>NC_138548.1:11127356-11222629 GCF_964273705.1 Natrix helvetica
CACAAGTCTTAAAGTTCCCAAGTTTGGACACCCCTGCTCTAAATCTTATGGCAGACACTTATATTTTTTTTTAAAAGGGCTGTATTTCAGACCTGTTCCCTGCACCGTCTCTACCTCACTCAGCCTGCCCGTTGCAGGGAGGCGAGTGCGGTTCCCTTTGCTGGCCCAACAAGCTATTGCAGGCAGCATTAACCGCTGCTATTATCTGCTGCTTAGGCAGACAGCCGCTGTTGAGAGCCTGGTTGGGAACTGTCAGTCAGTGGGCTTGATGTGCAATTACGGGGAGATGGGTTTTTTTGCAAGCCTCTCTTGCTGCTTGAATGCCTCTTCCACCGTCTCTCCTGGGTAACGCAAAGCTCTTAAAAAGTTCTCCCATCCGTCCCACCTACACAACCACACATCTCTTTATCCATTGTGTGTCCCTGTTTTGTTAAGGGTTTTTGAGAAAAGCTGTTCTTTTTAACAACCTTTCCTGACCTGGTATAAAGTCAGCTTTGTTTCGAAGAGCAAAATAAAGTCTTTTCTCTTTTCGTAATATATTTTTTATTTAAAAAAAACACCTGCCTTTCATTTTATAAGCTTTTTCAGTTGAGTACAGATCAATTAAACCTGCAAACTCTTCCCAGAGATAGCACAGGGGTGGGATTTTATGTTAGATGACAGTAACCTTGTTCCCTACGCAGAAGCTTAGTTTGCGTAACAAAGGACTTAAAAACACACTTTTTAAAGATCTGGGGAAGGCTGCAATAGAATTTCTGCCGCATTGAAGGTCGCTAAGAACACAGGGGCCTCCATAATTCTCAAATGTAAGAAGTTCGGTGCAACCAGGACTCTTCCAAGAGCTGGTCGCCCGGTCCAACTGAGCAATTGGGGGAGAAAGGCTTGGTAAGAGAGGTGACCAAGAACCTGATGGTCAGTCTGATTCAGCTCCAGAGATCCTGTGTGGAGATGGCACAGAATCCAGAAGGACAACCATCCATTGCAGCCCTCCACTGATCTGGGCTTCCTGGCAGAGTGGCTAGACGGAAGCCTCTCCTCAGTGCAAAACACAGGAAAGCCCGCTTGGAGTTTGCAGAAAAGCACCTGAAGGACTCTCAGACTGTGAGGAACAAGAGTCTCTGGTCTGATGAAACCAGGAATTGAATTGTTTTGGCCTCAATTCTACACATTGTGCCTGGAGGAAACCATCCTCCAGACGCTCATCCTCTGCCCAGTTCCATTTTATAACAGGAAGACACGCAGAGAGAGAAAGAGACACAGACACACGGGGGTGGGGGGGCAGAGAGAGATAGACACTGAGAGAGAGAGAGAGGGAGGGAGGGAGAGAGAGAGAGAGAGAAAGAAGGAGAGAGAGACAGAGAGAGAGAGCCTATAGATGACAGAACTGATGAGGTTCAGTCCTACAGTTTTATAACTTTTTAAGATGTGTGGAGTTCAGCTCCAGCTGGCTGGGGAACTCTGGGAGTTGAAGTCCATACATCTTAACATTATCAAATTTGAGCAACCTTAAGGTAAAGCTTCCCCTCGCGCATACGTGCTAGTCGTTCCCGACTCTAGGGGGCGGTGCTCATCTCCCTTTCTAAGCCAAAGAGCCAGCATGGTCTCCGTGGTCATGTGGCCGGCATGACTAAACGCCAAAGGCGCACGGAACGCTGTTACCTTCCCACCAAAGGTGGTCCCTATTTTTTCTACTTGCATTTTTACATGCTTTCGAACTGCTAAGTTGGCAGAAGAAGCTGGGACAAGTAACGGGAGCTCACTCCGTTAAGCCGAGCTAGGGATTCGAACCGCCGAACTGCCGATCTTTCTGATTGACAAGCTCAGCGTCTTAGCCACTGAGACATGGTGTCCCCTTACTAGATAGTTTCTAGTAAAACAGTCTAAACCCGAAGGAGTTGGTCTTCCCTTATCTATATGCTACAAATGGCTACGAGTATTGCAGAGGTAAAGAAATACTATAGATCAGATGTTACACCAAAGCTGCTGCTCGCTAAAGCTTCAGTGGTGTTTGCACCAGGGAGACCAGCTCTACTGTGTTATCGTGATGAGATTGAACATGGAAGAAGGCTAGGCTGGTGCCTTGCCTTGCCTTGCCTTGCTTCCTTTTAGCTGGAGAAGGTTGTGTAGCAGCTGCCATTTCTAGCTTCTTGCAGCCACTTAAATTGTAAAGGTGAGAGTCATTTGTCCCCTGGTCCTCTTAAGGCCCTGCCTGACATCTACCCCCTGTAGTTCTGCATGGAAAACCCTTTTCATTGCAATAGAGTTGGAGCGTACAAAAATGACATTTGCAGGAGGGAAGAGTAATCCATGGGCACTCGTGAGGATTGATTCAGAATTAATTAGGCCCAGAAGGGCAAAGAATTAAAATTTGAACTTGCATCAGAATCCCCCCGGTTCTGCCAAGCGAAGCTGAACACAGTGATGTGTAAGAGAGGAATTCTCTTCTTAAAGAGTGAAAGAGTCCTCCAGTTTGGTAACATTGCTAAGCATCCATGCCGGTGGGGCCCTTGGTGCTCTCTGAGCTTGGTTGTTTACAATACAATACAATAGTAGAGTTGGAAGGGACCTTGGAGGTCTTCTAGTCCAACCCCCTGCCTAGGCAGGAAACCCTATACCGTTTCAGACAAATGGATATCCAACATCTTCTTAAAGACTTCCAGTGTTGGGGCATTCACAACTTCTGGAGACAACTTCTGTTCCACTGATTAATTGTTCTAACTGTCAGGAAGTTTCTCCTCAGTTCTAAGTTGCTTTTCTCCTTGATTAGTTTCCACCCATTGCTTCTTGTTCTGCCCTCAGGGGCCTTGGAGAATAGTTTGACTCCCTCTTCCCTGTTTGCTTGGAGATGTTTCATTACCCAACTAGGTAACATCATCAGTGTTAGTAAGGTGTGGGATTTGTTCTTTTTTTATGTTGTTAGTTGCAAAGTCATGTCTGACCCACTGTGACCCCATGGACAACATTCCTCCAGGCCTTCCTGTCCTCTGCCATTCTCTGGAGTCCATTTAAGCTCATGCCAACTGTTTCGGTGACTCCATCCAGCCACCTCATTCTCTGTCGTCCCCTTCTTCTCCTTTTGCCCTCCATCTTTCCCAGCATGAGGCTCTTCTCCAGGGAGTCCTTCCTTCTCATTAGGTGGCCAAAGTCTTTGAGTTTCCTCTTCAGGATCTGGCCTTCTAAAGAGCGGTCAGGGTTGATCTCCTCTAGGACTGACCGGTTGGATGGCCTTGCAGTCCAAGGGACTCGCAGGAGTCTTCTCCAGCACCAGAGTTCAAAGGCCTCCATTCTTTGGCGCTCAGCCTTCCTTATGGTCCAACCTTCACAGCCATCCATTGCAACTGGGAAAACCAGAGCCTTGACTAGACGCACTTTTGTTGGCAGGGGGATGTCTCTGCTGTTTAGTAGGCAATCTAGATTTGTCCTGGCTTTCCTCCCCAGGAGCAAGCTTCTTTTAATTTTTAAAAAGCGTCTTTATACAGGTCCTTTTAACCACAATTGAGCCCAGAATTTCCACTGCAAAGCAAGGCAGTGAAGCGAGTTTTGCCCCATTTCGTGACCTTCCTTGCCATAGTTGTTAAGTGAATCACCGCAGTTGTTAAGCGTGTAACACGGTTGTTAAGTGAATCGGCCTTCCCTCTTGACTTGGCTTGTCAAAAAGTTGCAACAGGTGATCGGATGAGCCCCCCTGGAAACTGCAGCTGTCACGAATATGAACCAGTGGCCAAGCGTCCGAATTTTGATCAGAATAACAGGTCACAATAACAAGAGTTCAAAGGGACCTTGGAGGTCTTCCAGTCCAACCCGTTGCTCAGGCAGGAGTCCCTGTACCAGGGGTGTCCAAACTTGGAAACTTTAAGACTTGTGGACTTCAACTCCCAGAATTCCCCAGCCGGCTGGCTGGCTGGGGAATTCTGGAAGTTAAAGTCCACAAGTCTTAAAGTTCCCAAGTTTGGACACCCCTGCCCTATACCGTTTGAAACAAAGGCTGTCCAATCCCTTCTTTAAAACCTTGCCCTGATTTATTGTGCTTAATGCTGGAAATTTATCTAAGTTGTAGGTTGGATCTGGCCTTGATTAAGTTTCCACCCCCTTGCCTCTTGTCCCCCTGGAGAATAGGTTGACCCCCTCTTCTTTCTGGCAGCCCCTCAAATATTAGAACACTGCTATCTTGCCACCCCCCCCCCAGCCTCGTCCTTCTTTTCATTAAACTAGACCTACCCACTTCTATTAGTATATATGTACTTCTACCCCATTCTGGCTCATCTTCCTCATCCTCCTAACTTCTCATCCAGTTAGGCGGTGTCGAGATGCCCCATTGGCTGCAAGGTTCAAGGGATGAGCCGCGGGTTAGAATGCAGTGCTGCGGGCTGCTTTTACTGACTGCCGGCTGCCTGCAATTTGGCAGTTCGATTGTCACCAGGCTCAAGGTTGACTCAGCCTTCCATCCTTCCGAGGTAGGTAAAATGAGGAGCCAGATTGCTGGGGGGGCAAGAGGCTGACTCTGTAAACCGCTTAGAGAGGGCCGTAAAACGCACTATGAAGCGGTATATAAGTCTAAGTGCTATTGCTATCTCTGTGCTGTCTGTAAAGGCAGCCATTTTAACCCACGAATGGGGGCCAGGTGCCGTCACAGCCAAAAACGGAACTCGGGAGCCCGTTTTCACTAGCAGAGGCACCACGGGCCGGTCCTTCACTGTTTCCACGGGGGCCACTCAGGCCAAATCTAAGCACACCGTGGACCGCATCCGGACCGCGGGCCTTGAGTTTGACACCCGTGGAGTAAAGAGTGGGCAGGCTTATCCCGAGCTCTTAATGTGTGACAGGAATTGAATGGACCTGCATGATGCTGGCATCCAGTCGGAGTTCCCACCACCACCCAAAAATGATCACCGGGACACTCACGTTTCTCTATCATGGTGAAAGCTGGCCACGTGCCGATGTTTTAAGTGGAGCGTGCTTGAGGCAGGAAATGGAAGAGGCGCTACCTGCGGCACGATTCGTAGGTGGGCTTGATGGAGCAAAGGGGGAGCTGAGCTTTTTCTTCCCCCCCCTCCCCAAAATCTCCCCATAGAAAAGCGTCAGGAGCTCTTAAAAGGAAGAGATTTTCCCTTCATCCACCCACTCTCCCATCCACCCACCCCTCTACCCAGTTCACAATCGCTTCCTCTGCAAGAATGCGTTGAGTCACCGGCGGAGGTGGACTCTGGATGCTGTGGGGGAGGCATTTTTAAGCCTCCCATTGATGAGAGGAAGAAGGGGCCCTTCGGGAGAGAGAGAGAGAGAGGCTCCTCTTTTGCATCTCGTCCTTTTCCCCCTGAAAATGGTTATTTTAAAAATTAGGTTGCTTGGCTGGAGGCTGCAGAAAGCCGGCTTGATGCTTCTTCCGGATGGGCGTTAAAGCTCTGGCCTCCAATCCTGGGTGGGAAGGGTTGGCTCGGTCCAGGGTGCTCTTCCTCCAGGACCTCTCCCTCTCCGCTTCTCCTAGGAGGGTCCAGGACAGAGCCCCCACCCCTCAAAGCTTTGGGTAACCCACCCCTCCTCCAAAATGAGATTGTCCTGGAAATTTTAATGTAGCAGAAAGGGAAGATGGTTGAAGGCAGGGCTGAGGCAAGGAAAATAATCAAAGCCAGGTCCAATTTAGACTTTATCTTTGCCCAATCTGCTTTTCTTTCTTTCCTTCCTTCCTTCTCCTCCTCCCCTTCTTTTCCTCCCCTTTCCTCCTCTTCCTTTTTTCCTCCTCCCCTCTTATTCTTCTTCTCCTCCCCTCCTCCTCCCCCCTTTCCCTCTCCTCTTCTCCCTCTTCTCCTCTTATACTTCTCCTCCTTCCCCTCTCCTCTTCTTTCTCCCTCTCCTCCTCCTCACTTCTCTCTCCTCCTCTTCCTCCTCCTTCCTTTCTCCTCCTCCTTCCTCCCTCCTCTTCCTCCTCCTCCCCTTCTTCTCCTCCCCTTTCCTTCTCCTCCTCTTATTCTTCTCCTCTTTCTCCCTCTCCTCCTTCCTCTCTCCTCCTCTTCCTCCTCCCCTCCTCCTCCTTCTCCTCCTCCCAGTCCCTCTCAGCCCAACTCATCTCGCATGGTGGTCGTGGGGAAAACAAGAGACAAAGCTGTGTTGGATATGTCCTCCATCTTTGTCATTTGTAACAGTAATATAGGCGAGATATAAGTAAATAAAATGCAATCACATTATGTTTGTGTGTCATCCGATCAGCAGCCATCCACAGCATTCACAAATCTTTCAACCCAGATCTGCAGGCATTGGTGAATCTCCCTTTTTTTTTTAAAGCGTCCAGCAACGTCCTTCCAATGACCCTGGACACTTCTGGGCAGCGTGGGAAGCCAGCAGGATCTTGCCCAACTGCCTGCGGTGCTCCTGTGGTTAAAAAAAACACACACAGTTCTGATTTTTTGTGAGTGGGTGAGTGTGAAGAAAAAAAACAGCTGAGATTTATTTTCCAGCGTGATTAGCCCTACGCCGTCAAACGAACCACCGTTTGCTGGCCTCCGGAAAGCTTTTCAGGTGTCTCCAGTGAGCCTCTTTGGAAGACAGTTGCTTAGCTCAGCAACCCCCGAAGAGATCCTGCGCGAACCCAGAACGATGATGCAGAAATCCTGTTTGATCTTTGCTCGGCCTCCCCTCCCTCCCCCTCAGTACTTTCCTCCCCTATCCGAGCTGATGCCGCCAAGGTAATTTTCATGCAGAGAGAAAATACCACGCGACGTGCACTGGGTCTTTTCAAGTCCAGTGACTCAGCACTCCGCAGCCCAAAAGGAAGGACACGATGTGATTATGTCTAATTTTTGCCGGAGGACGCAAACAAACTCCCACCGCCACCTCTTAAGCTGCGAGTTAAGACATCATCGTCATGCCCAGCGCACAGCTACTGTCGCAAGGACCCATCCTGAGTGAATCAGAGGGTTTAAAAAAAAAAATAACAGAATGGAAAGCAAAAAAAAGCAAACCATCCAGCTTTTATGACAAAAATCTACAAAAATCTCTTTAACTGCCTGCTGGCTGGAAAAAAAAAAGACAAAAGGAAACCTAGCCAAGATTATAACCTATAACGTCAAAAAACGCGTCAGTTGGAAGTTGCCTCGTGGGTTTTTAAGGAACTACGGCAGTGATGGGGAACCGTTTTCGGCACCGAGTGTGCAAACTGGAATGTGTGTGTTTGTGTGTGCAGGAGCAATGGAAACCTAAAGATCAGCTGGCCGGCGTGCAGATGCCTGTTTTGGGCTGTTTTCCAGACCATTTTCCGGGCAGTTTTCAGGCCATTTTTTGGTCCGTTTTCAGGCGCTCTGCACCCGCAAAGACTAGCTGGTTGGTGCATATGTACAGGACAGAAATCAAGAAGAGCATCTGGCGATAGCATGCATGCCCGCAGAGAGGGCTCTGCGTGCCACCTCTGGCACATGCGCCATAGGTTCGTCATCACAGAACCATGGATCTCTTGGTGCTCTCTGAGCCTGGCTGTTTTGTTGCAGACGTTTCGTTACCCAACTAGGTAACATCATCAGTGCTACTTACCAGCATCAGCAGTAATGACGTTACCTAGTTGGGTAACAAAACGTCTGCAACAAAACAACTAAGCTCAGAGAGCACGAAGGACACCCCCCCCCCCAACAGTTCAACCATGGGCTACAAATATTCTTCTATCAGTAGCTTTTAAGAAACCGAGCAGAAAATTGCAAACCTGCCTTGGTTTTCGTTGAACCTGTTAATGAAAAGCCCATTTTCTCAGTGTTTCTGTCAAACCCTAGGAAAGATGCTGCTGAAAACCAACAGCAGATGTCAGTTAGGTAATTGTTGTTGTTAGTTGCAAAGTTGTGTCCGATCCATCGCAACCCCATGGACAACGTTCCTCCTTCCTGTCCTCTACCATCCTCCGGAGTCCATTTAAGGTCACGCCGACTGCTTCAGTGACTCCATCCATCCCCCTCATTCTCTGTCGTCCCTTTCTTCTTTTGCCCTCCATGTTTCCCAGCATGAGGCTCTTCTCCAGGGAGTCCTTCCTTCTCCTTAGGTGGCCAAAGTATTAAATAATACTTTGGGTTGATCTCCTCTAGGACTGACCGGTTGGATGGCCTTGCAGTCCAAGGGACTCGCAGGAGTCTTCTCCAGCACCAGAGTTCAAAGGCCTCCATTCTTTGGTGCTCAGCTTTCCTTAGGGTCCAACCTGAGAAATGTAATTATTTCTTTTGTTGTTATTTTCCCCCCTAACTCACGAACTTTTTGGTAGAGTTTTTCAACTTGCATCAGCTGTTGGAGGCGGTGGATGGTGGGGCAACTGACATTTACTGTTCTTCTCCATCTGTCTGTCACTGTCATCACCCTGATTATCCATGGTCCTCTACAGTGCTGAAATTCGGTGGGAGTGGCTTGGTGGGCGTGGCAGGGGAAGGATACTGCAAAATCCCCATTCCCTCCCCACTCTGGGGAGAGGTGGTATTTGCCGGTCCTCCAAATTACTCAAAATTTCCACTACCGGTTCTCCAGAACTGGTCAGAACCTGCTAAATTTCACCCTGGTCCTCTAACTGAAAAAAATATATCCTCTTTGGAAGTGTTCCTTATTATTTTTTGAATTGATTAGTCCCCCAACTAGACTCTTAAACCCTACATTCTTTGAACTCTTCTTGATACCTTCAGACTCCTAGACAGATGAGTGCAGGTGTGTTCCAATATCTCAGGGGCTGCCACAAAGAAGAGGGAGTCAATCTATTCTCCAAAGCACCTGAGGACAGGACAAGAAGCAATGGGTGGAAACTAATCAAGCAGAGAAGCAACTTAGAATTAAGGAAAAATTTCCTAACATTTAGAACAATTAACCAGTGGAACAACTTGCCTCCAGAAGTTATAAATGCTCCAACACTGGAAGTCTTGAAGAAGATGTTGGATAACCATTTGTCTGAAGTGGTGTAGGGTTTCCTGCCTAAGCAGGGGGTTGGACTAGAAGACCTCCAAGGTCCCTTCCAACTCTGTTATTCTATTCTATTCTATTCAACCTTGGCAAATTTAAGATTTAGGACTTCCAACTCCCAGAATTCTGCGTCTTAAATTTGCCAGGGTTGGACAGCCCTGCATTGATGTAACTTCCAGGCACCTTATAACAAAGGTGAAAGGAGCTTCAATGGATATCTTCCATCAAGCAAAGGGTAAAACTCCTTGGAAGGAATCCCTCCCATGTTAGGAGTGTTTCTATGCCATTTTTCTCCTTCAACCCATCATTTTCTCTGCTGCTGATTCTCCTCACCTTTTCTTCGTGTCCATTTACCTGAGATCATCTTCTCTCTAGTTCCCCTCGCTGTTCTTCTCGTATTTTCCCTCCGAGTGTGTGGAATTTGGAGCTGGATGGGGATTTTTTTAAAGCCAGCCAGCCAGCCAGCCAACTGAGCATCACCAAGTTTCCAGTGCAAACATATGTTTTCAGAAGGCGGGAGATTCTGTTTTGCTTTTACTGGCACAGTTAATCTCTCTCAGAAGCACAACAGTATTAAATGAGAGAGGTTTGTACAAGTGGCAGCGCAGTGTTGGTTACAAAGAGCAGACCAAATTAAGCAGGGCTAAGATCCAGCGCAGGGGTGTCAAACACAAGGCCTGTGGGATGGATCCAGCCTGCAATGTGGTCGGATCAGCCCACGGGACCGTCCTGGAAAATGTAAGGGACTGTCCCACATCGTTTCGACTTGGTCTACCCAATGCGAAGATGTTATAGCCCGCCAGTAGCCAGTGGAGCTGGCAGCAGACTCAGACAGTGAAGAGGTTGGGGAGGAAGATGGGCCAGTCCTGGAGTCTGGGGAAGTCTCTGATGAGGGCTCTGCAGAGATGGAGCCATGGCCATCCGATAGTTATCAGCTACCGTCGGAGATCAGTGGGGCAGAAGAACAGCTGGAGCCTGTTCCCAATGTGCGCACCCGCAGAGCTGCCAGGAGAAGGGAACAGCTATGGAACAAGGGCTGACTCGGGAGTAAAGGCACAGGTGGACGGTGAATAGCCCCTCCCATAGGGAATAAATGGGAGCAAAGGGGGAGTGGAGTTTGCAGGAGGCAATTAGTTCATTTCATTCGGGTGAAGATCTCTTCCTGACTTCTTGCTGCTACAGAGAGGCGTTTGGAAGATATCGGCCTAGCAGCTCTCCAAGCCTGATGAAGGTCTGTACTTGTGAAATCGCATGAAAGGCTGTTTGCCAGGACCTTGCGGGAGAGGAATTCCCTTTTAACTTAAATAAAAGAGGTTTTATCGGGTGAGGAGTCTGCTTCATGAGCTTTTGAAGCCTAGGCCAGAACAGAAGAGGAAATATGCCAGCAGTTTGGGGAGTGGCATCAAGCTGGCCATGCCCATCCAGTCAGCCATGCCCAATGAGTTGCATCAAGTTGGCCACGCCCACCCAATTGCACCCTCTCCGCGCCGAGGTCAACCACAGCCCTGATGCGGCCCTCAATGAAATTGAGTTTGACACCCTTGATCTAGCAGTTAAGACACTGGGCTTGTCAGCCGAAAGGCTCACAGTTTGAGACCCAAGTACCATGGGAGGGGTTGAGCACCCGTTCTTGCCCCAGCTCCTGTCCACCTACCGTGTTTCCCTGAAAATAAGACAGGGTCTTATTTTCTTTTTACCCACAAAATATGGCTTGGGCCTTATTTATTGTTTTGGGGTTGCCTGGCGGCTGCTCTCTTCCAAACAGTCTCTCAAAGAGCCAGGCACAGCCTCAGGGGTGAATGGCTGTGTAGCGCAACACAACAGCCATGAAGCGACCACGCTCACGAGCAGCCACCCGGCAAACCCTCTTTCCAGCCGGGCACAGCGCCATTCACTGACCATGGGGTACCGCCAAGCCACGTGAGCGCCTGTTCGCTGCCGCTTGCCACCTTTGAAATGCCAGTGAAAGGCGCTCTGCACAGCTGGAGAGGGGGGTTGCGCGAGCGGCTGTTCCACTCCTGCTCGCGTGCCTCCCAGCCTCACGATGCCCTGGCCCAGCTCTCTCTGCAGAGTCAGGGCATCTCCGCTGCCGCCGCTGTCGCATGGCTTTTTCAGCGGCTTCCAAACCGAGTCTTCCGGCAGTGGCTGCTCTGAGCGTATGCTCTATGGTTGTGGGCCAGCTGCCGGCAGAGCGTACAACCATAGAGCGTACGCCCACAGCAGCCACTGCCTTCCGGGGAGGACTTATTATTTTTGAGGTGCAGGAGGCAGTGAGCGTGGTCAACTCATGGCTGCTGCTGTGTTTGCAATATTTTCGGGGAGGGCTTATTTTAGGGCATGCGCTCAAAAGCCCGATTGAGCTTATTATCCGGGGAGGCCTTATTTTCAAGGAAACAGGGTAGCCTGTTTCAATCCATGGAGTGAAGGAGCATTCATCTTATCTCCAGATAGTTGGTTTCATGTTCAAATTCTTCTTACTATTAGGAAGTTCTCTCCAATGTTGGATTAGAGTTAAACTTCCTAGAACGTGAATCCATGATCCGTGCCCTGCCCTTTGGAACGATAGAGGAGAGCTCTTCATCTTGTCTTAGGTGACACGTTTTAACAGTATGACAGAGTTGAAGGGACCTTGGAGGTCTTCTAGTCTAACCCACTTGCTCAGGCAGGAGACCCTTTACCATTTCAGACAAATGGCTCTATCCAGTCTCTTCTTGAGACTCTCCAGTGATGGAGAACCCATAACTTCAGAAAGCAAGCCATTCCACTGGTTAATTGTTCTCAGTGTTAGAAAAAATATCTTTAGCTCTAAGTTGCTTCTCTCCTTGAATAGTTTCCTTCTTCTTCTTTTTTTCTTATATTTTTATTGTTTTTACATTTAAAACAATGCAATGCCGCGGAGTCGGAGTGATCATACATTCACATTATGTACAGCTAGTTTCATCCATTAACAATTAATCTACTTAATACATTGTCCTTCTGTTCAATCACAATATGTACATTGGTTCCAGTCTTGTCATCTTGTCTTATACCAATCATAAAATCTATTCCATACCTCAAAATATTCTGATTCCCCTTTATTTTTAAGTTCAAGAGTGAGCCTATCTGCTTCTGCACAGGCCAACACTTTTCTGAATATATCTAGCTCTGATGGTGTATTTTCTTTTTTCCAATACTGTGCATAGGTTATGCGCGCTGCAGTTAGAATAGTTTCCTTCTATTGCTTTTTTTTTCTTTCCTTTTGGTGTTTTGGAAAATAGATTGACACCCCCCCCCCTTCCTATGGCAGCCCCTTAAGTATTGGAAGACTGCTATCATGTCCGCTCCGGTCCTTCTTTTCATCAAGCTAGACATACCCAATTCTTGCAACAGTTTTTAATATCTTTTAGCCTCCGGACTTTATCTTTGTTGCTCTTCTCCGCCCTCTTTCCAGAGTCTCGACATCTTTTTTTTTATATTGTGGCGATGAAAACTGGATGCAGTATTCCAAGTGTGGCCTTACCAAGGCATTATAAAGTGGTAGCGTGAGATCTTTCGGGTTCCCAACAATTCCAGCTCCTTCAATCTTGCTTCCAGTCCTTTGATCTGCTTCATCGTGGCTCTTTTCTGAACTTTTTCCAGATTGTCCCAAAAATGTGGCACCGAGATGTAGACACTGATGGGAACTGATAGATTCAGATCTAAACGAATGGAATGGAATGGAATGGAATAGAATAGAATACGGAATGGAATGGAGAATAATAAGAGTTGGAATGGAATGGGACCTTGGAGGTCTTCTAGTCCAACCCCCTGCTTAGGCAGGAAACCCTATACCGTTTCAGACAAATAGCTATCCAACATCTTCTTAAAGGCTTCCAGTGTTGGGGCATTCACAACTTCTGGAGGCAACTTCTGTTCCACTGGTTAATTGCTCTCACTGTCAGAGAATTTCTCCTTAGTTCTAGGTTGCTTCTCTCCTTGATTAGTTTCCATCCAGTATCCCGCATCAGGGTTCAGCTGCGGAGTCCTTGATGCACTCTGCACCTGATTGCTTGCTTGCAGATGTTTCATTACCTGGCAAGGTAATGTCATCAGTGCTAGTGAGTGTGAGGCCCGCTCCTTGTTTATATGCAGTCACTTGTCCTGTCGGTGTTGGTGGAGGTGTGGCTTCCTCCAAGGGAACTGAGGGGAAATGTTCCTTCATGTTCTTCCCCTGTTTAAGTGTAATGGAGAAGATGATGGACTAGATATCAAAAGATCCCGAGTGGTTGGTCTCTCTCTCTCTCTCTCTCAGGCGTGGAAGTTGGCCTGGTGACTTTGGACCAGGCCCTCTCTCTTTGCGAAATGGGACAACCTGTCACGGCCACCTCACTGCCGTCACCTCGCCATGGCCAACTCAGCATAGCCAACTCGCTGTGAGGCAATTCATTGCAGGACAATTTAACAATTCAATTTAATTATTTTAATTATTTAAAACAGATAACAATTATTTTAAACCTTGCCATTCGCATTTCAGTCTGTCCCTTCTATGGCATCATTTCTTTAATGATTCCGTTTCACTGCTTATTGAATACTAGCCGATAACCCGCTGCTGCCTGAGTATTTATTTATAGGGGGAAAATGTAATTTCTAATGTTGGATTTTCCCCCTTACCTGAGGGAACCCCCTTGTGGAGTACTGTGGAGCCGTTACCATGGCAACCCCACTGCGCTGTAAAGTAGAAGCCATTTTACGGCAGCACAGTGGAAGCCATTTTACGGCAGTACAGTAGAAGCCATTTTACGGCAGTACAGTAGAAGCCATTTTACAGCAGTACAGTAGAAGCCATTTTACGGCAGTACAGTAGAAGCCATTTTAAGGCACAACAGGCTGTATCATAACAGAACACACATACCGAGGGGTGTTAGGGGTGTCTTACCCCCACAATATTTCTTTCCAGAGAGTAAGTCATCTGCGTACCAGGTTTGGTTGAAATTGCTCGAGGCGTTCCAGAGTTACGCTGGAACACACGCACACAGACACATAGCCATTTATATATCGCTAGATAGAAGATGAGTGTAACGAATGACTCCTCAAACAAATCAAGTCAGGATTCTGACTCTAAGGCACAAATGGCCAGGGACAAATGCTCCTACTTTGGACTCGTGATGTGAAGACTAAGCTTTCTGGAAAATGCACTGATGCTGGGAACGGGGGAAAGGAAGAGAAGGCGCGACGAGCAGCACAAAGACGCTTAAGACGCTGTGTTCAAAGTTACAACAGACCCACCTGGGGGCGACGCGCGACCTAGATTTGAAGTTCTGACCAACACCCACATCGCAGTCACACAACCGAATCTCAGGCGTTCATTCAGCACCCGAACTGCGTTCGGGGCCATTCGCAGTCTTCACAGGACTACCTTTTACGATGGTTTTATTGTCCGAATCTGGTGCTTGCTTTCAGTTTTTGCCAAAGCCACACCCGAAGCAAGCCACCGGTTGGCTTAACGACGATAGCCGTCGATTAACGGCCGCCACAAAAAAGCCTCGTAAAATCCAGTTGGTCATGTGACTCCGTGACTCCTCAGGATCATGCTGGGAAGCCTCTTACTACAATCGTAAGTCAAGGGCTACTGGTATTAAGTGCACACATGGGTATGTTTCTCCTCCCCCCCTGTGTGGTGCGCGTATGCCAAGGGACGTTGGCATCTTTCAGATGAAATCGAGACAAATTGTTTATTACCGCCATAAGGCCACATCTTTAAAACATCCAATAATAGAACTGTTGCCTGCTTCTGTGTGTGTGTGTGTGTGTGTGTGTGAGATCTAAAGATAAATAAGAACATGTAAAATAATGACATAAACTATACCGTTATAAAAAGGGATGAATAAAGAAGTATCTAAACTTAGTTCACAGTATAATGTCTCGAACAGATGGTGGCACCCAACTGGGTTAGTTGGCAGCCTATTTTTAATCCTTTTTTTCAGAAGAAACAGCAGTACAGGTGGTCCTCGACTTACGACCACAACGGAGGCCAAAATTTCTGTTGTTAAGTGAGACAGTTGTTAAGTGAGTTTCGCCGCATTTTTCCGACCTTTCTAGCCACGGTGGTTAAGTGAATCACCACGGTTGATTGTTAAGTGAATCTGGCTTCCTCGTTGACTTTGCTTGTCAGAAGGTCGCAAAACGGGATCACGGGATCCTGCAACTGTCATAAATGCAAATCAGCTGCCAAGTGCCTGAATTCTGAACAGGTGGCCATGGGGATGCTTGCAATGGTCGTAACTGTGAAAAGCCCAGTTTCCAGGGCTGTTACAACTTTGAATGGTCACTAAACTAACTGTGGTAAGTTGAGGACTACCTGTACAGGTAGTCTTTAACTTATGACCCATCTGTCAACTCCTAACATTGCCATAGTGAGAGAAGAGGGGAGGGGAATGCTTTCCATGCATACTTTCGGCTAAAGTTGGATCTCAGATTACTGCAGCAGGTTTGGGAGGGGTGCACCTCATTGGGGAATGTGATTTATGACACAGACTGAGGGGAGGGGAGGAACAGGAGTAAAGTTCAGCTATAACTCAAACAAAGCTTAGATCTGACTGCAAAAAGGCCTTGCCTAATGGTTCTCCTAATAAATGACTGGTTTTGTATTGAAACTTGTCTGGATACTCATGAATCAACTAGGGCATTTTTAGGAAACCTGACACTATCGCTAATTGACCATTGAAAGATAGAACAAAACCGTAACTTATATTATGACTTGGTCCTGATGCCTTCCCTGCGATCAGGTGACTGCATTTTGGGCGCTTAGCAACCAACCAGCAATTGCAAATGTTAATGGTGTCTTCAAACAGTTGCCTAGCAACCAGTCATTTAGTGAACTACCTGTAATCTACCCATTGTCCCCCACCCCATCCCAGTTTTCTCTAAAATTATTATATACAATTGTGATGCACGTTCTTAGGAAATACAACTCTCCTGCAAAATTATTTCATTTGTTCCCTTCTGGATACATTCTAAATGTTGTGCGCGTCCTGCTTCACTCATTAAAATAATGCCATTTCTCCACAATAATTCATGTCATGTTTTGAGAATGAATTGGGCCAGGATTTGGGATTAGAAAGCGGACCTTGCCTCCTCACCTCTCGTAATCATTCCAAGCAGAGGGCAACTCGAGAGGAAGGTGCAAGGCGCTCTGTGCATCCTCAGGGGCCAGAGCTTTATCTGTACTAACGCGGAAAGTTCTTCCTTGTGCCATTCCAGGGCAGGTGCCTAACGAGGCGAGGCAGAACGGGCAGAGCTGCGCCCGGGGGCTGCCCAAACCAGTCTGCATGAATGGGACGGAGTCCGGCCAGCCAGTCAGCAAGACGAAAGCCGAGCGGCGGGCCAGTGCCTCCTCCAACCCTTCCCGCAAGGCCTCTTCCGCCAGCAGCAAGATCCGCAAACTCTCGACCTGCAAGCAGCAGTGACCCCAGCTGGACTGCCCACCGCGGTTGGTATAACCTCAGTCCCGTTTAGGGGGTAGATTTGTGACCGGGTGGGAAAGGGTCTCTAAGGGTCGTCCTCGACATACGATCACAAAGGAGCCCGACATGTCCGTTGCTAAGTGAAAACTAAGTGAGCTTTTAGCCCACTGTACGACCTTTCTTGCCACCATTGTTAAGTGAAACCCTGCCACTGTTAAGTTAGTAACACGGTTGTTAAAGTAAATCCGGCTTCCCTGTTGACTTTGCCTGTTGGAAGGTCGCAAAAGGGGATCGCATCTCTCTCCCTCTCCCTCTCTCCCTCCCTTTCTCTCTCTCCTTCCCACTCTTGCTCCCTCCCTCTCTCTTTCTCTCTCTCTCCCTCCCTCTCCCCCTCCCTCCCTCCCCTCCCTCTCTCTCTCTCCCTCCCTCCCTTTCTATCTCTCCACCCCTCTCTTCCTCCTTCCCTCTCTTCCTCCCTCCCTCTCTCTCCTTCCCTCCCTTTCTCCTTCCCTCCCTCTCGCTCTCTCCCTCTCCCCCTCCCTCCCCCTCCCTCTCCCTCCCTCTTCCTCCCTCTCTCCTTCTATCCCTCTCCCTCCCTCCCTCTCTCACCCTCCCTCCCCCCTCTCTCTCCATCCCTCCCTTCCTTTGTCTCTCTCTCTCTCCACCCCTCTCTTCCTCCCTCCCTCTCTCTCTCTCTCCCTCCCCCTCCCCCCCTCTCTCTATATCCCTCCCTCTCTCTCTCCAACCCCCTCCCTCTCTCTCCCTCCCCCCCTCTCTCTCACACACATACACACACACACACACACAGGGACACTGCAACGTGCATGTATGTCTTTGTATATGTGTGTATTTGGATGTTTATGTGTTTGCACATATGTTTTATGTTTTTATATGTCTTATTGTACGCCGCCCCGAGTCCTGTGTGGAAAGGGAGCGGCTAATAAATTCAAATTTATTATTATTATTATTAACTGTGATAAATATGACCCAGTTGCCAAGCGTCTGGATTGTGATCATGTGACCAGGAGGATTCTGCAATGGTCCTAAGTGTGAAAAAACGGTCCTTTTTCAGTGCCGTTGTAACTTTGAACGGTCACTCAACGGACAGTTGTAAGTCGAGGACTGTCTGTAGCGAGAGCCACCTGTGGCAAGAGGGGCAGCATGCAGGTTCAATAAATAGATAAAAAATTGGTATGAGTGAATGACCTTGGGGGACAAGATTGGCAGATTGGACAACCGATAAGAGGCAGCTGAGCCCTCAGAAAGAAAATTGGTGTGGAAATCATCTCAGAAAGGGCCCTCCCTAGCTCCCAAAAGTGGGTGGAGCTAAGATCTGGGGCTAGGGGATCAGGGTTGCAAAAGGGTTAAAACAAGGTTATAGCTGTTGTGGCCCGCCAACAGCCAGTGGAACTGGGAACAGATTCGGACAGTGAGGAGGTTGGGGAGGAACATGGGCCAGTCCTGGAGTCTGGGGGAGGCCCTGATGAGGGCTCTGTGTCGGAGGCAGAGAGGGGGCCAGGGCCGTCTGACAGTTATCAGCTGCCTTCGGAGTTGGAGATCCGTGCTGCAGAAGAACAGCTGGAGCCTGTTCCCAGTGTGCACTTGCGCAGAGTTGGCAGATGAAGGGAACAGCTAAGGAACAAGGGCTGATTTGGGGGTAAAGCCACAGGTGGACAGTGAATGGCCCCTCCCATAGGGAATAAAAGAGGAGCAAAAGGGGAGTGGAGTTTGCAGGAGACAATTAGTTCATTCCTGCATTCTTGCCAAGTACTGCGGCGTCTGAAAGATATTGACCTGGCTACTCTCCAAGTCTGATAAATGTCGATAATTGTGGACTATCTTGAAAGACTGTGGGAGAGGAAAGACTTTGCTGGAGAGGAATTCACTGTCAATTAAATAAAAGGGCTTTATTGGGACGAGGACGAGCTGCTGGGGAAGCCTAGAGCCGAAAGAAAGCTTCCTGGGGCTTCCCGATCCCAATTAGCCTCTTAACTGACAATTTTCAGAATAAAAATGTTGTGGCAATACAACTCCCATCTTCTCCGAGACTGCAGATAAGTATCCTCAATGGAATGAGCAAAGGACCTTGGGAGACAGGAGGAAGAGATTCAGACTAAGCAGCAGTCAGATAAGAGGCTGCTGAGCCCCCAGAAGGAAAAGAGGCATGGGAAACATCTTAGAAACACTGCCTTAAACACAAGTATTTTGTTGGGTTTTTTTTTAGCAGGAATGTTGAATCTCAGCTCTATCGCCAGTCTTTAGTCAGGGGTGATGGGGCCTGGCACCGGATTATTATTCCTAAACCACGGAAAGAAACGGCACAGGTGCCATGGATGGTTTGTGGTTCTCTCTCACTGCAGTGGTCAGCCATAGCAGCTAGTCCAGACAAGAAGCGCGCCCAGATGTGCTATCGCTAACTTGATTGTTAGCTTACGTTAACAGAATCTTACAAGCCTGAAAGTACATTCTTCCCCCCACCTATACAGTCCAAGAAACTAGGGAAGGTCCCTTCTCAACCTGGGCAGCTTTAAAATGGGTAGACTTCAACTCCCAGAATTCCTCGGCCAGCGCATATGCGCTGGCTGGGGAATTCTAGGAGTTGAAGTCTACCCATTTTAAAGCTGCCCACGTTGAGAAACGCTGGTTTTAAAGTCTGGAATCCGCTTCCTATTTTCCTTTTCTGAATATTTCATTTGTCCGATGTCAGATCAAGGGGTCAGGCCAGGCGGGGTGGAGGCTAAACATTTTTTTTTAAAAAAGAAACCCCCTTGGGGTCGAGAATCCAGCTTACCTCTTGCCCAGTGGTGAAATGTAAAAATTTTTTTTGCCACCTGTTCTCTGGGCGTGGCTTGGTGGGGGCGTGGCTTGGTGGGGGTGTGGCTTGGTGGGGGCGTGGCTTGGTGGTGGGGTCATGTGACTAGGTGAGCATGGCCAACTTTTTTTTAATTTTTAAAGCATTTTTTACTATCTATTTGTCCGAACCGGTAGTAAAAATGCTTTTAAGAAGTGGGGGTTGGAGTTCAGCTATGCCGTGCGACCGTGGGAACCTTTCCCCCCCCCCCCCCCCACTTTTTAAAGCGTTATTTCCTGCTGGATCGGGCGAATAGGCAGGAAAAAAATGCTTTAAAAAGCAAGGGGAGGGGGAGATTCTGACTATTGCGCAGCTCCCTTGCACAGTTGAGATTTGCATCCTCAGAAGCATTTTTTTTTTACTACCAGTTCGCAGAACAAACCACAATCATCCCTATTGGTTTGCGCGATCCAATGCGAACCAGTAGCATTTCATCCCTGCTCTCACCCCCTCTATTATTATTATTATTATTATGTAATAATAGTGAGATTCACAGCCTTTGGGGCTGGTTGGTAGCTCAGCTTTGTACAGTTCTTTTAATTACATTTTAACCTCCTCCATGCCAACTGTACATATTTAACTTTTTATTGTATTTTGTTATATTCTGCATGGACTGTACACCGCCCCGAGTCCCTCTTGGGAGAGGGGGCGGTCTAGAAGCATCAAATATAAATATAAATAAATAAATAAATAAACAGCTCGAGTCCTAACCAAAGACCTAGGAACTGCTAAGGTAACATCGGAGGATATAAGTTGTTCCAAGTATTATTATTATTATATACTTTATTCATTATACATGAAACTCAGCCAACTGAAAATTCAAAAATGCATTACAAATATTATTGACTGGTGCTAATGGTTGATACGGATTGCTGCCAGCGTCCCAGGTATCAACCAAGTACCTTCTTAAAATATACGATGTTCCGAGTAGCGCAGTTTTTTGCAGTTCCGCTGGTGTTATTGCAGGAAGCTGCAATTTGTGGATGTATCTTGTAAAATTCTTGGACATGGTGCCAATGGGTATCACTGTTACATGCTTCATCCATAGCCATGTAGTTTCGATGGCCAGGTCACGATATTTCGTGATTTTTTCCAGTTCTTTTTCTTCGACTCTGGCATCTCCAGGAATAATAATAATTATTATTATGTGGTTAATCTTTGGTGAGATTCACAGCCTTTGGGGCTGGTTGGTAGCTCAACAGCTCGGGTCCTAACCAAGGACCTAGGAACTGTTAAGGTAACGTCGGAGGATATAAGCTGTTCCAAGTAAGGTGGTTTTTTGTAGAGTCAGAATGTTCAAGTCAGGTAAATTTAGAATTTTCAAATAGCGAGGTAGCCCTTTAGGTATTGCTCCAAGGGCTCCAATTACAATTGGGGCAACACTCGATTTCTTTTTCCACAGTCGCTCAACTTCAATTTGCAAGTCCCGGTACTTTGTGATTTTTTCTTGCTGTTTATTTTCAATTCGTGCATCTCCAGGTATTGCAATGTCAATGAACCAAACTTTTTTCTTTTCTATTATTGTTATGTCAGGTGTATTGTACAAGTTTAATCTTTCTTTCAGGGCTTTTGAAACATGCACACACACATCCCCCCTCCCCCCCCCCCCCCGGTTCACTTCTTTCTTTTTCAAAGATAAAAAGAATTCCAAAGCAATGAGACAGACAGGTTTGGGAGGACCCGGGTGGGTGGGTGGTCTGTTTCCTGTCTTATGCGGCCGCCATCCCTGCCCTTGCTGTGCGCAGGGGGGGGAAGAGGGGGAGCCCCCTTTACAAATAAGATCAGAGCTCCGTCTGGGGGCCTGTCCTGGATGTTGGCGGCTGCTTATGTTGGTTCGTTTGATTTTTATTCCCACCCTCCTGTTGCTATTTCCTCCCTGGATGCTTTTTTCAAAGCCGTCTGACTCCCCTACACTCATCTCTCCTCCTCCCCATCCTTTCCCAATTATCCATCTCCTCCTGCGTCTTTCCACCCCCAGGATTCTGGCCCTGCACATATTTGCACACTCCCCCTCCCTCTTGTACACAAACACTCCCCCTTCTCTCTCTCTCACCCTCCCTCTTCTTCTCTCCCTCACTGTCCTTCCCTCTCTCTCTTCCTTTCTCTCTCTCTCTCTCTTTCCCTTCCTCTCCATCTTTTGCTTTATCCCTCTATTTCTCTCTACCTCTCTTCTCTCTTTCCCCCTTCCTCTCTCTCCCTCACTGTCCTTCCCTCTCTCCTCCTCTCTCCCTCTTCCTTCCTCTCTCTCCCTTTCCCACTTCCTCTCTCTCCCCCTCACCAACTCTCTCTCTCCCCCCCTCTCTCCCTCATTACCTGTCCCTCCCTTTCTCTCCTCCCTCTCTCTCCCTCTCCCTCCCTCCCCCTCTTCCTCCCTCTCTCCCCCTTTCCCTATCTCTCTCCCGCCCTGTCCTTCACTTTCTCTCTTTATCTCTCTTCTTCT
Source organism: Natrix helvetica (assembly GCF_964273705.1). Lineage (NCBI taxonomy): Eukaryota > Metazoa > Chordata > Lepidosauria > Squamata > Natricidae > Natrix > Natrix helvetica. The sequence goes on from NC_138548.1 coordinate 11,148,982, forward strand.
CCCTCCCACTCTCTCCCACTCTCTTACTCTCTATCCTTCCATTCCCCTCTCCCTTCCCCTCTTTCCCTTCCCCTCTCTCCCTCTCTCCCTAGTTTCCATACACTGCTTCTGCTTGTTCTACCCTCAGGTGCCTTGGAGAATAGCTTGACTCCCTCTTTTTTGTGGCAACCCCTGAGATATTGGAAGACTGCCATCATGTCTCCCCTAGTCCTTCTCTTCACTAGACTAGCCATGCCCAGTTCCTGCAATCGTTCTCATAACATGACCAGTCCTTACATCTACAACCATGGCAGCATCCCCACAGTCATGGGATCAGAATCTGGGCACTTGACCACCAGCATATATTTACCACCATTGTGATCCCTTGATCACTGTTTGTAATCTTCCCTACTGGCCTCTAACAAGCAAAGTCAATGGGGGACTTGCTTAACAACAGCAGATTCACCCAGCAACTGCAACAATTTGTGTAACAAGTGTGACAAAAAAGGTCATAAACCCGGGTGTGACTCACTTAACAACCACCTCACTTGGACATGTGCAGAGGCAAGGAAATTACTGGACTAAGATAAGAGTATGGTTAAAGAAAATGTTACAACAAGAAATAGAATTTAGACCAGAGATATTTTTACTAGGTATTATCCCAGAGAAATTTAAGAAAAGAGGATACCTATTTGGTTCTACATGTAACTACAGCAGCAAGAATCATATTTGCCCCAAATTGGAAATTAAATAAACTACCAACTGATGAAGAGATAGGAAAAAAGATGAGATTGTGCAGAGATGAACAGGTTGTCACTGAAAATAAAGGATAAAGTGGAATCGGAATACTTCAAGACATGGGGAAGATTTTATGATTGGCTAGAGAAAGCAAACTAGGAAAGAAAGTAGGAAGAAGATACAGAACCCAGGCAATGCACTGTTATGGAAAAGGAGGGAAGAAGGGGAAAACAGAAAAGAAAAGATTAAACACATAAGTGTTCTGACCAACCCCACCCCACCCCACGCCTGTGAATAAACCAGAACACAGGCTTGGCTGTTTGCTACTGTTTAATTACTGAGATAGTGAATCCTTTGGCTGAGGGCCCAGACAACTCACGTTCAATAGAGTAGCTCTGCAGCAACCCAGATAAGTCAAATGAAGCCACGCAGATAGTCCAAACGAACAGACACTGCTAGAATACACAGATAGATTTTCTTAACTACTAATTCGAATGGTTGTTTCCTGCAAATGTTCCCTCCCAACGCCTCACCTATAATCTTAATCATCTTCTGTGAGTCTGCCTACTGGAGTTGCTGCTTCCGTTTCTCAGCCCTTCTCAATCTAGCATCAAGGACAAACTGCCTTTGATCCTCCCCACTGCTCCATGCCTCAGGCGCCTCCTGGGGGCCAACCAGCCTCTCTGATCCCTGCTCTGAGTCTGAACCCTGCACAGGGTCCTCCACATCGTCCAGGGCAGACTCATATGGTTCCTCGCTATCCGAGTCCATCAGCAGCTCAACCGGATCCTGCTGGGCCACAACACATAAGTATATATATAATAGAGAGATACAAAGAGGTGGGGGGGATATAAATAGGATATCTTAGCGAAGGTAAGGGAACAAGAAAAGATACCAATTATATTTGGGTTTGCCGAAATACCATCCCAAGGAAACATAAACGGAGACCCGAAAGAGACACCTATAATAGTAGAAAAGAAAGAGAGAGGAGAGAATGAAAGGAAGATGGGGGAAAGAAGAAAGGTAAGGAGAGGAGGATGGTAGGGAGAGGAAGAGAAGGAGAGAGGATAGGTAGAGAAAGAGGAAGAGTAGGAGTAGGAGGAAGGGAAGGGAAGAAGGAAGGGGAAGGAGAGGAGGAAGGAAAGTAGAGAAGGGAGGGAGGGAAAAAAGAAAGAGAAAATGAGGTGGCGTTACAACAGGACCAAGGGATGGTAAACAAACTGCATACCTATAACGTATAAAATGGAATAACAAATGTATAAGAATGACAAATGTAAAGAAGAAAAATAATTATGTGAATGTATACTTAAAATGGTATGTAAGAGAATAAAAAAAGATTAAAATGTTCTGGCAAAAAAACCAACTATCTCACTTAGCATCAGAAATTCTGACCCCACTTGTCATAAATCAAGGACTCCCTGTAACCCGTTGCTTTGTGCTAAGCAAGAGTACTGTGGATACTGTTTTTTTGTTCCTTTCCTTTTTGCTTTAAAGGTTTGGAAGCAGGAAATACAAAGACAAATTGTCCCAAAGGTGGTTTTTTTCAAGAGGCAACTGGTTTTTCTTTGAAGACATTTTGCTTCTCATCCAAGAGGCTTCTTCAGCTCTGACCGAATGGTGGGAAATGGAAGGATTTATATTTTTTTGCAGACAGCTGGCCATTTGCATCCTTGGAGAGGACACAAATAAACCTCCAGAATGGCCTCAGCAACTCTCTAAAAGGATGCAAATGACCAGCAAGGAATATAAACCCTTCCGTTCCCCACTCTCCAGTCAGAGCTGAAGAAGCTTCTCGGATGAGAAGTGAAACATCTTCAAGAAAAAACAAAGGAAGTCCAGCTGCCTTTTGAAAAAAAAAAGCACCTTTGGGAGAACTGTGTCCTGGATGACTGGGAATCTCCATAGATATAAAAATAAACATTCTTCTAAACTTGAATTTGTTTTTTCTTTCTTTCTTTCTTCTTCGCAGCCCGAGTTGCAGATTGTCTGCTGCCCTAAAGCCGGGTCTCCTCCATTCTACCCATCCACCTGTAGCAGATCACTTGTAGAACAAGCTTGCAATCAAACCAAGAAGAAGAAGGGGGAGATTTCTTGTTCTTTTTTCTTCTTCTTTTTTCCTTTCGTCTGGTCTTTTTAATGTCTCAAACCCAAGGGGGAAAAAAATTGGACGGTGACTTGCACCCACCTGTGACCTCCGTCAACGCGACTTCCTCTCCCCCGAAAGAGGCTTAACTCTGGTTTTTTGGATGGGATCCAGCCTCCCCTTTGACTGCGATGCTGTGTGTGGCCCAGATATTCCCGGATTCTTTCTGGGGATTGCATTGGGGAGCAGGGATTGGAGGAGGGGGGGGAAGAGGCAGTGAATGGTCTTTAAAGAATGATGATGTCCTTCATGCAAGCTCTTTTTCTACCTTCCCAGGTGTGTTTGGAAAATTTGCAAGCCATCAACACGCACTTTATGTAGTAGACTACTGTTATATTATATATATAAATATATATATATATATATAATGTGTGTGTGTGTGTGTGAGACTGTGTGTATATATATAGATATATAGATGTATATATATATATATATATATATACATATGAGATATTTTTCGCTTTTTGGTCCCCCGTCCCTTTCTTTATTTTTCCTTTGCAATATCTCTTAAAGACTTATTTATCCGTTATGATGCATTTGAAAGGGCGGGGATGAAGGGACAAGAACCCAAATGAGTATTTTAAAATGAAAACATGGGGGAACAGTCTCCCCATTCCGTTCTGAATAAAACAAAACGCACATACACACATACATACACACATACAAAAAAAAATCTGCATGCTGTTTATAAGGGCTGGAGCAAAGGGAAAAGTGTGCTTTTCTGGGTTTTTTTTTCCTTTTTTTAAAAAAAAGAAAATAAAGATTCAATGGAGATATGGATTCTACGGTGTTGGCTTTGTGGGGAGCCTTTTCTGTCTCTAAGGAAGAAAGTGCGGGTGTGAGAAAGGAGCATTTTACCTGGAATTGTGAATTAATAATTCTAGAGTTGGAAGAAATCCCCAAATTCATCTAACTCAACCTTTCGCAAAACCAGTTAGAGCAATGTTTCCCAACTGTAGCCATTTTAAGGTGCATGGACTTCAACTCCCAGAATTCCCTAGTCAGCCATACTGGCTGGGGAATTCTGGGAGTTGAAGTCCACACATCTGAAAGCCTCTGGCCAGGGAGTTCTGGGAATTTTAATTCCACACATCTTAAAACATGCTGGCTGGGGAATTCTGGGAGTTGAAGTCCACAACTTGCCACAGTTGAGAAACATTGCTGTAGAAAATACTGTTTCTTAGCAGCCTGCTGATAACTTTGAGTAGTTATTAAATGGAAGGAAGTCAGAAGTAACTGCTTCCCTACTAATTCCATCTCATAGGTCTTCTACTGTCCTTGAGCATTGCAAAGGACCAAGATCTACAGGGCGATCTGAAGACGCATCTCCTAAAACACCCTATAGCATTTTCCAGATGCAATCTGGGGGAGGGGGGGCTTCTCTTCTCCATAATTTTGCAATCTCCAGTTATTTGGGCAGAATGTTTGGAGCAAATTCTTAAGGAGTACTGGAACTCAGTATATATACAGAATTGGTCTTCCCAAATCATAAGGATGGTGACCCTCAACTCAGTAATGTCCTAAGGTACCCATTGATGTCTGGCCGCAGACCATCACATTAGTTGAGTGAAGGTTTGCTATTTTCGAAATCCTGGTTTTCCTCTTAGGAATCCATGCATCCTTGTGCTAGGGACTTACTATACAGTAAGTAGCAAGATAGGGACACGGTGGCTCTAGCTAAGACGCTGAGCTTGTCGATCAGAAGGTCGGCAGTTCAGCGGTTCAAATCCCTAGCACCGCGTAACTGAGGGAGCTCCTGTTACTTGTCCCAGCTTCTGCCAACCTAGCACGTAAAAAATGCAAGTAGAAAAATAGGAACCACTTTGGTGGAAAGGTAACCGCGCTCTGTGTGCCTTCAGCATTTAGTCATGCCGGCCACATGACCACGGAGACGTCTTTGGACAGCACTGGCTCTTCAGCTTTGAAACGGAGATGAGCACCGCCTCCTAGAGCCAGGAGAACCTTTACCTTTACCTTACCTTTAGTAGCAAGATTTATGTTGTGCAAGTCCATATCTTAAGGAAAATTGTGTGGTGCTGTCAGTACAACACTGAACCACAAACTCTCCAATCGCATTTGGTGTAAACTCGTGCAGCTTCCATCCATAGGCTCATAGAATCTTAAGGGTAAAAGGGACCTCAGTGGTCTTCTAGTTCACCCCTTGCTCAATATGGAGACCATCCTGGACAAATAGTCCAATTTTTTTCTTAGACCTCCCAGCGATGGAGCACCCACTTCTGAAGGCAAACCACTGACTAATTGTTCTGTCAGGAAGTTTCTCCTTAGTTCATTGACTCTCCCTCTGACCTGCTTCCATCCATTCTTTCTTGTTTCATACAGTTTACCCCAAGCTCAATTCCAACTCTTGAACAAACCTTAGTTAAGCATGGTATATATATATATATAAACCCAGCTTCTGTCTTTTGAACACCCAGGTTAGCTTGGTCAATATATATCTTCTATATATATATAAATGGTGCTCTGTGTGTGTGGTCTGCATGACTGGAACACCTCGAGCAAACTTGGTCACAGATGACTTACTCTCTGGAAACAAATACTGTGGGGGTAAGACATCCCTTAGGGGGCAGTGTTCTGTTAAGATATAGCCTGTTGTGCCTTAAAATGGCTTCTACTGTACTGCTGTAAAATGACTTCTACTGTAGAGCAGTGAAGTTGCCATGGTAACGGCTTCACAGTACTCCACAAGGGGGCTCCCTCTGGTAAAGGGGAAAATCCAACATTAGAAATTACGTTTGGTCTGGACATTTTCTCCCTATAAATTAATGCCCTGGCAACGCCGGATTATCAGCTAGTATATATATTAGAGCTGCATGAAATGTTCAGAGACATTTGAGTCACCATGAAGCTTAACAGAAGTTTGAATCATCACCATCTTCTCATTCCGGCACCTTTTAAAACCCAGAAAGTTGGCTGAAAAGATGAGCAAAGTCATCACGACTTGAAATGGCAAGTTCCAATTGACCAAGGACGCCAAATCGAGTGGGATCCCGCATAAGAGAGTAGAAGACTGCAATAAAATTCAAAAGGATTTAGAGGGTTTTATTGAAATGGGCTGAAAGTAACAATTGAATGTTAACACAAATGCAGAGTTTTATCACTTTGGAAGCAAAAATCCAGTGAACAGAGAGAACTGGGGCAATACCCCAGCTAAGTCATGGAATATGTGCTTGGGGGGGGGGAGAGATTTTGGAGTACTAGTTGACCATGGAGTATGAAAAAATGGATGATATGGATGCCAGGAAAGGAATGATAGACTTGGGCTACATTAGCAGAAGTCTATAAATTCCAAATGACAAACAATAACGGGAAGTTATTTAGGAAAGTCCTGGGTGGGGTCAAAAAAATCAAGATGGCCGTTCTGGTCCGATTAAAGTTATTTTTTTATATGCGCAACACAGGCAAATGTGGAGCTTTGATGGCACTGTCATAGCGACCATCTTGAGGTTTTTTAACCACACTTTGCAGGCCCTTCCCCTTTTAATGGCTTGCTATGGTTTTAACAGGCCTCCCAATCCTCACAAAACTCTTATTCAGTGGAGGAAATGTGTAGCCTAGATGAGCAAATGCTTAAACAAAAACAGGAAATAGCCCTCTTCAAATCTTTGAAGGATATCTGGTAGGTAGGCCAACCACGCCCGCTTGAAGAGGTGCGGACTTCAACTCCCAGCATTCCTCAGCCAGCCTGCATTCATTGCTGCAGCAGCAGGCTGGCTGAGGAATGCTGGGAGTTGAAGTCCCACAGGTCTTGAGGCCGAAGGCACCAGCCTGAAGATGGCAAGTGGGACCTCGTCGAAACGTCGCCAAGATACTCTCAGTCTTACATGGGAAAAGACCTGAATTGGACAGGGAAACCCATATCCCACAGACAAGATGACTATGGCTGTGTTAGTGGGCTGGGCAGCCATCGTCCAAGGTGCTTTAATCTGAATTTTTACCCATGCAGGATGGAGTTGAGCTTGTTCAGAAATCAGGCCCAATCCTGCTTCCTCCAGACCCCACAGGTGTTTTTTCATTCTTATTTCCCTGGCCAGCCATGTTTCCTTCCTAGGGAAGCTTGACTTGGTTCTCCTGCTTGGGCAGTGGGCTGTACTAGAAGACCTCCAAGGTCCCTTCCAGCTCTATTCTAGATATATATTCACCTGCCTCCCTGTTAGAGCCCAACAAACTAGGATGTCCAGCTATTTGGGGGGGGGGGGAGGCCCAGGTCCTGCTTGCAAGTTTTGCAAAATGGTCTGCTTGGTTTGCTCAGGAACTACAAAACTCCAGAGATGGAAGGTCTACATGTAATGATCTTCAGGGGAGGGGGAGAGCTTTAGGTGATCTATCTTCGAAAATCATATTCCTCAACCCTAGTGGCTTGAAGATGGGTGGACTTCAACTCCCAGGATTCTGGGACTTCAAGTCCACCCACTGTCAAGTGGCAGAGGTTGGAAAACATTAGTAAACATTAGTAAATAGTAACAGAGTTAGAAGGGACCTTGGAGGTCATCTACTCCAACCCCCCTGCTCACGCAGGAGACCTGTACTAGGGATTTGAACCGCCAATCTGCCCACCTTTCTGATTGACAAGCTCAATGTCTTGGCCATTGAGCCACCTACCACATCAAAGTGCCATTATTTGGAAGGGTTGCAAATAAGTGGGAACATGACTTCAAATCCAACCTGCACAGGTGGGGCCCAGAATGGTGGCTCTAGGTGACAGCAAACCCCAATGAATGGGAGCTGCTTCTATAGAGGCAAGATGAATCCATTTTTAAAAAGAAAAAAAAAGCAATTGCATTCCTAATCCTATCAGGCACTTCCTCCCTAGTCTGGGACTGCCAGACCCAGAATTCCCAGCCCCCTTGGAAAGAGGGCACCGGATGGTAAATTTTCAGGTCTTCCATGTTGTTGGAAACATGCATTTTTCCACCCACGGTGATCTGTCCATAGCCGGGTGTTCCTAAAAATTCGCCCATACAAAAGCAGGCAGAATTTCAACTCCACTTCTCTGGCTGCCATCTTAAATTTTCTGATCACACCGAAGAGTTCTAGGAAAAGTCCCCCCTTTCTATGGTTTCGAAGTACAGGTAATCCTCAATTTATGGCCAGCCACTTAGTGACCATTCAATAGTATGACTGGCCTGGAAAAAAGGAGTTACAACCCTTTTCCAAAGGTTGGACCTCCACCCACTGGAAGTTACTTTCAGTTTTGAGCAAAGCCACCTGACGGCGAACAATGGCTTCGCTTAAGAAACACTGTATTTATCTTCCGACTGACACCTTTGCTTAAAAACCACCGCAAAACGAGGTCTATAACTGGATCAGTCAAATGACTAATCCGATTTAAAACTGTCGTGACATACCACTATAATGGGCAGGTTCCATTACAAGCCATCCTTTCGAGCCTCAAATTGTCGTTGCTAAACAAAGCAGTTGTTGAGTGAGTTTGGCCCCATTTTACGACATTTCTTGCCGCCACTGTTAAGCAGACCACTGCAACTGTTAGTAACACAGTTGTAATGTGTGGCTTCCCCGTTGATTTGCTTGTCAGAAGGTTGTAAAAGGGGATCGCATAAAATACAAGAGTCCAAATTTTGATCAACGTGCCCAAGGGATGCTGCAACGGTTCAAAAGTGTGTAAAATAGTCATAAGTCGCTTTTTTTCGGTGATGTTGTAATTGAATGTTCACTAAACGAATGGTTGTAAATCAAGGATTACCTGTATGGTCATACGTCAAGGACTACCGTATTTTTTGGAGTATAAGACGCACCAAGATTTTGAAGAGGCAATTTTTTAAAAAAGGTTTTTGCACTCTGCAGACCTCCCAAAAATGGCCCGTATTTTGACAAAAAAAGGTCATGCGTAGCCTTTAGGAGGCTTATAGCGTGTGCCTGGGGGCGGCAGGGAGCAAAAACAAGCAAAAAACGGCCCATTTTTCACATTTCTGCCCTCCCCAGCCCCCAGGAGCACTCTGAAAGCCTCCTAAAGGCTATGCATGGCCATTTTTGCAAAGGGGGAGGGGTTTCTGGAGGCAATAATGCTATATTCAGTGTATAAGACACACCCTGATTTTCAGCTTCTTTTTTGAGGGAAAAGGGTGTGTCTTATACTCTGAAAAATACGGTACCTATAAATGCTTCCATGCCGATAGGTACACCCAATAGCTTGGCGGAAATACAGGAAGGAAAGGAATATGAGCGCGGCCTTGGATTAATTTCCAAAATGGGCTTTCAGAGCCCCCCCAAAGAGAATCAGTTCTTTGTTGGGGGTAGAAAACAGGGGCTACATGAGTGCCCCCAAAGTGCCATTTTTGGACCTAAAACAAAATAGCTGCCTAGAATCAAATGGATGCTTCCAAAGGAGATGACCTCCTGCTCTTTCAGCCTGTGGCATCTTCGAAGCACCGAAAAAGACGCAAAATGGAACCAGAGGCCTGTTTTGATGGGCAGAACGAGCCCTGCACAGCCCCAGGAAATGGGATTGTGGGCACCGTCTTCCCTTGGCTAAACTCTCCGTAAGATCTCGGTCAAGGGGCCAGCCCTGCAGGCCCTCCCAGGCAAATGAGGTGCTCCGAGACCACTTCTTGGCACATGTTTTTTAATCAAGTCCATTTTCGAAAGAGGTTTGTGGTTTGCGGGTCTCGCGTGTGCCACCACGGGGCAGTTGAGTTGGGGGTGGGGGCTTTGTGCTTACCACAGCCGAGCCCCTAGCAAAAGGGGGGGGGGTAACAGCCGAGGCAGATTCGAAACATAAAGAAATTGTACGTTGGCGTGCCAACACACCTACATGCTACATGCTCAAGCCCCTCACTTTCCCTCAATTGTGGCACTCATTTACAAAATCAATTGCACACACACACACACACACACACACACACACCAAAAACAGCTTTGGACCCGCGCGATTCCAAACTGGAGAAGCGGAACGCATCGTTCCCTTTTTTTTTTAACCTGACATGCGATTTTTAAAAAAGAAAAAAAAAATACCTTCGCGAAGATCTGAAGCTTAAAGACAGAGAAATAGGAGTGGCATTCAAGATGGCAGAAAAATTATATATATAAAAAAAGAAGATTTAAAGTGGATATTCTTTTTTTTTTTTTTACGGATTGCCACAGGGAAAAGGTTGTTTGGAAGGAGGGTGGGGTCGAAAGGAAAATGGGGGGGTGAGATGAAACACCCCCCCATCCCCACCCCTTTCTTTTCTCCCACCCATCACTACTCCGCCAAGATTAAATTAAAAAGCCAGGCCAATAAATAAATAAATAACACAGGAAAGGTTTCCCCAGCCCTCGCTTAAAAGGATTGCCACGAAAGGAATACCTGCCCTGGGGGGAAAAAAACCCACAAGCACACGGAAATAAATAATAACAATAATCGAAAGCAACACCTCTTTTGCATATAGATGGAGAAGGGGAACTTGTAGAATAAGGAATAAGGTTAGAAAGAACTGGGGAAAATGCTAGGAATAATCCCATCACCACCAAAAAGCAACGATAATATTCACCACTAGCCCAAGAAAGGGGTCGACCGGTTGCTAAAACAGAGCCTTCTGCGGCTTTTTTTTTTTTTCAAACCAGTCCAGAAGAACCAGAAACTGGGTTCGATCTCTCGGCTTCCTCCCATCGCCCCCAAATGCGACCCCCGGTCCTTTTTTGTATCAAAGCAGCAAGAACCCCCCCCCCCCCCAAAGCAAGCGATAGCCCTGCGAGGTGGACAAAACAGGATGATTGGAAGATGCAGAATGAGCCATGGAAAAGGGGGGGGGCTATGGGGGGTGGAAATGGAACCATAGGTGGAGGGGAGAAACCCCCCCTCAAGCAACAGCTGGAAAAGTGTGAAAAAACGAGCCTTCAAAAAATGCTAGAAAGGTGAGTGGGAGGGAATGGAGAGAGAGAAAAAGAGAGAAACGAGAGAATTGTGCTATTCGCCCTTCAAGCAGCGTGCTTTGTTTCAGTGAGGCCCCCTACCAGCCCCCCCCCTGCTCACATCCCCCCCGCCACCCCCATCCTGTCCAGGAAGTGGCCGATTCCTCCACTCGAGAAAATGTAAACTCTTCCACACATCACACCATGCAAAAAAGGTGGAGAAACATCCATCTGTCCGTGGGCTGAGATAGGGGAGCCTGCCCCGCCTGCAAGGCGAAGCCGGCCCCTCCCTCCACAAGGACCCTCTTGCCAGCAGTGGGGGGGGGAGGAGGACAGGTTATTGCTTGTAAAAAACCAGAGAGAGAGAGAGAGAGAGAGAGAGGTGTGCACGGGGAAAGGTGGAAGGAGCTGAAATTATCTGCTACAACCAGCTCGTAGAGTGTGAGGTATGTCAGGCCTCCGGTAAATTTGGGGGCTGTTTTCTCTTATTATTATTTATTATTTATTTATTATTATTCTTGAGAACGAGCCCCTGAAAACTTAAAAACTTCCTGGCTGTGCAAGAGATAACGCCGACTTTGGCAAACCTGCTTCGAAATGGGGGGAGAGATTCGGTTGAGCTCTCCCCTGTGCCCACCTCTGGATCTAACCAGAAGGAAGAGAAGGCCCTTCGGCTCTCCAGCGGACACCCTGCTCTCTTTAGACACCCTCCGGGAAAAAGGGAAGGTCTCCCCTCTTGGGATGTGCTCCCCCCCCCCCACCTTCCAGGCCCCTACTGGAAAAGCATGGATGGATCCAGCCCCAGCTTCCCCAGGTCCTCAGTGGACTCCGTCTTCTGGCCAGAGAGACAGGGATCTCCACTGGCCAAGTCTTCAGCCCTGGACCTTCTCAACCCTCAAGGGGACCTCCAGGTGGGGCTTCCTGGTACACAGCGGAAGGCTGACAGAGCAGGAGGGCATTCCTCGATCTGCTCCGCGCTCCCGGGCCCCTGGAGCACCCTGCATCCCGGCTGGCTGGCAGGCCCTATATGGTACCTCCCTCCCAGCCCCGGGGCGAGACAGAGAAAGGGTCATCCCGGTGCTTCCCCTTGCCACTATTCGGGGCTGTGCTCAGGGGAAGCCCGGGCGGCCACCATCACCACACACTCTAGACTCTCTCGTGGTTTTTTCAAGGGTGTGAAAAACATGTCCTCCAGCCCCCCCGCGATCTTGTCCAGGAGTTCTGTGCCCAGCCCTGGACACTGACCGCCTTCGAGGCAGTCCCGAGTGTACGGGTCAGGTCCCGTTTTGGCCTCCTCCGACGGTTCTTCCTCAATCATCTGGATCTTCTCCCCCGTTTCTGTCGCGGGTGAGGCCACCTCCTCGTCCCCAGAGCTGACAATACGTGGCAGAGTGCTCTGGTAGCGGCCTTCCAGGGGGTAGTTGACGCTGTCGCCCCGACGCAGGGGGGTCCGGTGCCTCTCCAGAGCTGTGGGGTAGCGGACGCCTGGATCACTGTACTGCTTGGTACGCTGCCATTGCTTCCTCAAATGGGTCCGGGAACGGTGTTTGGCCCGCAGAGGGGATTCATCGAATTGGGGGTCGTGGCGGACAAAGGCGTTGAAGAGCGCGTCTGTTTTTTCATCGATGCTGTAGTCCCGGCGAGGGAAGGATTCTCGTGCGGGGAACATCTGTCCATACGGTGCCCAGAGCAATGGACTGGAAGGGAGGAGACCTCCGACAGCGCCAGCTGCTTCCTCCTCTTCCTCCTCCTCTTCCTCCTCCGCTTCTGGCGCCTGTCTCTCAAAGCTCTCAAAGATGGTGGCCTTGCGTCCAGCGCTGGTGAAGCAGAAACGTTTCTCCGAGGCCGTCTGGTCTTCTCCTACTCGGCCACTGGGGGCTTCAATGGAGGCATAGCCGCTATCCATCTGCAAGAGTTTACGGGTCCCGGCTTCCAACTCAACGCTATCCTGCTTAGGTTTCGCCAAGGACCTGTCCTCTCCGGCTTCAGCCTCATCGGCCAAGGAGGAGGAAAAACTTGGTAGCCCACCGCTCGAGGAAACGCTGTCCCCACCATCACTAGGCGCTGAGTCCTGATCGTTGCCCTTCTCTGATGAAACACACTTTTCTAGCGATGCCCGTAGGCTCCAGATGTCGTGATAAAGGGGTGTGGGCTGCTGTTCCAATGGCTCGGGAGGGGTGGGGCTGGGTGGTTCGGAAGACGCTAACCTGTAGCAGAAAAAAAATACACTTTGCCTTTAACAATGACACAGTATTTCTTTCTTTGCGCACAGACAACGGAATAATAATCAGTGTCAGACCTGCCCCAACTTGGTTCTTTAGGCAAGAAAAACCCTCGACTCCATGTTGAAAGGTATACAGTACTTTACTAAAACCAAGTGAAATACAATATAGCAAAGCCAGAACTGATGTTCGCCTGCCAGAGTTTCCCGGTTAACTTTCCCCCATCTAGTTCCTCCCCTCCACTCGTCCCTTTTTTGTCCAACTGCATTTGAATAAATTGTTTTGGGAACAGTCTCTTCAATGGTAGACTGGGGGTCAAAAGACAGAAACTCACTTTAACAATGTCCTGCTGGATCAGGGTTGGACTAGATGACCTCCAGGTCCATTCCAGCCCTGGCTTGCTGTGCTCTTTCAAGGTATCCTCTGAAGCTGTGTCTAATGCCAGGTTTGTGGTCCTTCCTCCCTCTCCTTTTTCCCTCCCTCTTTCTTTCTTTTCTTTCTTTCTTTTGCAGCACCCCCACCCCATCCCGACCCCATTTTTGGCCTAGCAGGCCTCAGGGAAGCTACTTCTGCTGACTGCCGGCTGCCTGCACTTTGGCAGATCGAATCTCACCAGGCTCAAGGTTGACTCAGCCTTCCATCCTTCCGAGGTGGGTAAAAGGAGGACCCAGATAAACTGCTTAGAGAGGGATTTAAAAAGCACTGTGAAGCGGTATATGAGTCTAACTCAGGGGTGTCAAACTCGATTTCTTTGAGGGCCGCCTCAGGGTTGTGTTTGGCCCTAGGTAGGTGTGGGGCTGTGGCCAGAGTGGGCGTGGCCAGCTCGATGGCACTCGTGTTGGTGGGGTCTCAAGCACTCTCAGCGAAAACAGACTCCCGAGCTCCGTTTTCGGCTGCGACGGCTTCCTGCAACCCTTTGCTAGCGAAAACGGAGGTGGGGGGGAGTCACCGTAGCCCTCACGAGCTCCATTTTCATTGGCAGAGGCACCGTGGGCCGGTCCTTTGTCATTTTTAGGGCGGCCTCGTAGGCCAGATCTAAGCAACCCACGGGCCGGATGCGTCCCCCAGGGCCCGAGTTTTGACACCCCTGTTCTAAGTGCTATTGCTTCAGTGCATCGCTGGGCGATCAGAAAACTGGACAATAAGCAGGTGGCCTGATCCAGCCTCTTCTCCCTTTCTCATCTACTTCTGGAGATCCAGCTGTCATCCCGAGACAGACTGATTCAACCCCACCCCCACCCCCTTTTAAGAGAAGAAACGTGGCGGGAAGCAGATAATTGCCTCCAAATCTATTTTTAAATTACGTGGTTGGTGGTGGTTGTTTTTTTTAAAGAGTACATTAGCAAGGAAGAGGTAAAGCATCTGGTCACTATGTTCATCCATTATTCAGGTTTTTATCCAATAAACAGAACAATCTTCGCATTCAAATCCTAGCTTCCCAGCTCTAGCAAGCCAGCTCGGGGAAAGAAACTCTGCGGTACGTAGTCAATCCGATCCCAGCATTTTCAGTTCTTAAAAAAATAAATAATAGTAATTCAAAATTAGGCAACAGTGACGGGAAATAAAAGTCGTTTGGCGAAGGTTTTAAGAGAACTGCTGCGAACAGAGTCTCATTTAAAATAGCTTCCCATTTAAGTCCATCTATTATTTAGGACGACAAAGGGTTGAAATATTGTTTGATCTTTAAAAGAAGGACCTCAGCAAACACAACACGCAGAGGGAAGGAAAAATTCCTGCCATCAGCACTTAAAAACTCATCGGCCGGAGCTGGTAGGCAGCCATTTTGTCAGGGCCCTGATGTTTTATCCTCTCAACACCCCAATAACCAAGGACTCCGAAACCCCCCTTCAGCTTTTACTGATTAATTGGAACATTCCCAAGGTTGAATGCCACAAGAGTATTATCCCCTTCACCAAAAAGAGCTCCAGACAGTCCTCAATCTTATGGCTACTCATGTAGCGAGCGACCCTTCCAAGTTACGACGGCACTGAAAAAAGTGACTTATGACCAGTCCTTGCTTTTAGGACCATCATTCCCCACAGTCATGTGATCAGGTGCTTGGCAACTAGTTTCATTTATTTATTTGTTTATTTATTTTTCGGAATATAAGACGCACCTTCCCCCGCACTCTTAAAAGAGGGTGAAAATTTGGGTGCGTCTTATACACTGAATGTAGCCCCACCCATCCACCCTTTGGCCTCTGCCTCCCAGCAATTTACCGTGTTGCAGCAAACAGGGAAAATGGGGCTGGCGGAGGCTGCATTAGGCTATAGAGATCCCTGCAGCCTGAAACAGCTGATGATCAGGAGGCACTCTTAAACTGAAAGTGAAACTTGCTGCTTGCTCCACAAGACAAATTGCTGGGAGGCAGAAGCAGATTTTTTTCTGCTTCTTCTGCTAATCAGGCTGTTTGCTGTTTGCTGCAAGGTAAGTCAATAACTATAAATGCCTATAGCCGTAATGGCGAACATATGGCACGTGTGCCATAGTTGGCAGGCGGGGCCATTTGTCAGGGCACGCAAGGTATTGCCCTGTCAGGTGGCCAGCAAGCATGCGTGAGCTGGCCAGCTGACTTTGGCCTTCTTTTGAGGCAATTTTTTGCCCTCCGGAGGCTTCCCTGAAGCCTCCAAAGCGCGAAAAACCAGCCCTACGAGCAAACCAGAAATTCGGGAACGGACTTCCGGTTTGCTCATAGGACTATTTTTCTCCCTCCAGAGCTTTCAGGAGGCTTCCCTGAAGGCTCCGGAGGGCAAAAAACGGCCCTATGGACAAACCGGAAGTGACTTCCAGTTTGTCCATAGGGTCGTTTTTCGCTCACCGGAGCCTTCAGGGAAGCTCTCCCCTCCCAGGAGCCTCCATGCTGCCCGGGCTAGGTAAGTGCAGGGACTGTGCGGAGGCTTGGGGAGCAGGGAAAACAGGCATACCGGATGTTCTGGAAGTCCGGAAACGGGTCTGTTTCTGGCCTCCGGAGGCCAGGGGAAGCGGTTTTCACCCTCCCAGTAGCTCAAGGAAAGCCTCCAGAGCCTGGGGAGGGCAAAAAACACCCTGCCCCCACTGTAGTTCAGCAGGCCAACTAGGCCACGCCCTCCATGGCCACGCCCATCCAGCAATGGGGCAGTGAACTCATTGCTGCAATTTTTGAAGCCCACCCCTGGGGTCATGTGTTCACCATTTGCAAACTTCCCAGCCGGTTTCCAACCAGCAAACTCAATGAGGAAGGCCAGATTCCCTTAGTGACCAGGTGATTCATTTAACAACTGCAGTGATTCACTTAACTGTGCAAAAATGGCTGCACAACTCGCTTAACAATTGTCACTCTTTTATTTTACGTATTACAAGTAGTCCTCGACTTACGACTAGTTCATTTCGTGACCGTTCAAAGTTGCATTACTAAAAAAAGTGACTTAGGACCGTTCTTTTCACACTTACAACCGTTTTGGCATCCCCATGATCACGACGATTTACATTTGAATGCTTGACAACTGAACTCACATTTATGACCGTTGCAGTGTCCAGGAGTCATGTGATCCCCTTCTGCGACCTTCTGACAAGCAAAGTCGATGGAGAAGCCAGATTCACTTAACAACCGTGTTATTAATTTAACAACTGCAGTGATTCACTTAACAAACGTGGCAAGAAAAGTTGTAAAATGGGGCAAAACTCACTTAGCAAATGTCTCAATAACATAAATGTTGGGCTCAATTGTATTCGTAAATTGAGGACTACCTGTATTACTTTTATACACCTCACTTAGCAACAGAAATTCTGGTCCCAATTGTGGTCACAAGTTGAGGACTTCCTGCAATTTCTACTCTGATTTTGTTTTTCCACTCCACAGCTGCCAATTTTTTCTCAACTGGCCTCTTATTTTCTGGGCCCTCCATACACTCCACTCCACTCCACCCCCTTCCCACTTATCTACTGAAAAATACCTGCCGAGAGATAATGTTGGACTGGCCGGAGCAGGCAAGAACGGTCCAGCCACGGGCCGGAAAACCACGTCGTCCGTCCGGGCAATGTACTGGATAATGTCCGTCTGGTGAGGATCACGATCCTGGTCCATGCTTTCACTGGCGGCTCGTTGTCGCTGGAACTGGTGACGCTTGGGGGACCCTGCACGGAGGGAAGGAAGAGACAGGCGCTGAAGCGTAGGTGAGAGTCATATTTTTCCGAAACTTGTTTCGTTATTTTTGGATAAAAGAAGTGGAAAAATCTGTTCCCCTCCTTACGAGAACTCCTATACACAGACATGGAGTTTGTATTGATAACTAGCCGATAACGTGGTGTTGCCCGGGTTTTTATTTATAGGGGGGAAATGTCCGGACCAAACGTAATTTCTAATGATGGATTTTCCTCCTTACTAGAGGGAGCCCCTTTGTGGAGTACTGTGAAGCCGTTACCATAGCAACTCCACTGCGCTGTACAGTAGAAGCCATTTTACGGCACAACAGGCTGTATCTTAACAGAACGTACACCCCGAGGGATGTTAGGGGTGTCTTACTCCCACAATAGTAACTGTATAACATTAGTAACAGTACCCTCTTCCAGAGAGTAAGTCATCTGTGTACCAACTTTGGTTGAAATTGCTCGAGGCGTACCAGAGTTATGCTGGAAACCACATGTACACACACAAACACACACACAGAGCCATTTTTATATATATAGAAGGAGAATATTTGTAGCTCGTGGTTGAAATGAGGGGTGCTTGCAGTGGTGGGTTGTAGGCGGTACGCCCTGGTACGAGTGTACTGGTGCCTGCCGGGAGCACTGGGTACCATTCCAGTACAGTGCTCCCGAGGGCCCACCCGCCCGCCTAAGCTCCTTACCTGTATTTGAGCTCTCCGGCACTTCCGCACACATGCACGGAGTGCGATGCTCCACCGAGCAGCTGGAGCGTCACGGAGGCATTGCGGAGATAAGGATGCATGCGTGCATGCGTGCATGTGGGGGACGCTGGGCCCTGTTGCACCGTACCGGTTGCACCGGGATACGGAACCCACCACTGGGTCCTTGGTGCTCTCTGACCATGGTTATATTTATGCAGACGTTTCCTGACCCAGCTGGGTAACATCATCAGTGCTAGTAAGAGGAAACCCCACTCCATTGTAGCGCTGATGGTGTTACCTAGTTGGGTCAGGAAACGTCTGCAAGAAAACAACCAAACTCAGAGAGCACCAAGGACCCCTCAGAGTTGTTATTCCTTCAGTTCAAGCACTGAAATATCCATTTGTCCCTGCAGTGCAAGGTAGAAGGTGCTCCTGTTCCAGGTTTCAATTCAGGGACCAGCAATCTTTTGGACAGCATTACGGGTCCTTGACTTACAGCCATTCGTTTAGTGACCACTGAAAGTTACATCGGTCATGAAAAAAGTGACTTTTGACCATTTTTTTAAACTTACGACCGTTGCAGCACCCCACAGTCACATGATCAAAATTTGGACGCTGAGAAAAATTTACAGCCTGTATTTATGACCGTTGCAGAGTCCCCGGGGTCGTCGTGTCATCCCCTTTAGCGACCTTCTGACAAGCAAAGTCAATGGGGGAAGCCAGATTCACTTAACAACCACGTTACTAACTTAACAACCTCGCTGGTTCACTTAACAACGGTGGCAAGGAAGATCGTAAAATGGGGTGAAACCTCACTTCACGACAAATTTTGGGTTCCACTGATTGTAGGTACCAAGGACTAGCGGTATTATTATTTTGGAGTGGGCGGGGGAATAAATGGGAAATACGATGCAGTATCACACAGTTGAGAAAAGGTGGAATCTTTCTCTGGTTTTTAAGGAAGTGTTTCTCTACTCTGAAGCCTTGCGATAAGGTGAGGGTTGATATGGAGCTCTGGAGAAGCCCATCTTGCTGGGAAAGGTGGAAGGAAAGAGAAGGACCTTCGGGAGCCCTTACTGGAAGACATGAAGGCACCAGTAGGGACAGATTCTCCAGGGGGACTGTCTAGGTCAGGGGTGTCAAACTTGATGTCAACTCGCAAAGTATCCCTGGCCTGCTCTCGAGTTGCCATAGGCAAGGGGGGGAGAAGGGGAACTGACGGAGCAGCACAGCAGCCACAACCAGAAGCACATTCCACGCATATCTTTCTCAAGGTTGTCTCCCAGGTTACCTGCATAGCCGGAGGGGCGTGATCTCTACAATCGGTAAAAGTGCTCCATTGGAGAATGTGATTTATGACACACGTTGGGGGGAGGGGGGGAAAACAGGGTCATACTTGGGCCGTAAATTACAATACAATACAATACAATAGCAGAGTTGGAAAGGACCTTGGAGGTCTTCTAGTCCAATCCCCTGCCTAGGCAGGAAACCCTATACCGTTTCAGACAAATGGCATGGGGTCAATTACATGGGGTCAGAGCTGGCTTCACTTGGGTACATGCCATCATGTTGCTACTAAGAAACAACTGGATCTCTTTTGAAGCTTGGCTCCAGGCTCATGATTTAATTAGGGCAACCATTGGAACCCTGGCACTTGATTTAATTGAGGGCTGCATCAGGGTTGTGTTTGACCTCAGGGGACCAACGTGGGCGTGACAGGGTGGGCGTGGCCAGCTTGGCATTACTCATGTCTGGGGCACCGGTGGTAGCCCAAGTGCTTTGCCTGCAAAAACTCCCGAGCTCTGTTTTAGGCTGCGATGGCCTCCTGCAACCCTCTGAACAAAAATGGAGCTTGGGAGGGCTGAGCTTCATTTTCACTCACAGAGACACCATGGGCCATCCTTCGCTGTTTCCAGAGCAGTCCCATGGGCCAGATCTAAGCACCCTGCAGCCTAGATCCGGTCCCCAAGCCTTGAGTTTTGACATCCCTGGTCTAGGTGAATGCCCCCCAAACCTTTGGATGCTACAAACCAGTGTTTTTTTCTGTTTCGCCCACTACCTGAATCTCGCACGGACACGGATGAGGCTTCACTCATTTGCACAGCCTGATTCCTGACGGGACATAGTCTGCTGCCAGTCCATTGTTCGGGGGTTGGAGACCCCCTGTTTTTAGATCACTGTTTCTCAAGGTTGGCAACTTGAAGATGGGTGGACTTCAACTCCCAGAATCCCCCAGCCAGCAATGCCAAATATTGCGGTGGCTGAAAGATATCAGCCTGGCCACTCTCCAAGCCTGATCAAGGTTGGTAATTGTGGACTATCTTGAAAGACGGCGGGGGAGGAAAAACTGCTGGAGAGGAATTCGTTGTAAATTAAATAAAAGGGGCTTATTGGGACGAGGATTCGGCTTTGTGCTGCTGGGAAAGGCTCAGTCAGAACAATACCCACCTCTCGTATCCAGACTGGATGCCCGCTGGCTCGTTTCCAGTTTCCACTTCTTGATACGGAAATAGGGACTCGCTCCTTCCAGGCTAGCGTGACGGCGCAGGCGGGTCAGGAAATGAAGGACGGTGCCCTGGGGAGGTGCTGAGGTGGGCTCCTGGGGAGGAGCTGTGGCTGCTCCTTTGGTGGACTTGGCTGCACTGCCAGACTGTGAGAATGGAGAAGAGGAAAGGGTTAGTTATGCCCAGGGCCCTGTCCATGCCAATATAGGTAAACCTCAACTTACAACCACGATCAGGACCAAAATTTTTGTTGCTAATTAAGGCGGTCGTTAAAGAGAGTCGCGCACAATTGTACGACCTATTCTCACCCACGGTTGTGAAGGAAATCAGCGAAGCCGCTAAGCGAAGGCGGCTTCGCCCGCCGACTTTGCTTGTCGGAAGCCGTCTGGGAAGGTTACCAATGGCGATCACAGGACCCTGGATATACCGTCATAAAAACATGCCAGCTGAGCGGTGCCATTTCACCACCTTTCTTGCCACGGCTGTTAAGCGAATCGCGACAGTCGTTAAGTGAGTAACACGATGGTTAAGGGAATCTGGCTTCTCCGTTGACTTTGCTGGTCAGAAGGCCGCAAAAAGGAATCACGCGACCTCCGGGACGCTGCAACGATCATAAACCAGTTGCCAAGCAAAATCGGAATTTTGATCATTTGTGCAAAACAGCCCAAAGTCACTTTTCTTTCAGTGCCGTTGTAACTTCATAAGTCACTAAACAAATTGTTGTAAGTCAAGGAGTTGACTGATACACACAACGGAGCCAGTGGTGGGTTCCTACCGGTTCGGGCCAAACCGGTAGTGGTTGGGGGGCCTGGATCGGCAGAACCTGCAGTGACCCACGCCTGCCACGCCTCCGAACCGGTTCCCCGGTTGGCGTGGCATGTTTTCTTTTTTCTCTTCATTTTTGAACCATCTGCGCATGCACAAACCTATTCATGGGCAACTTCGCACGCGCGCAGAGCTGGAAATTGCACGCATGCCCCGAACCGGCAGTAATGCCCACCCGTGAACGGAGTCCCAATTTGACGTTGCTGAGTGAGAAATTTATTGAGTTTTGAACGTTCTTGCCACAGTTGTTAAGTGAATCCCTGCAGTCGTTAACGTAGTAACACGGTTGTTAAATGAATCTGGTTTCCCCATCGACTGTGCTTGTCAGAAGGTCGCAAAAGGGGACCGTGGGACCCCGCACCACTGTAACCGTCATAAATATGGAGCAGTTACCAAGCACTTGATTTCTGATCACGTCACCCTGGGGACCCCGTAACTGTGGGAAATGGTCATATAAGTCACTTTTTTCATTAAATGAAGTGATGTTAGACAACGTGTATATGCAATTTATACAGCCCTCCTTTTGCACTGTATTGAGCGAACCTACCGCAACTCCCTCGCCCGAGTCGGAGGAAACAGAGGAAGCGGCTTCAACACTGGAGTTAAAAGTGTCTCCTGGGAGTGTTGAACTCGAACACAGACCCCCATGGCTGGTCAGCGCCGTCTTTGGCAGGGGGCTTCCAGTTGGCTGTTGAGAAGGACAAAGAGGAGGATGAGGAGGCAGAAGGTAGCCAAGTACAACCCAGTAACTATCCATCCAGCTTTTGGGGCATTTGTTGGGCAAAGTGGATCAGTGGAACAGCTTGCCTCCAGAAGTTGTGAATGCCCCAACACTGGAAGTCTTTAAGAAGATGTTGGATAGCCATTTGTCTGGAACGGTATAGGGTTTCCTGCCTAGGCAGGGGGTTGGACTAGAAGACCTCCAAGGTCCCTTCCAACTCTACTATTGTATTAAAGTGTCTGATATCCTAACTCTCCCTTGGAAACCCCATAAACTTACATCAAGTATTTTCTTACCTAAAGCTCCTATTGGATGCAATTACATATACAGGAAGTCCTCGACTTACAACAATTCCTTTAGTGACCGTTTGAACTTACAACGGCACTAGAAAATGTGATTTTCACATTGACGATCATTGCAGCGTATCCCATAATCACATGATCAAAATTCGGAGTGTCCCGGGGGGGGGGGGGGCAGTGTCATGTGATTCCCACTTTGCGACCTTCCAACAAGCAAAGCCAATGGGGAAGCCAGATTCACTTAACAACCGTGTTACCAACTTAACGACTGCGGTGATTCTCTTCAAAACTGTGGCAAGAAAGGTAATAAAATTGGGCAAAATGTCTCACTTAGCAACACACATTTTGGTCTGCATTGCCATAAGTCGAGGACAATAGATAGATAGATAGATAGATAGATAGATAGATAGATAGATAGATAGATAGATAGATAGATAGATAGATAGATGATAGATGATAGATAGATAGATAGATAGATAGATAGATAGTTAGATGATAGATAGATAGATAGATAGATAGATAGATAGATAGATAGATAGATAGATAGATAGATAGATAGATAGATAGATAGATAGATGATGGGTGTGTGTGTGTGTGTGTGTGTGTGTGTGTGTGAGTCTTCATTTTGGTTAGACAAAAGTTTCAGTTTGCTACTAAATTAGAACATGCACATCTTCTATCTACAACAATTTATTACAGAGTGACTTTGGGTAGTGAAGCGGGCAGGATATAAATTTAATAAATAATAATAATTTATAAAAATCCCTAAAGGACCTATTGTAGCTCACTTCCCCTGTTGTGTATGTATAATTCTCCCTCTCTCTCTCTGTCATTATCTGCATCCTCTCTCTATCTGCTTAACCTACCATTATCTCTTTGTCTCTCTACCTATTGATTTATTCAAACTCTGGAAAAAGAATTTATATATATATTTTAAAAAACACCGGAATAAAACAAGGTTTTCTCAGCCTTGGTCACAGGAAGATGTGCGAAGTTCAACTCCCAGAATCCTCCAGCCAGGAGAATTCTGGGAGTTGAAGTTCACACACATCTTCCAGTGGCCAAGATTGAGAAAGATAATGCCTTAAAAGCCCTACTACTGATTCCCCCCACCCACACCCACCCAGCCCGATTCAATTCCACCCCCATACCCTGGAGGGATGAGGGGCTCACTTGAAAGATGGCAAGGCTCGGCTTGACAGGTGGGAGGCGGGGAGTCATCATGACACTGTTTTCGTTGGCTTCGCACTCATGGATGGTGACGATTTTAAGGGCAGCCGAGGGCGGCAGGGGCAGGTGGCTGAGACGGGCGTTCTTCAAATGATGGAAATCACCCTCTGTCAGAGTGTACCTAGCAGGAAAAGCAGAAAAAACCCACAATGACGCAAAAAGTCTGATGTCATCTTAAGGTAAAGGTTCCCCTCATACATATGTGCGGTTCCTGACTCTAGGGGGTGCGATGCTCATCTCCGTTTCAAAGCCAAAGAGCCAGCGCTGTCCGAAGACGTCTCTGTGGTCATGTGGCTGGCATGACTAAACGCCGAAGGCGCACGGAACGCTGTTACCTTCCCACCAAAATGGTCCCTATTTTTCTACTTGCATTTTTACATGCTTTGGAACTGCTAGGTTGGCAGAAGCTGGGACAAGTAACGGGAGCCCACTCCGTTACGCGGCGCTAGGGATTCGAACCACCGAACTGCCGACCTTTCTGATCGACAAGCTCAGCATCTTAGCCATTGAGCCACCGCGTCCCCATTGAAGTCATCTTAACACATCCCATATTTTGCTTCTGGAGAAAAAGAAGAGTATACGTAGTCCTTGACTAACGACCACAATTGAGCCCTAAATTTCCATTGCTAAGAATCACAGAAGTTAAGTGAATTGTGCTCCATTCTATGACCTTCATTGCCAGAGTCGTTAAGCGAATTGCTGCAGTTCTTAAGCGAATCAAGTGGTCCTTAAGCGAATCTGGCTTTCCCAATGGGAAGCTATCTGGGAAGATTGCAAAAGGTGATCACATGACCTCGAGACAGGGCGACGGCCCTAAACACACGCCAGTGGCCAAGAGACTGCCTTTGGCTCATGTGACCATCCGGGGATATGGCAATGGTCGTAAGTGTGAAAAATGGTTATAAGTCACATTTTCAATGTGTTGCAACTACAGTCCTAGTCTCTCTTTTGACACAGAAGCCCATTGGCTGGCTTTTGGGCCAATCCCTCCCTTTCACTCCAAGAGCCAATCAGGTGGGAAGGTGCTGGAAAAGGATTGGGGAGAGCTTAGTTCTAAGTCCCTCCTTAGACAGACGTTCATTGGCTGACTTTGGCCAATCTCTCACTCTCAGTTCAAAAACCAATCAGATGTAGATCAGGGAGATAGTTGGGTGATATGTAGCCATAACAACATTCTTTCTAGAAAGCAAAGGTCATCCTTTGTCTCTGCACCTCTGCACCTGTCCAGAACTGGATGGGTGGAATCTGCCAGCATGGCAGTGGAAGATTGGACCATGTGATGGACTTGTGGGGGTGGGGGCAGGATCTTGAACTTTCAACTGGGTGGGAAAACCTGGAAGCTTTCAGATTCGGGTTTTCCCAGATGTGCCAACATGGCTCTCTTCATCAATTGGAACTTTGAGGAATCCTTTGCCTCAGACTCCGATTTACTTTTGGTTGCTATGACATCCCATATCACAATGGGATTCAAAAATTTTTACTACCAGTTCTGTGGGCGTGGTTGAGTAGGGGGTTGGATTAGGAGACCTCCAAGGTCCCTTCCAACTCTCCTGTTATTCTGTTATTCAGATGCACCACTCCAGCTGCCCGTCCCGCCCTCCAGATGTGGAATCTCCAATTCCCAGCGCAGGCTCCTGGTTCCTGATCAAGCCCGAAGCCTCACCTCCTTCCCTTCTCCTGCGCTTTCTTGCTCTGCTCAAAAAGGGCAGCTTCGTTAAAAGACACCCGTCGCCCTGTGGCGCTGCCAGAGGACAGGAATCGCTCGCTCTCTGCATCTCGATAGCTGGAACTGGACGTGCATTCTGGGTCATCCACTTTGATGGTGATGTCTAAGAGGAGGGGAACACAGAGAGGGGAGGTGTGAATATGCAGCAGTGGCAGCCTGCTTCTGTCCCTAAGGAGAAATACAGGTAGTCCTCGACTTACGACCACAATGGAGCCCAAAGTTTCCATTGCTAAGTAAGACACTGAAATGAATTTTGCCCCATTTTACGACCGTTTTGCCACCCTTAAGCGAATCATTGCAGTTGTTAAGTTAGTAACCCGGTTGTCAAGTGAATCTTGTTTCCCTATTGACATTGCTCATAAGGAAGGTCACAAAGGGAATCACATGACCCCAGGCATTGTGACCGTCATAAATATGAATCAGTTGTCAAGCATCCGAATGCTGATCACATAATCATGAGGATGCCAGAACAGTTGTAAGTGTGGAACACAGTCATAAGCCACTTTTTAAAGTGCCGTTGCTACTTTGAGCTGTCACTAAATGAACGGTTGTAAGTCGAGGACTACCTGTATAGAGGTAGTTCTTGACTTATGCCTGGTTGCTTAGCAACCATTTGAAGTTGCAACTGTTCTATCTGGGATTACTTATCAGGCGGAGCCAGCATTTGGTCATGTGACTGGAAGGGTTCCAATGATTGGAGCCCTCCTTCAAGTCACATGATCACATTTCGGTCGCTTGGCAACCAGGCTGCATTTATGGCTGTTTACAGTGTCATGTGACCAGGGGTAGGATTCAAAAAAATTAGCAACAGGTTCTCTGACCGGTTGCTGGGTGGGCGTGGCCACAGTGGGCGTGGCCTATTCAGCCTCCTGCACCATAGCGGGAAGGGGGAGGGGCATTTTCACCTGCCCCAGGCTGCAGAGGCCGGAAACAGGGCCATTTCTGGACTTCCCGGAGGCCTGTTTGTTGCCCTCCCCAGGCTCCAGAGGCTTTTCCCGACTTTCCGGAAGCGCAAAAACTGCCTCCTCCGGGCTCCAGAGGCCCTCTGGAAGCTGGGAAAAAGGCCCGTTTACAGACTTCTGGACCTTCCACAAGGCCCATTTTTTGCCCTCCCAGAGCCTCCACGCGGGCCATGCACTTACCTGGCAGGATGAACAGGCTGCGTGGAGACTCCTTGGAGGGGAGGGGCAGGGTGGACGGGGTCAGCCATTCCTTGCAACTACCGATTCCGCGAAGCAGAATGTCAAATCTCACCAGCTGAATCCCACCCCTGGTGACCACCTTTTACAACAGTTTTGTGGATAACCCACATTCCCTTCTATTTTTGGGCAAAACTGTGTCCATCTCGAATCATGGGTTCATTTAACAACCACGTGATTCGCTTTATGGCTGTTGCAAAAAAAAAAAGGCCATAAAATCAGGCACAGTTGATTTTATGAACCTCACAACTTATACAATACAATACAATAGCAGAGTTGGAAGGGACCTTGGAGGTCTTCTAGTCCAACCCCCTGCCTAGGCAGGAAACCCTACACCACTTCAGACAAATGGCTATCCAACATCTTCTTAAAGGCTTCCAGTGTTGGGGCATTCACAACTTCTGGAGGCAACTTCTGTTCCACTGATTAATTGTTCTAACTGTCAGGAAGTTTCTCCTCAGTTCTAAGTTGCTTTTCTCCTTGATTAGTTTCCACCCATTGCTTCTTGTTCTACCCTCAGGTGCCTTGGAGAATAGTTCGACTCCCTCTTCTTTGTGGCAACCCCTGAAATGACTGCGAAGGGCCAGCTCCATTACGGTTGTAATTCGAGGACTACCGGAAAACAGTTTCCTCAGTTTAAAAACAAAGAACGCATCTGATACAACCAGAATTGAGGTTTGTGGCTCGCTCACACTCATTGGGACACGGAGAACATTGGATTCAAACTTCGTAACTCCCCTTTGTGGGAGGTGTTGAAATGAAAACGGCTTCCACCAACTGTGATTCAATTCCCTGCATGGGCAGAGAGGGTGGGTCTCCCTGCCCTCACCTTGTGCCGGTTGTGAGTCATCCAGGTAGGTTGTGTTCGTTTTTTCTGGATCATCGCTGGCTCTGAAAATAGGAAAAAGGTGATATATGTAGATATGATAAACACAGGCAGAAATCCATCCCGGATTTAAACATCTCAAGGTACCGTATTTTTCTGACTATAAGACGCACCATGATTTTGAAGTGGTAAATTAAAAAAAAATAGTTTTTGCACTCTGCAGGCCTCCCAAATCCTCTGCATGCCCCATTTTTTGCAAAAAAAGAGGGGGGGCATGCAGATGCTTTGGGAGGCTTGTAGAATGCTCCTGGGGGCTGGGGGGGGGGAGCAAAGATGAGCAAAAAAAGGACCATTTTTTGCACAAAAAAAAGGCATTTAAAGGCTTTGGGAGGCTTGTAGAGTGCTCCTGGGGACTGGGGGGGGGCAAAAGCGAGCAAAAAAAGGCTGCATTTCGCTCGGTTTTGCCCTCCCCAGCCCCCAGGAGCACTTTGCAGGTATCCCAAGCCTTCTGCATGTCCATTTTTGCAAAGGTGGCAGGGTTTCGGTAGGCCAAAAATGCTGTATTCATTGTATAAGATGCACTCAGATTTTCACCCTCTTTTTTGAAGGAAAAAGGTGCGTCTTATACTCCGAAGAATACGGTAACTCTCCAAATATAGTCCACAATTGAGCCCCAAATTTCCTTGGCTAAGAGAGACTTTTGTTAAGTGAGATTGCCCCATTTTACAACCTTTCTTGCCCCAGTTGTTAAGTGAATCGCTGCACGTGCTAAGTTCCTGACATGGCTGTGAAGTGGATCCGGCTTCCCCATTGACTTTGCTTGTCTGAAGGTCCCAAAAGGGGAGCACATGACCCCGGGACACTGCAACCGTCATAAATATGAGTCAGTTGCCAAGCATCCAAATTTTGATCACATGACCATGGGGGGGGAACCCTGCAACGGTCGTAAGCGTGAACCAGGATCATAAATCACTTTTTTCCCAGTGCCGTTGTAACTTTGAATCATCACTAAACCAACTGTTGTAAGTTGAGAACTACCTGTCGTTGCTGAGCAAACAACCTGGGCGTTAAGTGAATCCATTGTTCACTAGGGTTTGTTTTTTTTGCCAGAAATTAGAATTGAACACTGGTTTCTGGAAGACATGTTGTAAATTGCAGTCATGTGACCACCGTGGTTGTCAGACGTTCAAACCCAGGTTGTACACAGCTTTTTTAGGATCCGCTGTAACTTTGAACAGTCGCTAAGTGAGCCGTCATAAGTCAAGGACTACCTGTATTTAGCACTACCCCTTTTCATTTCCCCCCCCTTTAACCTGAGAGGGAGGGACTGGTCCAGAGTCTCCCTCAAATTACTATAGCTGAAGAGGGGCTAGAACCTGGGTCTCTCCCCCCCCCCACCGCCCAGCCCCTTCCCCACTAGACCTGATTGGCTCCTGAGCAGAGAGGGAGGGACCGGCCTAAAGTCAGCCAATGAACTACAGTGGCTGAGTGGGGAGTAGAACCCCAGTCTCCTCCCTCCTAGTGCCACCCCTTCCCCACCAGATCTGAATGGCTGTTGGGACTGAAAGGGAGGGATGCTTTGAACCCAAGTCTCTCCACTCTTAATCCAGACCTTCTCTCCAATCAGAAACTTGGAAATAATGTTCGTTTATCATGAGAGCCAGTTTGGTGTAATTATGAAGCTGCTGGACTAGAAACCGGGAGATCTGAGTTCTAATCCTCCCTTAAGCATAGAGGTTGGTTAGGGTGACTTCAGGCCAATTTCTCTCTCTTAGCCCAACCCACTTCACAGGGTTGTGGGGAAAACAGAACGTCAGAGAACTAGGCTACACTTGAATGGCTCTTGGGTTGAGAGGGAGGGGCTGGTCCAAAGTCAGCCAATGAGCTTTGGCAGCTTGAGAGGGAGACCCAGGATCTCTCCTAGTCCAGCCTCTTTCCTGTTACACTTGATTGGCTCTTGGGTTGAGAGAGAGGGACTGATCAGCCAATGAGCATCCATGGCTGAGGGAGGAGTAGAACCTGGGGCTCTAAAGCATCTGATTGGCTCTTGGGCTGAGAGGGCGGGACAATATGCAGATGCTGCCTGGAGGTGATGAAGAATGAATGAATGAATGAAGATACAGAAAGAAAGGAAGGAAGGAAGGAAAAGAAGGAAGGAAAATTTAATAGTTTTAGGGCAGTTTTTTTTTCACCCTGTCTCTTCTGGCTCAGTTTGGTTGCAATTTCCAAAATTGTTAGCCAGCATAGCTGCAGATTCTTGCTGAGTTGCCCCTAATACATCAGGGCAGCCCATACATAGAGAAGGTCCCTCCCAGCCAGTCATTTAAAACACCATCTATATTCTACCCCAAAGAGACCCTCCCCTCCTCGTGCCACCGGATCCCCCAGCCGTCCATTCCCATCCATACCTGGAGTGCCTTCGGTCTGTTTCGCAGCAGCGCCGGCAAACGATCAGGACCCCAAACAGCAGCACCAAGGTGCCCCCGATAAAGATAGAAAGAAGCACAAGAAGTAACACATAACCGTCCTGGGGGCTCACTTCGCCAGGCACCGTCTGGGAGATATGGGAGGGAGGGGAAGGGGACGACGATGAAGAAAAAGAGAAGGAGAAATAAATCCATTATTGTTGCTTTTTAACTTCTCTTTGCAAAAATCATACTGTTTGTCTGAAGCGGATTGTATTTCGAAGCGACTGGAAGGCTTGTAAAAGTTTTATAAGGTTCTGCAACATATAGACGTCCTCCATGTACGACCACAATTGAGCCCAATTGCTCAGCGAAACGTTTGTGAAGTGAGTTTGGTCCTGTTTGGTGGCCATTCTTGCCGCCGTTGTTAAGTGAGTCACTGCACTTCTTAAGTTAGTAACATGGTTGTTAAGTGAATCGCTTGAAGGTGTGTGGACTTCAACTCCCAGAATTCCTCAGGCAGGATATGAACTCCACGTAGCCTTAAAACATCCTGGCTGGGGAATTCTGGGAATTGAAGTCCTCACAGCTTCAAACTGTCAAGTTTGAGAAACACTGCTCTACAGGTAGTCCTCAACTTATGACCACTGAGCCCAGAATTTACTTTTGTTAAGTGAGTTTTGTCCCATTTAATAACTTCTCTTGCCACATTTATTAACTGAATCATTGCAGTTATTAGATTAATAACATGGTCGTTTAGTGAACCCGGCTTCCCCATTGACTTTCCTTGTCAGAGGTCGCAAAAGGGGATCACATGATCCCGGGACATTGTGACTGTCATAAATATGAGTCAGTTGCCAAGTGTTGTTCTCAGTGGTGCAATCCTACCAGTTTAACAACCGGTTCACTGAGCATTTTCAGTTCTGCTATATCTTTGAATGGTCACTAAACGAATGTAAATTGGGCTATTTGTGTAACTCCTTTCTCCCCAAACAGTTGGTTTGCAACAGTCTAGGATAGCATTTTTTCCCCCAACTTTGGAAACTTTTAAGATGTCTGGACTTCAATTCCCAGAATTCCCCAGCCAGGATATTTTAAGATATGTGGAGTTCATATCCTGGCTGAGGAATTCTGGGAGTTGAAGTCCACACACTTTCAAGCAATTCACTTAAGAACCGTGTTACTAACTTAGGAAGTATAGTGACTCACCCAGCATGGCTGGCTGGGGAATTTTGGGAGTTGAAGTCTAAAATATTGCTAAAGTTGAAAAAACAGTTCTAGGTCATACGATGTTCAAAACAGAATCTCCCTTTGTTCAATCGCCATCTGAACAAGCATTGTTTCCAAGCATTCAACATTTCCCCTCTTTAATTTTGGACTCTTTTGCCAAAATCCAAAGAGGCGAGCCTTTTCTAATCCGGAAATATTGGAAAGGGAAATATTTTATAACCTCACCCTTCCCAAGGCTCCAATGCCCAACTTGTGATTCTGCTAGCCAGGTTTCCAAAATCCCCAGCAGAAGCTGAGTCAACTGCTCAACTATCAAAGGCTAAGATAAAATATTCCCCCTTGGGAGCATCATCCGTTTAAGCTTGGCAATCCACTAGTCCTCAGCAAGTACAGGAATACTGAACTATGTAAGACACTAAACCTGAGCTCTCCAATTCGCACTCGGGTCCGGTCTCTCTCCTGAAACGACTTCCCAGAGAGAGAAGACGGACAAGCTCCAACTTTAGGAAGAAACTTTAGCAGAAACCCAAATGCCCGCAACATCTTAAATGCTCACACACCTTTCAGGTTTTACCAGATCAAGACCTAAGTCTGGCAAAAACTTAAGCAGTACAGGTAGTCCTCCACTTACGACAGTTTATTGAGTGACCAAGGTTTTACAACGGCACTGAAAAAAATTGTTGCAGAATCCCCAGGGTCACAGAATCCAAATTCCAATGCAACTGACTCGCATTTATGACGGTTGCAATGGTCTGGAATCATGTGATTTCCCCCTTCTTTTGGGATCTTCCGAGAAGCAAAGTCAATGGGGAAACCAGATTCACTCCACAACTGTATTTGAGAACGGCAGGGATTCCCTTAAAGGGGGCGAGAACCTTCGTACAATGGAGGCAAGCTCACTTAACGAATCCATTGCGGTCGTCAGTGGAGGACAACCTGTAAGCACTCGGTAAAGTCCTTCCAAGTATCCCAAGGCTGAAGAAAGAAGATTCTGTTCCGTTGGATAAGTTGAGCGTGGCAGTTGCCAAGAGATAGTTTTTTCTCTCTGTTGGGAAAGGAGAGGCCTCCGTGGGAGGAGAAACAGCTGACGGCTGAGTCCGTAGGCAGCTGCCTTGTAACCAGGTTAGTCTCTCTGGCCTGGCCACTTGTCAGCTGCCATGTTGGCTAAGCATTCAGAATCCCAAGACACTCCGGCGCTTCCTTGATTCCGGCAAAGCAGCAGGGCGTGTCTTCAGACCCCTCTAACTCTGATCCTTTTTTTGAAACAGGGAGATTGTCAGAAGTGGGGCCAGGATTTTCAAGGAGCAAAGCAAGGGTCCTGACTCCTCAGGTTTCCCCCCACCGAGAGGAGAGCGTCCATCTCCAGCAAACTTTCCTGCGTGCAATTTGGGCGTTTGTGTATGTGGGTGGGAGGCGGGAAGGCGTGTCCCCTCCTAAACAGCTGAACAAGTTTGTTCAGCCTTCCTCTCGGACAGCTGAACCTAAACCCTGTATCCCCATTCCTTGCCCTCCATATCTGCTGAATCCGGAATCATCACTTAAGGCAGGGGTGTCCAAACTTGGGAACTTTAAGACTTGTGGACTTCAACTCCCAGAATTCCCCAGTCAGCCATGCTGGCTGGGGAATTCTGGGAGTTGAAGTCCACAAGTCTTAAAGTTCCCAAGTTTGGACACCCCTGATTTAAGGCAACTATTGGGGTCCTTGGTGCACTCTGACACCTGGCTGCTTTCTGGTACACGGTTCATGACCCAACTAGGTAACATCATCCGTGCTAGAAGAGAGTGAGATTTCGCAGCATGGAGGAGGATTTTGGGGTCCTTGGTGCTCTCTGAACTTGGTTGTTTTCTTGTAGGTGTTTCATGACCCATCTAGATAACATCATCAATGCTGAAAGCGGGAGTGGGATTCAGCCAGTTCGGACCGGTTCAGGCTTTACTTACCTATATCCTCTCAGCTGTTTTGTGCAGCAGAGCGCATTGCCGCGCCTCGGCTGTGTTACTCCCCAGAAGTAACGTAGGAGGTAAGTTTTGTTCAAACTGCACACGCACGCAGAGAAGCATGTGATCACCGAACCAGTTGTTAAACCGGCAAGATCCCACCGCTCGCTAGGATGCTAAAGCTCCATGCTCAGAGCGCGACAAGGACCCCACAGCTCTACCGTGAACTACAAATATTCTCATCTATTGGTACTTAAGCCAACTCTGGGACCACAGAGCTGTCCCCCCCTCAGGGTCTTCCACATTTAGGCAACGAAATCTTCCCCAATCTGGCCTGCCCAAAGATACTGGATCACAGATACCATAATCCCCCAGCACACCCCTGAACCCCAAACGTTATACGAGGCAAGGCAAGGCCATCTGGCACCTTCCCAAAATTTGCAACGCCCATTAATCTCCTCCAGAATGGCCAAGAACAAAGTCAAATTGGAGAAGAATGGCAGCGAGGGGGGAAAAAACACTCAGTGCATGCTCAGAGGAGATATTGTTTAAATGAAAGCATTTCCCTGCATCTGTCACCATGGGGAGGGAGAGGAGTCCAACAAGTGTCTGGTATAAGATCTCCAACATACATGAGCATGCATTCAGACCGACACGTTCTACGGGGGCCTCACATCTCCCGTGTTGGCCTTCAAACAGAACAGAAGCAAAAGGGGAGGGGGGCAACGTTGGAAGAGCAGGAGAGAGCATGCCCCCCCCTCTCAAAGGGACCCATTCCCCACCCAGGCCTGGTCTCTGCACACTCACCGTCACGCCTTCAGTTGTGGTATTTGCCCATGAAGTAAACGCATCGCTCATTGTCTGTGGCCAGAGTAGAAGGTCTCTTCCAAGCTTGGCATGTAAATCAAAACTAGTTGGCTTTCTTAAAAAATAGACTCAGGAAAATGAAGAAGAGTGGAAAGCTGATGTATATACATCTATCAAAAATGGGCGGAGGAGGAGGAGGAGGAGGAGGAGGAGGAGGAGGAGGAGGAGGAGGAGGGGAACAACAACCAGACTGCAGTCCTTTTTCCTTTTTCCCTGTTCCCTCTCTCTCCCGCAGCTTTTTATCCCTGCTTCTCCTTTCGTTCTTTCTTGCCGCTCACATGTTTGGGGGGGAAGAGAGGCACCATGGCTGGCTCAAGCTCACAGCATCTTCGCGTCCCTCGTCTTCCGGTGCTGGCGGAGGAGATGGACCAGCGTCTCTCGTTCTCTCCTTCTCTCGTTTCCTTCTCTTTGTGGCTGGATTTCTTTTTCCTTGGCAGAACCCGATTCAGCTGGGAAAGGAGAGAGAGAAAGGGGCTGTTGGCGATGATGGGGAGAAGGCAGGAGAATGTTTTGTTCTGGTTGGTTGGTTTTAAGAGGAAGATGGAGAACAGGGAGATGAGGAGGAGAAGGAGAAGGAGACGAGGAGAAGGGAAGATCTGGGACCAAAACAGCTCGAGGTGAGGAGAGCATCCGTTTTCTCGAGGTTTTGGGGTGGGATTTTTTTTTTCCTCCCTTGTACTTTCTGATTCTGCTGTTCTGCTCCCAGCTACCTAGGAGCTGAAGGCATCCAGCCGGCGTGAAGAGCCCTTCCCTCGCCTCTCCCTTCTTCGGCCTTCGGATATACAGCCGGGCTGAGGAACCCGCTTAAGCTCAACCCCTGCCGCCCACTTGGCCAGCAGCCCCCGCAGGATGGGAATGAACTCATCCTCCTCTCCTCCTCCACATCATTGCCTTTAAAAATGCAACCCAAAACGCCACCCGCTCAGCGGCCTTCCAAAAGCCCACACGCGGGGGTGACTCACAGGAGCCCACCAGCCGAGAGAGAGAGAGCATGAGCAAGAGAGGACGGGGCGGTGGTGGTGGTGGTGGGGGAAGCCACCGCAGAGATGCTATAGACAGGTAACAGGCTGCGCTCGGCCAAGCTGCAATGACAAGGGATGGACCAGACAGCCCCGGGAGAAGGGAGAAAATGAAATTAAACAATTAAACCAGGGCAAGGCCCTGCCTGAAGCAGATGGTGGATCCGAAGCTTCCCTTCCTTTTCTCTGCTCCCAATGTATGTATTCTCTCTAGGGTGGATGGCTAGAGCATCTTCTCCATTAGCGGAGCCTTGCTCCCATCTTCTCTGCCCGCTAGGCCTGATGGGAAATGCAGTCCAGCACATCTGGCCTTGAGGAAGGTGCTAGCGACAGTTATCGACATCTGAAAAGAGGCTTAAGCGCAAAAGGCTTCCAGAGGGATTATAATGTAATCCCGTCCATTGGAAACGGCAATAGCAAATATATTTGAAACATCTTTTTCCCCACCCCACCCTTGCAAGATTTCCCTGGCTTTCTTCGAGAAAATGCTTCCGGAGCTTCTTTAATTTCTTTAGCCGCCTAGACTACAAAGGGTTCTAGTCGTAGTGAAGCGACGGTGAACTTTTTTGGCACCGAGGGCCCAAACCAAAACGCCCATGCCTGTGTGCACATGCGCTCGCCGGAGCGTCGGAAACCCAAAGACCAGCTGGCTGGCGTGTGCATGCCTGTTTTTTGGCTGGTTCTGGCACTGTTTTGGGCTGTTTTCGGGACGTTTTCCAGCGCCTGTGAAGACCAGCTGGCCACCCTGTATGTGCACGCCGGAAACTAGGAGAGCAGCTGGCGATGGCGCCCATGCCCACAGAGAGGGCTGCGCGTGCCCCCTCTGGTACGCGTGCCATAGCTTCGCCATCACGGACGTAGTGAATGCAACACCTTTGTATTTGGGTTTGAGAAAAGCTCCTTTGGGTAAAAGTCATCCACCAGTCCATCTCCTGCAGCCTGGAAATCTAATTTAGGAAGAGAACAAAGTGACAATACACTGCTGTCGCTTGACTGTGGTGTGCTGTGCTGTTTTAGATGTGCAAATGTTTCTTTTGTAAAGAAGGATTTTACCCTGCCTACTGATGCATCCGTGTGCAGAATTGTTATGAGTTATCAATCCATCGTATCCTCCAGTGGTGGGTTCCTAATTGATTTATTACTGGTTTGCTGAGAGGGTTTTGCTGGTTCCAGCGACCCAGACCGCCATTCCACTACCAGTTCAGCCGAACCAGTTCGAACCAGTAGGCACCCACCACTGGGACCATCCCTACGAATTCAATAAGAACTAAGCCAGGTTAAACTGAAAAGCATGATTGAGCTTAGATAGCAAGGGGAAACCTATTTAATCAATCCCATCTTGTGATTACAGTCTTCTCTCTCTGGGGGAATTAACCGAAGTAGCCTGCAAAAATATTCATGGTTCAAAGACATGAAGATTTTGACGGCTGGGGAATGCTTTCCTATGCCGAGGATGGGGCTAGACTGGATGACCTCAGAGGTCTCTCCTCATTCAGGGATTCTATGCAAGGCAACTGCACACAGGGGTAGCTTTATTGTATTGATTACATTTATCCGCTTTGCACACAGCCCTCCTCAGTCTTTTCCAAACTAAACAGGACTTCCTGCCATGGGAATCGGAGCATTTTTTTGAACGGGATTTGCAAGGGCCAGTAGGGTAGGAATTCCTCTCCTCGCCACCCCAGCCTTGTCCACAGAGGGAAGTGACAAGCAGAAGACCTCCTTCCCGTGACGATGATGATGATGGAAGAATTTCATCTCCATGGTGACGTCCGAGGGAGAAACAGGAGACTCTTGTCTTCACCCACGGGGGAGAAACACGGGATTCTAACACCTCTGTTTCCCATGGAGCGGATTCGGTCTCTCTCCAGGGAAGGTAAAAAAAAAGGGGCAGCAGAGAGGTAGCTATTGGTGGCTATGGCATCGGATAGCCGAGTCTCTGCTACTCCGTTCCCACAACTCCCTTGGAGAGGCAGGGGTCTGGATTCAGCACGCTGCATGAAGCAAGGCAGTGTGCGACAGCTGGAAAGCATTTATCCTTGGGGTATAAACACAATAAAGAGGGTTTGCAGAGGTTGTGTGAACCCAAGTAGTTAAAGGGACAGCTAGCTCTCCTGGAGACAAGAATCGGGGGGGGGGATGAGGGTGTGGGGAGAAGAGGGTCCTTTAAAACAGGGGTCACCAATCTTTTGGGCCTCAGGGACCACTAAATTCATAATTTTAAATCCCGCGGACCACTAATATGATTTTTTTAAAAAAAACCAAAAGATAAATAGTGCAAATAATAAAATCAAAAATGCAAATCGTTTTTCTGCAGACCACCAAAATTTTCTCACGGACCACCAGTGGTCCACCACGGACCACTGGTTGGGGACCACTGCTTTAAAGCAGAATCTGCTCAGGGGAAGCAGGGAGACGGTTTCTAAACAGAACGCCCCCTTTAAAAAAAAATAAGGTTTTTTTTTAATGACTCAATGCAGCCAAGTTCATTATATGGTATCACACAAGCCTTGTCACATCTTATTATGCCACCATCGCTAAATCTCTTTAGAAAGTCTACACGAATATAGTTTGACTCCTGATGCTGGCAGGTAGACTGCCCTTGCCCGCAGAGGCTCAAGAGGAGAGAATTGGATAAAGCGCACGCCTTAGTCATGCTGGATGAAAATTTAAATGTCTAACTTGCCTCTTTTTGGGGGGGGAGGGGGGTGTCAAGGCTGCCCAGGAAGACCAGCAGAATAATTATTTTAAAAAAAGAGATAGACTTAACGAGATAAATAGAGACATGTGTAGAGAAATGTAAAGAATGCAGAGGGATGGATGGGTGAAAAGAGGGAAGGATGGATGAGTTTTTAAGAGTCTGGGGCTGCGAAACGGGGGTTATTAATCTCTCTCTCTGTGTGTATATGTGTCCCAACCTCCATTCCTGCTCACTTCACACTGGATGCACAAAAAGAGCAGTCAAAATGTGTGTGTGTGTGTACGATTTTTACCAGCAACAAAAGGAGAATTGCTAGCAGGATCTTTTATTTGCAGCTGTTAAGTGCTCGGTTACAGCAATTACGAGATCTCAGGAGGAATGGGGGAACCTGGGGGGGGGGGGAGAGAAGCTAGGCTTTGACCGATCCTGCGGGGGCTGGAGGGTGAGCCAACCCCAATATTAACCACACCACCCCGCTTTAAACCCAGTTTCCCTTTTGCCTCTCCCTACCTAGGCTACCCGGTCCCAACCGTGCCAGGCTTCCTCCCGAGCAAACACGCCTCCGATCCCAGCCCCAGGACAGCTGCCGCCCACAACAGCTGCAACTTCCACCCCCATCCCATCCCATCCCTGGGAAGGAGGGAGGGAATATAGAAAAACCCGATTTCTGGCTGTGTGTTGAGATCCGGAGCCCGATCGGCGAATTAACTTCATTTCATACGAGGATCAATTCGCTTTTCCTTCCCCCTCCCCCCCCCCAACCCAGCCAAAATAAGACCAACCCAGCCCAGCCTGATCCGAAGCCCGCAGCTGCTAAAGCTTTCCCGGACCGGTGTTTTTAACATTGGCGATGGGAAGGGAATCCGCTGTAGGGATCCCAACCTCAGCCCCCTCCTCTCTCTCCTTTCCACCCCCGCCAAACAGGCATCGGCTGGAACAGGTTAACCTCCTCGTCCTTTAGATTATTCGTATTATTCCTCGGTTTCATGGCCATCGCCCCCCCTCCTCTTCGAAAAAGAGGGACCCGAGATTCAATTTAGCCACACGGGCTCTCCTAACTGGATCCCAGGGCGGCGTGGGGAAGGAAGAGGAAGGGGGACGGGAAGGGAAGGGGGATCGGAGATCACAAGGTAGGAAAGGGATAGATTAAAAAAAATAAGAGGGGATCGTACAACTCACTCCCAACCCCATCCGACAGAAGGAGACGGGAGAAGAGCAGCGGAGAGAAGGAAATCTCCTCCTTCCCCCCCCCTCTTCCAAATTATACACACATACACCGTCCGTCCCGTCCCGTCCCCCATCCCGCAGCCCCAATTCCAGCCGCACCAATTCACAGAAGCTCCCGGGTCTCTCTTTTTTTTCTCTCTCCACTCATCCCCCCCCCTTCAACCAAACAAATAAGCAAAGGAAATACAAGAAAGGCAGCTTTAAAAAATAAATAAATAAATGAATGAAATCCAAGACACGGGAGGAAAATCCCCCCTTTCCCCTAATTTCCACTCTTCCCCCCCCCCATCCCGCCTCCCGATCCATTTGGGGTGGATTTCTTTATTTGCAAGAAATCCTGGTTTCTCCCCCCCCCCTTTTTTTTAAAGAAGGAAAATGACAGATCTTCCCGCGCCCCCCCCTCGCCAAAAGGAGACCAGAGAAAAGCAACCAGATCGAAAGGAAGGGAGGGACGATCGTGTTTGGAAGGAGAAGAACCGTGTTAGGGCAATACCACCACCACCCTTTAAAAAAAAGAAAGAAAGAAAGACGAGATACAGGAAAGGGAAGGGAAAGAGGAAAAAATAATAATAATGACTCACCTAATTCGAATTGGCGGATCCCTCGTGCGATCCAAAAAAAAAAGCGAAGCGGCGGAGGTTGCAAGTTGTGTGTGTGTGTGGTTGTTTTTTTTAAATGTCTTGGGGAAGGAAGTCCCCCTTTCCGTCTCTCTTGAACACCTTAATTTTGATTGAAGAGGGGCCGAGGATTTATGAATGAACAGGGACCCACCCACTTCAGAACGCGGAGGGAGCGGGTCACGTGACCACAATTTCATACAACAGCCAGAGGCGGGGGGGGGAAGGGAGGGAGAGGGAGCGACGCGGGGGCGGGGGCGCCATTCAAAGACGAGGAGAGCCGTTTCTGATTGGACAAAGCTCCTCTCCCCCCCCCTCTGGACGGCATTTAAATGAGGGGAGAGAGTTTGGGAGGGGGGGAGTTATGTAAAAGCGAATTTTTGAAAATGGCCAAGGGTTGTTGTGATTTGTGTTGCATCTCCAGATTTCCGGGAAGGGCTGCTGCCAGGCTGGGAGATCCCGATCCGTGTTAGCCTCGCTTTCCCAGGCAAACAGGGCGAACTGGATCCCGACACAGCATTAGCCAGACCGGCTCCTCTTTTGTGTGTGTGTGTGTGTGTGTGTGTGTGTTATTTTTTGCAATCAATACGATTGGGTGCAAAATGTGGCCTCCTTTAGAGCGACGTGTAGAAAGAACCGAGGCTGCTGACAAGCGCTCCGAAGTGCATCATGGTGACTGTTATTTTTTTTTATGAGCCTCCATTTGCAAAGATGGGCTCGGCCGCCTGAGGGCAGGGTAGGGTTTGAGTCTCTCTTGGGCGCCATCAACTGGCCGGGGGCTGTTTTGCAGTACCCCCCCCCCCCCCCGCAAGGTTGGTGTTAACTAAACTGACAATTGGGATGGTAAACACAGATTACCCTTTGATTAGAAAGGGTAATAGTTATTACACTCAGATGATCAGGAGAGGTGGTATTCAGCAGGTTCTGACCAGTTCTGGAGAACCGGTAGCGGAAAGTTTGAGTAGTTCGGAGAACCAGTAAATACCACCTCTGACTGGACCTGCCTTCATCTATTCTCTGCCTCCTGAGTCCCAGCTGATCGGGAGGAAACTGGGATTTTGCAGTAACCTTCCCCTGGAGTGGGGTGGGAATGGAGATTTTACAGTATCCTTCCCCTGCCAGACCCACCAAGCCATGCCACGCCCACCAAGCCACACCCACAGAACCAGTAGTAAAAAATTTTGAATCCCACCACTGATCAGAAGGGACCTTGGAGATATTCTAGTCCAATCCCCTGCCTAAGGCTGTAGTCCTCAAATCTTGGACACATTTATCCGAAATGGTTTCCTGCCTAAACGGGATTGGACTAGAAGACCTCCAAGGTCCTTTCTACCTCTTGTTATTCTGTTCTAAATTGTGGTACAAACCTTTTTAAAAAAAAACCTCCAGTGATGGAGCCCCCCCCCACAACTTCCGCTCTTCCACTGCTTAATAGTTCTTACTGTTAGGAAATGCCTCATTTATTTCCTGATTGGATCCCCAACTGAAAAGATTGGATCAGCTTAAGCAAGGGTTTCATAGAGCTGTCATTATTTTTGCGGCTGTTGCTTTGCGTTTGTGGCAAGTTCTAAGCACTGTTGATATGCAAATGAGTAGTTTTGTTATTGCAGGTGCAAACTTTCCCAGAGAAAAGAGAAAATGGTTGCTACTACTTTCTTCCCAAATTATGTTCTTAAAAAAAAAAAAGACTTCCAAGCCTTTTATTATACATTTCTGCATTTCCTGGTGGCCTCCCATCCTAATGCTAACTCCATTCATTCATTTTTGCTGCAAAGTCAAGATTGGCTGTGAGCCAGCTGTTAGAGAAGCTTTAGCGTTAAACCAGACAAATGTGGATATCAAACAAATTGTCTTGTATTTTCTGTTATGGATTGCACAAGTAAAGACTAAACCAATTTCGTTGTAAACATGATGTACAAGGACAATAAAGGCTGCCATTGTTATTATTATATACTTTATTCATTAAACATGAAACTCAGCCAACTGAACATTCAAAAATGCATCACAAGTACCAGTGACTGGTGCTAATGGTTGATACGGTTTGCTGCCAGCGTCCTAGGTATCAACCAAGTACTTTCTTAAAATATAAGATGTTCCGAGTAGCGCAGTTTTTTGCAGTTCCGCTGGTGTTATTGCAGGAAGCTGCAATTTGTGGATGTATCTTGCAAAATTCTTGGGCATGGTGCCAAGTGCCCCGATGACAATGGGTATCACTGTTACATGCTTCATCCATAGCCGTGTAGTTTCGATGGCCAGGTCGCGATATTTCATGATTTTTTTCTAGTTCTTTTTCTTCGACTCTGGCATCTCCAGGAACAGCGATATCAATAAACTGTACACTTCGGCCCTCTACAACTGTGATATCTGGCGTGTTGTGTTCCAAAGGACGATCCGTTTGTATTCGAAAGTCCCACAAGATCTTCACCTTCTCATTTTCAATCACTTTTTCCACTTTATGTTCCCATGACTTTCTGGATACAGGTAGATCATATTTTTTACATAATGACCAGTGGATTAATTTAGCAACTTGGTCATGTCTAGCTTTGTAATCAGTTTGTGTGATTTTGCTGCATTCGCATATTAAATGTAAAACAGTTTCTACTTTGTGATTGCAAAGTCGGCAATTTGGGTTGTCAGTGGATTATTTATTATTATTATTTTTATTATTTATTTATTTATTTTTATTTATTTATTTTTTATTTATTTTTTATTATTTTTATTATTTATTTATTTTTATTTATTTTTATTTATTTATTATTTATTGTTATTAACTATTATTTATTAATTGCTAATTATGTATTAATTATTACTTATTAATTAATTGTTATTTATTATTATTAGTGTTGTTATAGTTGTTGTTATTGTTATTATTATTATTATTATTATTATTACTATTACTACTACTACTACTATTATTATTATTATTATTATTATTATTATTATTATTATTATTATTATTATTATTATTATTATTATTTTAAAACAGCCAGTCAATCTCTCTCAGTCTAGTCCACGTCACAAGTTGCTGTTGTTGTTATGGAGAAAACAGGAGGAGGAAGATGTGTTGGATATGTTTGCCGCCTTGAGTTATTTGTAAAAATAACAGAAGTAGAATCTCATCTTTATTATTATATATATAAAAATGGCTGTGTGTGTGTGTGTGTGTGTGTGTGTGTTTGTCAGCACAACTCTGGAACGCCTCAAGCAATTTCAACCAAACTTGGTACATGGCTAATTTACTTTCTGGAAATAAATACTGTGAGAGTAAGACACCCCTAACACCCCTTGGGGGGGGTCTGTTAAGATACAGCCTGTTGTGCCTTAAAATTGATTCTACTGTACAGTGCAGTGGAGTTGCCGTGGTAATGGCTTCACAGTACTCCACGAGGGGGCTCCCTCTGGTAAGGGGGAAAATCCAATATTAGAGATTGCAGCGACATTCATGGAAGGAGGATTGGGATAAATAAATACCCGGGTAGCGCCGGGTATATCAGCTAGTAATAAATATAAGCTATTGTGGGTCAATTAGAATTCTCTCTTGAATGCCATAACAGCAGCCCTGGAAGGTAGGCCAGTATCATTCTCGCATACATTATCGTTGACTGAAAAGGCGATGGAATGCTTCCAGACACACATCTCTTGCTTTGGTTCAGAAACAGGAGTGGAAGGGCACCTTAGAGGTCATCTAGTTCAACCCTCCGCTTGTTGCAGGATCTGCTGAAGTTTACATTTACCAATCCGTACCTCCTTCTCATTTTAT
The DNA here is from genome assembly GCF_964273705.1 of Natrix helvetica. Classification (NCBI taxonomy): domain Eukaryota; kingdom Metazoa; phylum Chordata; class Lepidosauria; order Squamata; family Natricidae; genus Natrix; species Natrix helvetica. The sequence continues at coordinate 11,191,853 of NC_138548.1, forward strand.
TTTTCTTTGCTTAAGCCAGGAGATCCAGTCTGAGCTTTGATTCCCCCCCCCCCGCTCTTTGCAAAAGTTTAAAACATTTTGGGCTTCTGCATTCCTTGAGAATTGCCCAAACATAATTAATAATAATTAATAATTTATTAAATTATTACATGCCAGATTTTTCTTCTTTCTCCGTAGGATTGATTGGTATTTTGCCATTGTAGGCAGACAACACCCCTCCCCATTATTATTTTTTTAATGCGCATCTTTTTGGGGGGGGGGAGGGGAAATCTATGAAAGCATTTATCCGTGAAGCTTAATACTGTAAGCCGTCCTGAATCAGTTTGAAACGAGATGGATGGCAAATAAATTTAATAAGTGCGAAGGAAACAAGATAGGTGGCAGACAAATTAGATAAATAAATGAATAATTAAATGATAAACAAAGGATAAATAAACAAGTAGGTAGTCCTCAGCTTACAGAAGTTCCTTTAGTGACCATTCAAAGTTGCGATGTCACTGAAAAATGACTTAGGAATGTTTTCCACACTTACGACTGTTGCGGCAATCCCATGGTCATGTGATCAAAATGCAAACACTTAGCTACAGACATAGATTTGTGAGAGTTCCGGTGTCCTTTGGTCATGCAATCCCCCCTTTTGCGCCCTTCAAAGTCAAAGGAGGAAGGCGGGATTCATTGAACAACCGTGTTGCTAAGTTAAAAACCACTGTGATCCCCTTAAGAACACAGGTCGTCAAATGGGGGTAGAACTCCTTTAACAAATAATAAAATAATAAAACAGCTAGCAAATTTCTGCTGTTTTTGAGGTGCTGGCCAAACCTGTTGAATGAATGGGGGGAGGAGGAGGGGGAGGAGGAGGAGGAGGAGGAGGAGGAGGAGAAAGATAAAGATTCCCCTCGCACATATGTGCTAGTAATTCCCAACTCTAGGGGGAAGTGCTCATCTCCCTTTCAAAGCCAAAGAGCCAGCGCTGTCCGAAGACGTCTCCGTGGTCATGTGGCTGGCATGACTAAACGCCGAAGGCGCAGGGAACGCTGTTGCCTTCCCACCAAAGGTGGTTCCTATTTTTCAACTTGCATTTTTACGTGCTTTCGAACTGCTAGGTTGGCAGAAGCTGGGACAAGTAAGGGGAGTTCACTCCGTTACGCAACGCTAGGGATTCGAACCGCTGAACTGCAGATCTTTCTGATCGACAAGCTCAGCATCTTAGCCACCGAGGCACACATTTAATCAATGCTGATTAATCTGATCCCTTCTGAAGTGACATCCTCTGGAGTTGACCCTTGCAGGGAGCCGAATAATCCAGACATTGGCCCGGAATAAAGGAAAGACTTTCCCTCCGACCTAGGAGAGGGACTCCGCAGGGCTTAGAAAACCCTCCGCCGATTGTCAGAATTTCCATTTGCCGCCTCCACGGCACCATTTGAATCCCGGGGAGGGAGGCAGCATGGAAAATACGCCGGTGTTTTCAATGGGCAAAAATAGAAGAGGCAGCGGTCCCAAAGGAAGGCCATGGAACGGATTCTCTCAGCAAAACACACATCGCTGGAAGGGCCATTCTGTGCTTAGAATAGATCCTACGGCAGGGTTTCTGTCTTGGCGGCTTGAAGATGGGTGGACTTCAACTCCCAGAATTCCCCAGCCAGCATAGCTGGCTGGGGAATTCTGGGAGTTGAAGTCCACCCATCTTCAAGTTGGGAAACCCTGAGCCTAACACAGGAGTCGGCAACCTGCAGCTCTGGAGCCACATGCGGCTCATTCAGCTCTCTGCTGCGGCTCCCTGTCGGCTGATCCCATCTCTGAGTGGCCCACCCTGTCCCTCTCAGTCACTCCTTGCCTGGTCTGAGAAGGTAAGGGTGACGGCGGGGAATGGAAACTCGCTCCATATTCCAGGGTGGGAGCAAGGCACCCCTGTACTTGCCTTTGCGCGCCACATTTGCGCTCAAGGCAGCCCTCGCCTCCCACCACTTTGGGCTCGCGGCTGTTGCCCCCTCCATGGCCTGCCTGCTGCACCCCGTCACACCGATTGTTTCATTATTAACTCCTGGTGTTTTCTTTCCTGGGGGAAACAGGTCCAAGTGGCTCTTTTGAGTGTTTAAGATGGCAGAGGCCTGGCTTAGCAGGAAAAGTAGTGATTGTAGGCTTCCAAAATTCGGGGAGCAACCAAAGCTGGGAGGCAAAGCAATGTGAAGGCCACGAGCTCAGTGTAACGTAACGGCCTTCAGCTCCGATCCAGAGAAGAGAGCATGAGCGTTTAAAACATGGGTCGTCAACCTGGTCCCTACCGCCCACTAGTGGGCGTTTTGGGATTCCAGGTGGGCGGTGGGGATTTCGGAGGTTAAAACCTCCTTTTGAACTAACGCGCGTGAGAATGCGTGCGTTAGGGATTTCGGAGGTTAAAACCTCCTTTTGTGTGAGTGGGCAGGCGAGCGCGAGCGCGTGCACAAGCAAACACGTGGGAAGAGGAAGGGGAGGAAACTTCTCCGGTCGCGCCTGAGCTGGTGGAGCACAAGCAAGTGCCGTCCCATCGCCAGGGAAACATTGAGTGAGGTGAATCGCGTGGTTGCTCAGATCACACGGGCACTGCCCGAGAAGACATTTCTGAGAAGAGAAACTTCTCCAGTAGCGCCTGAGCTGGTGAAGTGCTAGAAGGGAGTGGGGTGAGGTGGGGGAAGGGGCAGAAAAGACAAAAAGGAGGATGAAAGGGAGAAAGAGGAGGTGGGGGACAGTGGGATCCTTGCTGCTTTCTGAGCTTGGGGGGGGGGGAAGGAGCAGAAAAGACAAAAAGGAGAAAGAAAGGGAGAAAGAGGAGGTGGGGGATAGTGGGATCCTTGCTGCTTTCTGAGCTTGGAGGGGGGGGAAGGAGCAGAAAAGACAAAAAGGAGAATGAAAGGGAGAAAGAGGAGGTGGGGGATAGTGGGATCCTTGCTGCTTTCTGAGCTTGGGGGGGGGAGCAGAAAAGACAAAAAGGAGGATGAAAGGGAGAAAGAGGAGGTGGGGGATAGTGGGATTCTTGCTGCTTTCTGAGCTTGGGGGGGGAGCAGAAAAGACAAAAAGGAGGATGAAAGGGAGAAAGAGGAGGTGGGGGATAGTGGGATCCTTGCTGCTTTCTGAGCTTGGGGGGGGGAGCAGAAGACAAAAAGGAGGATGAAAGGGAGAAAGAGGAGGTGGGGGATAGTGGGATCTTGCTGCTTTGTGAGCTTGGGGGGGGAGGAGCAGAAAAAACAAAAAGGAGAAAGAAAGGGAGAAAGAGGAGGTGGGGGATAGTGGGATCCTTGCTGCTTTCTGAGCTTGGGGGGGGAGGAAGGAGCAGAAAAGACAAAAAGGAGGATGGAAGGGAGAAAGAGGAGGTGGGGGATAGTGGGATCCTTGCTGCTTTCTGAGCTTGGTGGTTTTCTTACAGACATTTCATTACCAAACTAGGTAACATCATCACTGCTAGAAGGGAGTGGGGAAAGGAGGAGGAGGAGAAGTCGAAGGACAAAACTGGTGGGCGGTAAGGAAATTTTTCCATCAAGAAAGATCCATTAGTGGGGGGTAGGTAGAAAAAGGTTGACTACCACTGGTTTAAAAATCCCTCCTGAAAATGGCGTCTTTCGCACTTGGCGATGGTTGGTTAGCGGAAAGTTGGAAAACAATCCGCTGAAGGCGAGCCTGGCTAACTGCAAACGGTACACCGTCTTCAAGCAAGGCACAAGCCACCCTGTCCCTTTGCCTGGTGTGGGAAGAATTTGCATCTCACCTCTCGCACCCAAAGGGAGAATTTTAAGTTTCTCATTCATTTGGATTCCAATGTTCGGTTATCACATTACAAAAAAGATGTTGAGACTTTGGGAAAAAGTTCAGAGAAGGAGCAACTAAGAGGATCAAAAGCCTGGAGACTAAAACACATGACGAACGGCTGCAGGATTTGCGTCTGGCAAAGTCTAGAGGAAAGGAGAATTAGGGATGACATGATAGCAGTGTTCTTCCAGTATTTGAAGGGATGCCACAAAGAAGAAGGGGTCAAATTATTTTCCAAAGCACCAGAGGGCAGGACAAGAAATAATGCTTGCAAACCGATCAAGGAGAGAAGCAACCTGGAATTAAGGAGAAACTTCTCAACAGTGAGGACAATTAACCAGCGGAACAGCTTGCCTCCAGAAATTGTGGGCGCTCCATCACTGGGGGATTTTAAGAAGAGTCTAGAGTCAGTCCTTTATCTAAAATGGTATAGGTTCTCTTGCTTGAGCAGGGGGATGGACTAGAAGACCTCCAAGGTCCCTTCCAGCTCATTCTATTCTAAGGGATTCTCCTAAGCATGTTTTTTTCTGAACAGAAAATGTATCTCTTGCTACACAGCGCCCTCTGCTGGGAAGGATAAGTATCTCACTACCATTGTTGTGTTTGGCACTCAGGGGAAGAGAGTCCTCCACTTACAACCACAATTGAATCCAACATTTCTGTTCTCGAGTGAGACATATAAGTGGAGTTTTGCCCCGTTTCTTTCTTGCCGCAGTTGTTAAGTGAATCACTACCCTTAAGTAAGCAACACAGTTGTTAAGTGAATCTTGCAGTGTCCTGGGGTCACATGACCTCAGGACACTGCAACCGTCATAAATAGGAACCAGCTGCCAAAGCATCTGAATTTTTAAGGTTTGCTTGGAGTTTGAATGTTGATCATGGGGATACAGCAATGGTTGTTAAGTGTGAAAAACAGTCACAAGTCACTTTTCTCAGTGCTGCTGTAACTTTGAATGGTCACCAAGCCAATTATGTCCAGGACTCACTGTATTCTGATTAGTTAGTCCCCTATTTACGACCAGACACTTAGCAATCATTTGAAGTTGCAAGACCATCCTAGGGATACTTATGACCCAGAATTGAAGTTCTGAGTCGCCCCCTGCCATGGTCACACAACCGCACCTCTGGTGCTTAGAATTAGGACACATTTACGGCCCTTTGCAGCGTCCCACATTTTGTGACTTTTGCCAAAAACAGGCATTTACAAAGGCATGGTTTGCCGTGGGTGTGGCTTTGCCAAAACCCAGCTGTAAATGCATTTTGGGCAAAACTACACCCACAGCAAACCATCGCCAACCATTTGCTTAAACTGCCACAAAAACATTTAGAAAATTGAGTCAGTTACATGGGTGACTCAGTTCATGACCATGATGGACAGACCCATTAGTCATAACTTGAGGATTACCTGTATCTAGCCTTTGGTCTAAGAAAAAAGGGAGAAAATGAGTTTTTGTGCCAACCTGATAAAAACAAGTGAATTCTTTCTTAGATGGAGCTGTGACAGGTGGAGATCCAGTGGATTAATCCATTTCTGCTACTCACACGCAGCCTCTCCTAACTGGGTGTCTTGCTCTTATGGCCATATGGAAAACAGGATTTTGTCCAGTAAGGTCATCACGGCTTGCAAAAGGTCCATGGACCCTCCTTCCCCCTTAGTACTTTTTGATTCCTTCAGTGTAAAAGCAACATGCTGCTCCACAGCCGTTGACTCTCAAACTTGGCAACTCCAAGAGGCATGGACTTCAATTCCCAGAATTCCCATCAGCCATACTGACTGGGGAATTCTGGGAGTTGAAGACAATCTCAAAGCTTGATAAACAGATAATTAGAATTGGCACAATAGGATGTGCCCACCTATCCAGAAAAGGGGAGAAAACAGGTGGCAAGAGAACTATTGGTCTCCTCATAGATGTTTGTGTCCATTTACAACTGCACGGTCAGTTACTTGGTGAAAATGTGTCATGTTCTCGAATGTGTGACTGAAATAAGTAGGGACACTACAATCTGTTGGAGGAACCCACAATATTGATGGCAGGAACCATATAGGAAAATGGCATCCAAGAACCAAGTTAGGATTGGAGAAGCTAACTGAACCGTTTTAGGGCTTCATCCCCTTGGATGCCCTTTATTGGTCAGTCATCTCTGGACACATGTACAAAATGGGTGAGCTACACAAAAGCTTGCTTTTCGAGGAATTAAACTTGCAGCAAAAAATAAAATGTTTTTGTCGGACTTAGGTGGGCTAATTGGCAGGCTAAAAATATATAGGGTAATGCATGTTTATGGTAGATTTGGCTTTTCTAAGCTCCACACCCCTTCTAGATATTTCTCCAGCCCCAATAATCCTCCCAACATCTGTACAATGAAATCAAGATATTTATATAAAAAAAGGATTCTGCAGAATGGTGTTTTCCAACATACATGCAAGGAATTTCATGTTTAAAAGCAAGACGTAAAGCTCCATCCAGGGACTGCCTTTCTACAACTAGTCATCCAAAAGTACCAGCAAATTTTCAGGCAATTATTACCTTTTTTAGAAACTGCACATCCAAGCCTAGCTCCAAGCAGGCTTAAATCTGTTTGAGAGCCTTGTTCTTTATCAGAAGAGTTTACATTATCTGCAATTCCAAACCTACTTATATAATGCTTTAAGCACCAATGAGATTTAACAGCCTTGTAAAAATACTCAGCTATATTTTTGTAAAACTATACAAGCTACAGCTAGTCACAAAGCTTGACCTCATAAAAGCGATTTACTCGCTTTGATCTGCTGGCAAATGGAGGTTTTCCCCCTCTCCAACTCGTTTGCCATATTTCCTGTAACTTTTAATCAGAAGCTGCAGAAACAGCCTGTGTGTTGGACACTTGGTTCTGCAGCTCATTTCACAGGGTCCTCATGGATTGCTCATCCCCAACAAAAAAAATGTGCAATTCAATTCCGTTAGTGAGCTGTTTAAAGCAGATAGCGGATTTCATACACTGCCACAATTGTTTCAACATGTTTGAGGAAGGGAAATCTATAGTCCTTCAAAGCCCATGTACCAAAGCCTTTGCTGAGCAGAATTGTCATTCCCACAAAAACGAAGGGTAGCCTTCTGCAATCTTAAATGTAGGGGAAGTGACATGGTTTTTAAAAAACCAAAGCTCCGTAAAGTTGGGGCATGCTTAACTCTTCTGCAGAAATAAGCAATGAGAAGTAACTTCAATTTTATGTACTAGGTAAGTTAAGCTAAACCAAGGACTAAACTAAACTTAATTTTGTATTAATAAGAACATCTTTCAATACATTAGCTAATGTTAAAACTAGAGGGAAAAGATGTTTATTACTGTAAAACTGGCTATCTAATGGCATTGTGCAAAGTTTCATTTGGGAGATATTGTCAACTTTAAGGAAGAAGGCACTTGTGGGACTCATTTGCACCCCCCCAATCAATGGATGGGAAGCGTATGTTCAATTTCAACTTGGAACCAAATATATAATTTAAAAACCCCACCTTTATAAATAATTCAAAGTGGCAAACATGTTCCTATTTCTCTCACAACCACCCTAGGTGGGTGAGGTGGATTGGGCTGAGGGAGTTACCCAGATGGCTTTCATGCAAAAAGGCAGGGATATCAAACCCGACTGCATCGTGGGCTGTATACGTGATGTTTGCCTTTGTGGAACCAGGGTGGGTGTGGCCTGTATCCTGCATGTGGGCCACCAGTATGACATTATAAACATTCAAGCCACCCGAGTGTTTAGCCCTATGTTTTTATTAAGTTCTGCACATGTCCTCTTGGATCATTCAGAGCATTCCAATTCACAATCCTGTTTTCCTTCAGAATTGCCATGATCCTTCTCGATCCTCTTCCAAGAAACATGCAGCTGAAAGATGGAGCAAAAAAAGTATTAAAATCTGATTCTACATTGTTAGATTCAATGAATTTTGCTTTGGAATTGAAATTAAAGAGGGATTTTTTCCCTTAAAAGGTAGCTAAAAGCAGCCACTCCTGTAGTTTTTCTGCCATAGCAATCAAGGAGGGAGAAAAACCTTGCCCAGGACGACCAATACCTGTGTGCAAAGCTGACGGTTTCGGTTAAAAGACTTTGGTCCTTAGCGTTGAAACATCCATTTCCGGCTCAAGTGTCTGTTTCTTCCATCAACCTGCCAAGACAAACTTGTGTTACAAAAAAATGTATCCACTGAGCAAATGCTACAATTTCTACCCTGCCCACCCTTCAACAAGACAAGCAGCGTTTTCTACAAAGGGTTTCCACAAAGGTAACGCAAGAACCCAGCTTGGGCCAACTGTTCCAAGACGCTTCCCTCGGACCGGCCAATGGCACCTGATCCCTCAAAAAGCAGTTAGTCACGGTTGAGAATGGCTGCTTAACAACAGTGTGGGCTATGGGGAAAAAGTTAAAATGCAAACAAGATGGCAAAGAACATTAAGGTTACGTGACTTAATCTTAAGAATCTCCAAAGATGAGCAGAAATCAGCTCCCCATCTTTCAACTAACCCTACTGGCAAAGAGATGGCTGCACGTATGCCCCCTTCTGACCCACAGCAAAAGTTATGCCACAAAAGCCAGACTCATCGTAAGGAAAAAATTTAAAAAAAATTAAGAATGCTTTAGCTGAACAAGGTTGGCAGAAAAAAAAGTGATTCACATAGGTTAACAGACTTTGCAAAAATAAATTATATATTTATATATATATATGAGCTCTCAACAGGAGGAAGGATGCGGACATGAGGAAAAGAGTTACCTCGAATTACAGGACTATCCCCACATATGAACTAGCCAAGAGAGCAGCTTTCGTCTCAGAGGTTCTCTCTGTTGGAGGCACAACACTTCTTTTTCGCCAAGGCACTGCAGTTTTCCATATGCTAGCAGAAAATTCTTAGAACTTAAAAGGCAACGACAAAGCTAGCTAAATTAGGTCACAATTATTGGCCTTGGAACACTGACTAGTGGCAGCTGACCCAGTTAACAAAGACTCCAGTATGGGCTAGCTAAATGTTTGGCTGGTTTTCAGTTAATAAGCTAGTTTTTGTTTTAATTAGTATAGAGCTACCAGACTTATTTAACTTAACTCTGCTAACAGCATATTAAAATAGCAATGAGTGAAGTCTAATTTCTTCTTTCAAAGGTTGGAACAATTCCAGCCAAGGCTAAGTGACTTGTCTTAAGGGCAAAATTTGTGAGGTCCTTCCAGAACTTTTTTTTCCAATCATCCTCAAACTGCCCAATTGATGTCATTAGGCCTAATCAAGTACAGCATTAGCATTGTTTACATTTTTGTTCACAAGAAATGTGGGGCCTGATTTTCTCCCTGTTGTAAGCCTTCCACTTACTACTTTCATTCCTGTCTAACTGTACAGTTTCAACGTTCATCCAGACTTGTGTTGTGCAGCAAGATGTAACATTTCAAGAGCAGATTTTTTTTCAGATGGACTTTTAATAGGCTTCGTGAAGCCAAAGAAAACTGTACAAGAAATCCTTTTTCACCACTTCAAAGTTACAACAATTGAATTAGGCATACTTTCTTTCAGTAAAAAAAGGACAATAAAAACAAACATTTTTTTCCAATGAACCCTTTGGGTAGTAAAATCTGCAGTCTCTCTCTGGGTTAAATTTTATGGCATACAAGTTAAAGTCTCTTAATGCAGGTTGAACATACAAGCAAAATTATTTCTTTAGATATATCAAGGTGGGTTGCCTTTTAAAATTCATATCCAGGCTACAGTACCTTGCTACACTAAAGGTTGATTAATTTTTTTTAACAAAAAACGATGCACTAAACAAAAAAGAGTTCACAGCTTGCTTAGCTTCTACTGAACAATTTAAGGTCCTTTCTTGCTCAAAAGAAAAACAGATATGGGGCCCAAAACCTTCTGGTCTTTTCTTTTAAAAGAAACACAAAAAAACCCTAAACACATAGTCTTTTCTCACAAATGAACTAAAATCTTAAGTGCTTTAAAAAATTAAAACACTCAAGAAAAACCCAGCGCTTTCTTTGAGTCTGAACAGACCGTTACATATTAGAAGCTGTCAAGGCTGTGTTATTGACAAGATCAGAATTGCGAGTTTACTACAAAAGTGAGAATACAAAGGAGATGACTACACAAGAACGATTTCAGCGAAGCTCCAAAAATCTTTATAAATACAGCCAATGGAAGGACGATCTTGAGCCAGGAAGGTTTTTTATTCGTTGTGTGTAGCTGAGGACAAGAAGCAGGCAGAGTTGTAAAGGCACTGAAGCACAGACAAGTTCCAGCAATTTTTCCTCCCCTACTTGTTCGCCAAGCACTTCAAACCCTAGCTTGCTATCTCGTCCCACCCATTTTGCATTCTTTTTCCTTCTGGCCTTGAGGATTTTCTGGGTGTTCTTTTCAGCTTCAGAAAACTAGTTATGGATGCTTTGCCTTTGGATCCAACTAGAGCTACACATGCATTAAATGAGAATTTTTCCTTTTCCATGGCACAAGTGCTTAGGGCCTGCCAAAGGAGTGTTGCCTGTCATGGGCAGAGAAAGGCTGCCAGCAAAAGCTCCAAGCAAACCTTAAAGTATTTCCAAGGTTGTCACTGCAAGATCAAGAGTGGCTCCATACATTCCCATGTCAGCACATCCACCTTCCCTCATGATTTAAGACTTACCGTAACTGTCATAACTGTCTCTATAGGACCCTCCGGAAGGCCTGTCTCCATAGCTTCCTTGACTTCTGCTAAGGAAGGAAGAAGGCAACAGGCTCACTAAGCATATCAGTAACTACAAAGTACACAGGACATCCAGATTACATTGCATCTCACTTGTCAGGTACATACCTGCTTCCATAATAGTCTCTGGATCCACTGTATCCACCACTTCTAGAGTCAAATCTGCTGCCCCCATAACCTCTGTCTCCAGAACCTGGAAGAGAGAACAATGCAAACATTGAAATAAATTCAACAAACTCTAAACCAGATGCTACAAATTACTGGAAAATAGAACCTCACCTCTGGAAAATCCACGGCCTCTACCTCGGCCCCCACGGAAAAAGCCTCTGCCTCCAGCTGATCCCCCTCTATATCCACGAGACCTGTTTTCAGAGGACTTGCCTGCTTGATCAACTCTGATCTGGCGGCCATCAACAGACTACAAAACAATGAAACTTCAAATCAACAGGGTGGTTCACAAGTGTCTTTTATGCAGGTGAATATTAGTTTTTACTAACACCAGTTTTGGTATCAAATGACTTATGAATCAATCTTGCTGGTTTTACAGAAATTACCCATGTAGTAATTTAAAAAGGGGGGGTTTAATCAATAGTAAATATGAACCATTAACCAATCACAAAGTGTATGGATTTATTCAACATACAGCATATTATCTCCCTTGCTTGCTAAAAGTGAGAGTAAGAATTCCTCACCTTCCCATTCATGGCCATCATTGCATCTTTTGCATCATCAATGTTTTCAAAAGTTACAAAGCCAAACCCTCTGGATCTTTGTGTTTCTCTGTCTTTTACAACAACAACTATAAGGAAGAGAAGATAAAGTGTTTAATTTTATTCCCATGAAATTTCCATGTGACAAATGCTACCATAAGAACAACATTTCTGGGTGGTAAAAACACTCTTGGATTTTCAAAAGAGAAACCATCTGCTATAAACTTCCAACAGTATAAATAAGAGGGCATTAGAGCCTGGTTTTTTTTACCTTCAGATATCTGTCCATATTTAGAAAAAACTTGCTCAAGTGATTGTTCATTGGTGTCAAAACTGAGTCCACCAACAAATAATTTTCCCTCATCAGATGCCATTTCTTTTCTGCAAAAGAAATCAGACTCAATTTTAGTATTCACGGAAGGACCGACATACCAAAAGCAGTTTTGAAATCCAAGCCCAATAAACACTGCTCCATTTTCTGTTGGATCAAAGATTCAAGTACAATTCTAGCCATTCAAACAAAAATGACATAATTCCTATTACCTTCAGCAAACTTGTATTTAAATCTTGGGTAAGCAAATACTGAAAATGTGTGCAAAATGAATGTTAAACTACACCATGTAATTTTTTCCCTCAGCTTTCTTTTCCTTGTTTTGACACTTTAAAAAGTTCTGTTGTTATCTAGGAGTACTTTTTAAGTTTACTTGAAGTACTCGGAAGATCGAGTTTTTAAGAGTTGCAATGCAAAAGAACACTAAAACTTGGGAAAATGAAGCCATTTGGCTATACATAAAATTGGCAATCGATACAGGATACACGTTAATATATTGAAATACTCCACTTAAAAGCTGCAGTAAGGGATAACATTTAGTCATGCGTCATACAGTCTGGTTTCTTAATTATAGTTATGTATCCCATCAATCTAACCTCAAAAATAACGGTACCCTTTCCGCGCATGCGCGTCGGGCACCAGTTACTCCAGCAGAGGGCGTGCGGTAACTGAAGCGCATGCGCAGATAAAATCTACTTTCCCCAATCTGCTGTTTCGCGCATGCGCTTCCGTTATCCATCAGTCCTCTTTTCAGGCGCCATTTTGAGGTTTGCCCGAAAAGCCGGTTGGAAACCATTTTGTCTTTTTTACAGACCACCATCCCACTCACTACCAGCTAAAAAAAAAATTCTCGCACTTAAATAACAACCTTAGCTATATTTTACCATATCCAACACCTGCCCCAATTATATTAATTAAAAATTATTTTCCGACTTCCCTCTTCATTTTGCGTCTATCTACGTCATTATTTTTCTCGTACGCTTTTCCTTCACGACCACCACGCGCGACCCCCTTACCAATGTAGTTTAGCGGCGGCACAAACCAAAGTATAACCCTCGAAGTCCCAGCGCGAACTACGGAGCAGTTTGCGCGCGCTTCTCCTTATATACCTTCTGTGATGCCCGCCTACCTCATGAATATGCAGATAGACTCCCTTTGTAAAACAGGCCCAACTCATCACTTGGCACGTTCCGCAGCCATGAGGTAATCAGAAACAACGCTTCCCATTGGTTAGTTTCTTATTAAATATTCATAATGAAAAAAAGAGATGGCGTAGGGAAAGTCACTGCAAAAAAAAGCCCCCTCGTCCGTTCGCTGTCACGTGGACCCATGAGTCACAAAAAGAAAGACGTAATTGGGTAAACGAAGACTAAAAACGATAGGTTGGTAAGGGCAACAAGCCGCCCCAATTCGCCTCTCGAAAGCTGATTGGTTAACATCCTCTCCCTCAACAGCTGCAGTAGATGGTCGCCAGGGGAAAAGTGGGCGTGGCACCAACGACCTACTTTCCCGCCCTTGTCAGCAATGCGGCGCCGCTTTGCCGCAGCAGACAAAGAGGACTGCTTAGACTGGGGTGGGGGAGGAGAATGGCGGGAGTCGAGCGCCATCTTGGAGAAGGGCCCCAGCCCTTGAGACCCCAATCCATAGCGTGACCAACCTAGACTAAACAATAAAAAAAATAGCCGTTATAAAATGATAAAGCGTCCCTAATGCATTTTATTGTGGGGGAAGGAGGACAATCCCTTCAGCCCTGCCTCGAAAGCAATTTATAACCGTCTTGGTGGAGGCCAGATCTGCAACCCAAACCCAATAGCCGAATTCAAGGCACTCGGGTGAAACAAACCCACGTGGCTCATTTTGACTTAATATTCCACCTGGGAGCCCATCCCAGCTGTCCACTAACCCTGTAGCTGTGTTGACTGGCCTACAATGATGCCTTGCTACCTGTTGCAGTTGCCAAAAACACCAATGCAAACCTAGGCTGCATTCACAGGAATTGTATCAAGATCTGAATTATTAGTACCGCTATATATACTACTTTAGTAAGACCACACTTGGAATACTGTGTCCAGTTCTGGTCACTGCAATGTAAAAAAAAAAGGTTGAGAAAAGCAACGGAGATTATTAGGAGTGTGAAAACTAAATGTTAGGACGAATGGTTGAGGGAACTAGGTATGCCTAACAAAGAGAAGGACTAGGGCTGACATGATAAATCAGCCTTTCAATATTTGAGGGGCTGCCACAAAGAAGAGGCAGACAATCCATTCCCCAAAGCACCTGAAGGAAGAAGGTAACAAGTGGAGGATCATTAAAGAGAGATGCAATCTAGAACTAAATTTTAAAAAATCCTGACAGTGAAAACAATCAGTGGAAGGGCTGGAGGTTTTCAAGAAGAGATGGGACAACCATTTGTCTGAAATGGATAGCAGTCTTCCAATATCTCAGGGGTTGCCACAAAGAAGAGGGAGTCAAACTATTCTCCAAAGCACCTGAGGGCAGAACAAGAAGCAATGGGTGGAAACTAATCAAGGAGAGAAGCAACCTAGAACTAAGGAGAAATTTCCTGGCATTTAGAACAATTAAGCAGCAGAACAGCTTGCCCCCAGAAGTTGTGAATGCCCCAACACTGGAAGTCTTTAGGAAGATGTTGGATAGCCATTTGTCTGAAACGGTATAGGGTTTCCTGCCTAGGCAGGGGGTTGGACTAGAAGACCTCCAAGGTCCCTTCCAACTCTTACTATTGTATTGTATTGTATCTCCTCCTCGAGTAGGGGGATTGGATTAGAAGACCTTTAAAGGTCCCCTTCCAACTAACAGTCTGTTATTCAGTTCAAGCCATGATAGTGTTGGAAGAAATGTCCTTCTGGGTTCGGTTCCAAGTGGGGAAAAAGACACTGGAGACATGGAGGCTGCTTGGAAAGATGATTTAATGGTGGACAGGACCGCATGGCTTGAGTCCTGAACAGAAAAAGTGATCACATGCTTCAATGTTGGTGGAGAAGATGAGAAAGAAGGACTGAGATGCTGAAAGTCCCTGGTTTTATGCCCTCTCTGGCCTTTGATCTTGAGCTTGTCTTCTGATGGGTTGTCAGACTCCCATGGGGCCATGCAGGGGCAACTCTCTAGGCTGCGTTGTGAATCCAGGTTTGGTTGAGTTCTCAGATGCCATGTGGGGAGATGGGTAAAGGGCGAATATTATCATGCCTTAATCCCATTCCCCTGGAGCTGAAGGGGAGAACTCTTTATTATGTCAAGGGACTGGCTTGGCCACCTTAATAGTCCATTGACAAAGTGGGTGGAGGCAGGAAGCTACAGGGAGCTATTCTCTCTTTATAAAACATGTTTCTTCCTTTTCACATCCAGGGAAATATTCTGCCTTTTCAATATTTCCTAGGATATTTCATTTTTCTGGGAGAGGGCTGGGTGATAACTTCCTACAATAGCTTCAGGTGTCTCAGTATATCATTTGTGTATGGGAGACATTATATTTAAAGTGGATGAGGACATCCTGCATATGAAGTCATTCCTTTCTCTCCTCTGAAAGGTGAAAGGCGCGATTTCCTTTTTAGCAAAAGCCCTTTCCTTCAATCCACAAAGACTGTCCCTTCAGACAATAGGGGGGTATTCTGAAGTCCTTGAATGCTGCCAGTGTTGTTTGATATATTAGTTTTTTATCCCAGCATTATTACTCTTATAAATAAATCAAGGCAGCAAATAGACCTAATACTCCTTTCTCCTCTTTTCCCCTTTTAGGTGAATTAAATGAATTGTGATACCAAAAGAGAGAATGCTATATATTTTAAGGGTGTCTGTCTTTTCTCACTTCTGATCAATGTCTACTGATCCATGTTGTTTGTGTCATCAGGTATCGGATATCACTCGGCTCCCTTTGTGCTGTGGTCCAAAACATTTCTTTAGAACAGCTCATTGAGTTAAGGGGTGCACCAAGAGTCACTTTGCCACCCTCTGGTTGAAGTTGATATATCTTAAAGGGTCAGGAACATTACTCTAGAAGCTCTTTTCCTAGGCTAGATTACACAGATTATACGAGTCCCAAAAAAATCTAGGCTAAAATTTCCAAGATGCACTGGCAAATGAGTAGAAAAACTACTACATTGTAAGTAGCCTCATCTCTGCTCTTTAAGAATCCTACTGTTTGATATTTGATCTAACAAATTAACAGTTATATGAGCATTCGTAAGAACCTAGTAGCATTAAATATGCCTGGAGTTTAGAAGTATATATTCACCTGAACCTCCAGGAAACTGGAACACCAGCAGTCCAAATAACCCTATAAAACAGGTAGTCCTCGACTTACAATAGTTCATTTAGTGACTCTGCAAAGTTACATTGGCGCAGTGGTTGGAGTGCAGCACTGCAGGCTACTTCTGCTGACTGCTATTTGCCTTCAATTTGGCAGTTCGAATCTCACTAGGCTCAAGGTTGACTCAGCCTTCCATCCTGGGTAAAATGAGGGCCCAGACTGTTGGAGGCAATGTGCTGGCTCTGTAAACCGCTTAGAGAGGGATGTAAAAGCACTGTGAAGCAGTATATAAGTCTAAGTGCTATTGCTATTGCTACTACGACACTGAAAAAAGTGACTTGACACCATTTTTCACACTTATGACCATTGCAGCATCCCTGTGGTCCTGTGATTTATATTTGGAAGCTTGACAAATGGTTCGTATTTATGATGGTTGCAATGCCCTGGGATCATGTGATCCCCTTTTGTGACCTTCTGACAAGCAAAATCAAAGGGGAAGCCAGATTCACTTAACAATTGTGTTACTAACGTAACAACTGCAGTTATTCACTTAACAAATGTGGCAAGAAAAGTCATAAAATGGGGCAAAACTCACTTAACAAATTTCTCGCTCAGCATAAATTTGGGGCTCGATTGTGGTCATTTTATTTGTTTGTTCAATTTATATACCCACCTATCTCATTGTAACAATTCTGGGTGGCTGGGTTTAAAAACATTTAAAAACAACATAGCAACAAAACAGTATTGGATACTGATACATTCTTCTTCATTTGTAATAGATTTTTCTAGATTGAGAGGTTTTCAGACTCCCTTCCTACAATATCTTAAACCCTCCATTTGTGCTAAAATGATCCAGTGACTGTTTGCAGTTGCATCCCATGTGACACTGAAAACTACAAAGAGTTTGGGCTTTTTAAAAGTTCAACCCAGCCAGTTTTCTGGGAATCTTAAACAATTCTCTGGATTCTAGTGGCAATTCTTTGAGGAAAAATCCTTTTTTTTTTTTTTGCAGGTAAATAGGAAACAATGGCTAGAGAGCCAACCCAGCAGGGCCACTTCCAGGCATCCCGGAAATGGTCCTTCAGCAGCGTTTGGAGAGCCAAGGCTGCTGCAGTTTTGCTTCCAAAGGTAAACATTGTCTTTGTATTTCTTAACAAAAGGCTAATTTTTGTGTTGGGGCATTCACAACTTCTGGAGGCAAGCTGTTCCACAAAACAATTAATCAGTGGAACAGACGTTGCCTCCAAAAGTTGTGAATGCCCCAACACTGGAAGTCTTTAAGAAGATGTTGGATAGCCATTTGTCTGGAACGGTATAGGGTTTCCTGCCTAGGCAGGGGGTTGGACTAGAAGACCTACAAGGTCCCTTCCAACTCTACTATTGTATTATTGTAATTTAAAAGAAAGATAGGGATCTGCATTATTTGGGTAACCCTAATGTCAGCGGTCACCAACCAGTGGTCCGTGAAAATTTTTTGGTGGCCCGCAGAAAAATTATTTGCATTTTTATATTGCACTACATGCTATTTATCTATTAAAATATATATATATTAGTGGTCCACGGGATTTAAAATTATGAATTTAGTGATCCCTGAGGTCCGAAAGGTTGGTGACCCCTGCCTTATTTGATCCAGCCTGCTTCTGAACTACTTCCATAAAAAAAGCCATCCACTGTCCATTTGGAGTTAAGGGACTGGAATGTTTTCTCTTCCTTCTTTCTCCATTCTAGTATGAAAGCTGGGGTAAAAATCGGCTAATGGTCACGTGAAGTGTTAATACCACTTTACAATGCCTTGGTAAGGCCATACTTGGAATACGGCATTCAGTTCTGATCGCCACAATGTAAAAAAGATGTGGAGACTCTAGAAAGAGTGCAGAGAAGAGCAACAAAGATGATTAGGGGACTGGAGACTAAAACATATGAAGAACGGTTGCAGGAACTGGGTATGTCTAGCTTAAGAGAAAGAAGGACTAGGGGAGACATGATAGCAGTCTTCCAATATCTCAGGGGTTGCCACAAAGAAGAGGGAGTCAAGCTATTTTCCAAGGCACCTGAGGGCAGGACAAGAAGCAATAGGTGGAAACTAATCAAGGAGAGAAGCAACTTAGAACTGAGGAGAAACTTCCTGACAGTTAGAACAATTAACCAGTGGAACAGAAGTTGCCTCCAGAAGTTGTGAATGTCCCAACACTGGAAGTCTTTAAGAAGATGTTGGATAGCCATTTGTCTGAAATGGTATAGGGTTTCCTGCCTAGGCAGGGGGTTGGACTAGAAGACCTCCAAGGTCCCTTCCCACTCTACTATTGTATTGTATTGTATTGTATTGTATTGTAATGGGAGAAAGACAGGGGGTAGCCTTCAAAGGGCCCCTTTCTTCCCTGCTCTGCATGAATTAATGTACAGACATTATTAGCAGTGTGCAAAAAGGAGGAGAGAGGAAGATAAGCGGACCAGGGACAGGAAGCAGGAGTGTCAATTGTGGTTTCAAAGGGGACAAAAAGATGCCTCGGGCTGCCTTCTCCCTCCGATTGAGCAAATCCATCTGGCCGCCTCTTCCTGATTATAGAACAGCTACAGGAAATCTGGGTGAGGCTGGATTCCAGGATTCCAAGGATTAGGGCTTCCCACATGACCATTCAGCCAGCTGGCACATGAAGGAGGAGGGAAGAAGCAGAGGCCTGGCGCCAGCACCTGGTCTGGTATGGAAACGCGGGGGCCCTGAAGGGTGAATACTACTCTTTGCAGCATCTTTTCTGCTGATTTTTTGTTTGGGGGGGGATGTTTTAATTAGGACTGCTGTCCAGGCATGGTTAGATGCTAATTTTACAGACTTCTGCTTCCTCCTGCTGCCCTCTCTTTTACAAGCCACAGCTTATTTCCCCACCCCACCCCAAAAAAGTATTGTATTGGAGCAGTAAAAACAAACCTCTGTTTTATTCGTCTAACCACAGCCTTTGCTGTCATTTCAGTGATTTAAACTCTAGGACTGCACATCATGCTCAGACCATTTGTATTTATTTAATCGGGGCTAGCACACCGATTTTGCATTGCTAGCACATCAGGCAGAACCTTGGAATAACAATATGATGGGGGTGGGAGGGGAGAAAAGAAATTTGAGCACATGAACTCGGCAGAGAGAAAGCCATGATAAAGATGTCTTAAATTCAGAGTAAGATGCTAACAAGAGGAGACGGCGTCAGTTTTTTTTCCAAGCATAGTTTGTTTCCTTGCACTTGTAAGAGGCCACACTGTTTGCACGACAAAAACAAAGAACAAGATTTTTTTTTAAATGCAGATAATCGCAATCAAAGGTTATATTTTAATTATTTATTACCTCTTTTGGTGATGTCGATTACGCTTCCAGGTTCTGAAGACAGAGGTTATGGGGGCAGTAGATTTGAATCTAGCAATATAGAAATGGCCACAACGCCTAGGCTGCACCGGTCGGCTGCAACCACCTTGGCCATGCCCCTGCCCCCCCGGCCCCCGAGGACAACCACAATGCTGATCCAGCCCTCAATGAAATTGAGTTTGACACCCCTGGTATAGGGTCTCCTGTCTGAGCAGGGAGCTAGACTAGAAGACCTCCGAGGTCCCTTCCAGCTCTATTCCGAATGATTGATATCCAATTCCAATCCATTTCAATTTGCTGACGGCTAAGATGTCAACATGTCACTGATTCATTTCATCTTTCTTTGTGCCAAGATTTGTTCATGTGCCGTATTCCCGCTATAATTCAGATATTTTTTATCCTCCATGGCAACATCAGCAACTAGACATCCCAGAGGCTTTAATCTAGCAGTTTCACAAACATCATTATTACTACTTAAAAAGATCTTCAACTCTTCCTCAACAGCATGTTGTTTTTCAGCCTCTCCTTCAACAGCATTTCTTGGTCTTCTGCTTCTCCTTGAGAGTTGCTCATTGTTCTTTCACATATTTGTTTTGCAGTTCCGTCCTTGCTCATTCTCTCTACACCAGCAGTCCCCAACCTTTCTGGCTTGATGGACCAACAGAGGGGCAGCAGCAATGTGTGTGTGTGTGTGTGTGTGTGGAAATGGGGTATGGTTTTGTGTGTCCGGGGGTTGGGGAATCCCTGCACTACATGACTGAACAAATCCTCAGCTTCCTTCAAATTACTTCTTACATATGGGCCACTCCCTTTTTTATTTAACATATTCCTTCCATCCCATTCAACTTTGTTTAAAATTTATCCTGACTTTCCTAGGGTTGTTCATATCAATAGTCCTCGACTTATGACGACAATAGGAACCAGAATTTCTGCTGCTAAGGCAGTTATAAAGTGAGCTGCACCAGATTCTATGAGCTTTTTTGCCACAGTTGTTAAGCGAGTTACTGCAGTTAGGTGAATCATACGGTCATTAAGCGAACCCAGTCCCTCCTATTAATTTGCTTATCAGAATCTGCCTGGGAAAGTCACAAATGACAATTATATAACCCTGATACAGTAATTTTTGCAAATGCATGTCAATTGCCAAGCCTCCAAACTCTGATCGTGGGAATGCTGTGACAGTCATAAGTGTGAGGACTTTCCCCGTCCCACTTTTTCAATGTGGTTGTAACTTTGAATAGTTGCTAAATGAACGGTTGTAGGACTACTTGTAACTATTCTACAACTGTTCATTCTTAAAGACACTGATCTTAATTATGAAATATGGGTTGATCCTCACTTAGCCATGAGCCCAATGCTCGGCCTTTGATCATTCTCAGCCTAACCTGTCCCACAAGTTCATGGGGATAAAATAAGGAGAAAGATATAGTGTGTGTGTGTGTACTGTACATACATACACACACACAGACACCATACAATACAATACAATACAATACAATAGTAGAGTTGGAAGGGACCTTGGAGGTCTTCTAGTCCAACCCCCTGCCTAGGCAGGAAACCCTATACCGTTTCAGACAAATGGCTATCCAACATCTTCTTAAAGACTTCCAGTGTTGGGGCATTCACAACTTCTGGAGGCAACTTCTGTTCCACTGATTAATTGTTCTAAGTGTCAGGAAATTTCTCCTCAGTTCTAAGTTGCTTCTCTCCTTGATTAGTTTCCACCCATTGCTTCTTGTTCTACCCTCAGGTGCCTTGGAGAATAGCTTGACTCCCTCTTCTCTGTGGCAACCCCTGAGATATTTCAACGGCACCATGGCCAATAACAATAATTTTGGACTCCTTCAGGAATAAAAAATATATAGGCTATAAATGCAATGAATACGTTGAACAAATTAAAATATAAAGTTATTTCATACCTAAGCTTTTAATTCTAATCATAGAACATAGAATAGTCGTTGGAAGAAACACTGGAGGTCTTTTAAGAGCCCAGGTGGCGCAGTGGTCAGAGTGCAGTACTGCAGGCTACTTCAGCTGAGTGCTAGCTGCAGTTCGGCCGTTCAAATATGACCGGCTCAAGATGGACTCAACCTTCCATCCTTGAGGGATGGGTAAAATGAGGAAAATTGGGGCAATAGGCTGACTCTCTAAACCGCATGGAGAGGGCTGTAAAAGCACTATGGAGCGGTATATAAGTCTAAGCGCTATTGCTATTTTAGTCCAACCCCCTACTCAAACAGGAAACCCTATATCATTCTGGACAAATGGCTGTCCAATCTCTTCTTTAAAATTTCCAGTGTTGGGGCACTCACAGCTTCCGAAGACAAGCCATTTCTCTGGTTAATTGTTCTGCCGGGGAATTTTCTCAGTTCTTGGTTGGATCATCCTTTGATGATTTCCTACTTGCCACTCCATGTCCTGCCCTCAGAGGCTTTGAAGAATAAGCCCCCCTCCCCTTTTCTCTGTGACAGCCCCTCCAGTACTAGAACACAGCTAAGGGTGGCGCAGTGGTTAGAGTGCAGTACTGCAGGTTACTTCTGCTGGCTGCCAGCTGCCTGCAATTTGGCAGATCGAACCTCACCAGGCTCAAGGTTGACTCAGCCTTCCATCCTTCTGAGGTGGGTAAAATGAGAACCCAGATTGTTGGGGGCAATAAGCTAACTCTGTAAAACCACTTAGAGGGGGCCGTAAAGCACTGTAAAGCGGTATATAAATCTGTGTGATTGCTAAGTGCTACCAAGTCATCCCAAAGAATTCAGTGAGATCCAAACTAATATCTGTTCAGTTTACTTTATCTATATATAAAGAACTAAGACGGGTTTATGCAAAATTAAATTCTCAAGTGAAGTAATTAACCCGTGTCAAGCAAAAGTGAGGGAAAATAATATTTTTACATGAATAGTAGGTAACTTCTAGTTTCAGAACTGGTGATCTGTAAGTTTTAATAAATATCATAGTTTGCTACAAGCAAACAAGATCTGCAAAGACCTTATATAAATTGTTTGTTTTTTTTTTTGCCTTTATCGTATAGTTACTTTAAAGCAGGTTTCCTAACCTCCCTTTGCAGGGAATTCTGGGAGTTGAAGTCTACATGTCTTAAGAGTTGGGAAAAAGTGGGAAACTCTGCTCTAAGATCAAATGTTTAGAATGGAGGCGAAGAAAGTATTGAGATCTTGGTAGCGAAATTTGAATTATGCCAGGAGGACAAAAGAAAAGATACTATACTAAACCTGGCAGTGAGAAGAAAGGCTACATCTCAACAATCCGCCCCCAATCCCACTAGCAGCTTTTACATATTTTACATATTTTACATTTTACATTTTACATTTTACATTTTGTATTGTATTGTATTGTATTGTATTGTATTGTATTGTACATGGACTGAGGGAGAAAAAAACCCTTATTATGCCACTTTCTGCTTCAACAATACAGTGACCTTGCTACAACGGCAAACCATATAACAATAATAACATTCTACTAAATTCTGCAGATGCAGATAATCTTCTGAAGAGCCCTTAGGTAAATAATTTTTTAATGAATGTGGGAAAATAGCCACTGCCTTGCATGCATGCATGAAAAAGGTGGCCACCATTTTCACATCACCTTGTGTAACATCAGATTGATGTAAGTCAGGGTTTATGTAAATTTGTAGTGCCAGTACCAATAGAGAGTTTTTCCTCGCTGGTATTTAACCTTTATTTTCTGCATTATTCTCACGACTTGCCTTTTATCAGACCTGCTGAGATAGCGTCAGCTAACAGGAAGCCCTCAACGTATGACCACAGTTGGTCAAAAGTTGAGAACTTGGTCATAGTTTGAGGCCATGCTCAGTGACTTACAGCTGGTCCTTGCACTTATGATTGTCACAGCATTCCCATGGTGATGTAATCAAAATTCATTTGGCAACCAGCATCTATTTATGACAGTTAAATAACCATGTTATTCCCCTTACAACTGCAGGGATTCACCAAACAACCATGGCAAAAACAAAAGGTCATAAAATCAGGCATGACTTACTTAACAACCACCTTGCTTAGCGACAGAAATTCTGCCTCCAATAGTGGTTGTAAATCAAGAACAACCTGTAGGCTTTCTCCTTGGTATACTTTCCTCCTGATTCAAACATGGGAGGAGGAGACCACACTAGCATTGCTCTGGGGGATAAGCTGTAGGTAAATCACAACTGGCTAAGGAAACCCAAGCCAAGTCCTAAACTGTGGTTTGCAAATTGGCTGTGTTCACGCAACACGACATGCTAAATCTAAAGTAGGTGACATTAAAAGGTGTATATACAGGTAGTCCTTGACTTACGACCACAATTGAGCCCCAAAATTCAGTTGTTGAGTGAGAGTTTATTAAGTGACTTTTGCCCCTTTTTACGACATTTCTTGCCACAGTTGTTAAGTGTATCACTGCAGCTGATAAGTTAGCAACCCGGTCGTTAAGTGAATCTGGCTTCCCCATTAATTTTGCTTGTCACAAAGGCACCAAAGAGGATCACTGAACTCTGAGACACAGCAAAGGTCATAAATATGACCCAAATTGCCAAGCATCTGAATTTTGAACACATGATGACGGGGATTCCAGAATGGTGGTAACGGTAAACAATGATCCTAAGTCACTTTTTTCAGTGCGGTTGTATCTTTGAACGGTCAGTAAACAAACTGTTTCATCTTATCTCCAAGAAAGCATTCTGCGCAAACTGAAATCTTGCAGATTCTGTCTGGGAGCATTAATACTCTACTCTCTATTTTTATCAGCCTGACAGAGGACCGATGTTTGAGATCCTCAGCCTAAATCTTCCCCAAGCTTCTTTAGCTTGGATTGCTTCCTTGCTTAACAGCTGTCTATATCTGATTATATGCTTGGCCATTCATAAAATGGCCCAAGCCGCTTACTATTTCTAATTTGGCACAGGGAAAGCTCATGGAGATCAGGGTGTGTAGTTACCGGCATCACCACAATAAAACAAATATCACAATAAAGTGAGTCACACAATTTATTTGGTTCACATTGCATGTAACAGTTACGTTTATCCTATACTCTAGTTTATTAAGTGCACGATAGTGTTACGTCTAAAAAACCACCAAGGTACATATACTTAAAAATACTTTACATTTAGCCCTCGACATTACCATAAATGATCATTTAATGATTGCTTGAAGTGTTAATACCACTTTATAATGCCTTGGTAAGGCCACACTTGGAATCCTGCATTCAGTTTTGGTCGCCACGATGTAGAAAAGATGTGGAGACTCCAGAAAGAGTGCAGAGAAGAGCAACAAAGATGATGAGGGGACTGGAGGCTAAAACATATGAAGAACGGTTGCAGGAACTGGGTATGTCTAGTTTAATAGAAAGAAGGACTAGGGGAGACATGATAGCATTGTTCCAATATCTCAGGGGTTGCCACAAAGAAGAGGGAGTCAAACTATTCTCCAAGGCACCTGAGGATAGACAAGAAGCAATGGGTGGAAACTAATCAAGGAGAGAAGCAACTTAGAACTGAGGAGAAATTTCCTGACAGTGAGAACAATTAATCAGTGGAACAGAAGTTGCCTCCAGAAGTTGTGAATGCCCAACACTGGAAGTCTTTAAGAAGATGTTGGATAGCCATTTGTCTGAAACGGTATAGGGTTTCCTGCCTAGGCAGGGGGTTGGACTAGAAGACCTCCAAGGTCCCTTCCAACTCTGCTATTGTATTGTATTGTATTTTCTAGCAGAAAAGCCCACCTCTCAGCTGAGAGTAGAGTCCTTCTGAACATTCCTGAGCAAAGCAAGTTGTCAGGCCTGCAAGCCATCATTTCTTTTTTGGACTTCAGGCCTGCCACACTTTCTATTATTCTATTATGCATTTTCTATTGTGGGAAAATGCGAGGCGGGTTCATACAGAGTTGGGTGATATGTAGCCATAACAAAATTCTTTCTAGAAAGCCAAGGTCATATTTTGTCTCTGCATCTGGCTGGAACTGGATGGGTGGAAGCTGCCAGCACGGCAGTGGAAGATTGGACCATGTGATGGACTTGTGGGGGTGGGGGCAGGCTCTTGAACTTTCAGCTGGGTGGGAAAACCTGGAAGCTTTCAGATTCGGGTTTTCCCAGATGTGCCAACATGGCTCTGTTAATAAATTGGAACTTTGAGGAATCCTTTGCCTCAGACTCTGATTTACTTTTGGATGCTATTTGCAATCCTGACAAGCCTGGACAGATGGCTAAATTCTTCTGGCCAGCCATCAAAATGAACTCCATTCCTAGTAATGGCCCCATTTCCTGTTAAGAAGGATTTGGGTACCATTTCTCAACCTCAGCAACCTGAGGACTAAAAGAGCATAGTTTTTTAAAAAAAACACCAAGATTAACTTGTACAAGTTAAAGGTAAAAAAAAATAAAAAGCTAAAAGTTATCAAGGCTAAAAGGCAAGAATTTGGAAGTTGTGCCAAAGCTGAACAGAAAAGGTTGGGTATGATGTAGATTTAGAAAGCAGGAATCTCGCCTTCCTTATCTAACTGGTGAATTTAGACCTCAACAACCCTGGGTGAGCTCCAGCATAAGGATCTTGGAAGAGGAAGAGAACCAGATGCAAAGAGCAGCCAAGAAATAATCCAGGAATAAGAGGCAGGAGGGAAGAAACAGAGAGCAGAAACTGGATATAATATGTCAGCCACAGTGGAACTAAGGCAAAGTCAAGCTATCAAGGATATTGAAGGCAAGGACCAAGGAGTGGCTGGGAAGTAGCAGGAGGAGGAGGAGGAGGAGGAGGAGGAGGAGGATGTTAGATATTAACATATATCGGGATAAGTCTTCCCTCTGGTCCGCTCCTACAGCGGGAAACAGGTATCCCTCTGATTGGTCGAGGGGCGTGCCCAATCCCTATAAAAGGGGAACCCTCCGACTACCAAACAAGCTGGATCACTATTATTACTAATAAAGAGCTGTTAAGTCACTTCGTGTCCGCAGTCTGTCTCTCGTTGCCCAGATCTAACATTGGCGACGAAGGTGGGATCGAGAGACAGATAGGACGAAGAACGCTACCTCAAGAATCTCCGGATTTGATCCAGCCCAGGAATTCGGCAGCAATTCCGACAGCCATCTCAGATCACCGCAGCGCGGCAAATTCAAACAGAGAAGATGGCGATGCATGCTCCCCCCGCTCCTTTCGACCCAGCAAACGACGAATGGGAAGCCTTCATGATTCGTTTCGAGTGTTTCCTCGAAGCGAACGAATACACGGGGATCACCGATGCGAGGAAGAAAAACATCTTCCTCGGCTACTGCGGAAAAGAAGTCTTCAATACGGCCAGAGACCTCACCGCGCCTACTCCAATACAAGCAGTATCATGGACAACGTTGCAACAGACTCTGCAAACTCATTACGCGCCAAAACCTTCCCGCCATGTCTGCCGCAAGGAATTCAACATGAGGACCCAGATGGCGGGAGAATCCATCAATCAATATGTTGCAGCCCTACGAAAAGCAGCAGCTCACTGCGAATACAGGGATTTGGAAGAGCACATCTTAGAGCGGCTCATCTGTGGGATAAGAGACATTTCGTTGCAAAAGAAGCTGTTGGCAAACCCGAGTTTAACCCTACAGACAGCGTTAAACGAAGCAAGAGCGTCAGAATCAGCAGAGAAATCATCGGTGACCATACAACGAGGGGCCAGCGTAAACCAGCCAGCACCGAGGCAAACCAGAGTTCACTACGAGGACACAAGCCCCGACTACGAGAATCCCGAGTTCGAGGACAGTCACCTAATGCAGAGCAGTCACGTGAGGCCTGGGGGGAGACCCGGATCCCGTTTGCCGCCCTGCGCAAGCTGCGGAGGGAATCACCCCAGGTCTACTTGCAGGTTCAGGAACGTTGTTTGTTCGCACTGCAACAAACTTGGGCACATCGCACGAGTGTGCCGGAGCGGAGTCCCTACCTCACGGCAGCCACCCATGTACCGCCAACAGAAGCCCAACCCAGGGGCTTGGCGAAATCAAAAAGGGCGCCCAGAGAGAAATCCACAAGTGTTTACCCAGAGAGAAAATTTCCAAAGAGCTGAACGAGCGTATTCCCAGAGAGATTACTCACAAGGAAGTGAGCAAGCGTATCCCCAGAGAGAATACACACAAAGAGCTGAAAGAGCGTTCTATCAAGACGCTCAACGAGAGTATTTTCAGGATGTTGACGATGAGATAGAGTTGACCCAGAGAGAGGAGTTGCGAACGTATCTCACCACAATACATCAGGTCCGCCCTAAGCGGCCAAAAAGGCTGAGAGTCACAGTCCTCTTGGAGGGCTCACCCTGCGAGCTAGAAGTTGACACAGGATCGACCCTGACGATCATTTCATGGGCATCCATGAAACAGGCTATTCCTAGCCTCAGAAAGAGCCAACTACACGCTCCAGACGTCCTTCTACGAGACTACCAGGGGAACCAAGTCCCCATCGTGGGCCAAGGCACATTCCACATCCGTTTCAAGGACATCGAAGCCCAGCTGCCCGTGACCATCGCCAGCGCGCCATTGCAGAACCTTCTGGGGCTTGATTGGTTTGAAGCCCTGGGGTTAGAAGTCACCGGGATCAACGCCGTAAGAAACAGCAGCGCTGAACAGATTTTTAAGGAATTCGAGGATGTGTTCAGCCCCGGTCTTGGTAAGTATGTGGGTAAACCAATATCATTCAATTTAGACCCTAAAGTGGCGCCAATCCGACTTAAACCGAGACGAGTGCCTTTTGCACTCCGCCCTAAAATAGACAAAGAGATAGATAAGTTAGTGGAGCAAGGAATCCTTGAGCCGGTAGATCACGCGCGCTGGGAAACGCCCATCGTGACCCCAGTCAAGCCCGACGGATCAGTCCGCATCTGCGCGGACTATAAGTGCACAATTAATGTCGCGCTACAACAGAGCGCATATCCTGTGCCAGTAGTACAGCACTTATTGCACTCGTTGGGGCCAGGAAGGGTATTCGCAAAGTTAGACATGGCACAAGCTTACCAGCAACTGCCAGTTGATAGCGCCACAGCGGAGGCCCAAACGATAGTGACGCATAGAGGAGCATTCAAATGCAACCGGCTACAATTCGGCGTTAGCATTGCCCCAGGATTGTTCCAGAGCGTCATGGAACGACTGTTGCAAGGGATACCAGGAGTCGTCCCCTATTTTGACGACATCTTGGTGTCAGCTGCAAACGAGGAGCAATTAAACAAAAGAGTCAGATCTGTTTTGGCCAGAATCAGAGAAAAGGGTCTCCGCCTTAAAAAAGAAAAATGCCAAATTAACGTGCCTAGCGTAGAATTCCTGGGTTATAGAATTGATGGTCAGGGAATACACCCCACTTCAAAGAAAATTAAGGCGATCCAGGACGCCCCCACACCACGAAATCAGACCGAGTTGCAGGCCTTCCTCGGATTACTTAACTTCTACAGCGTTTTTCTGAGACAGAAGGCGACCGTTGCTGAGCCACTACACCGTCTACTCCAGAGGAACGCACCATGGAAATGGGGACGATCCGAAGCTGCAGCTTTCGCCGGAGTAAAGCGTCTACTCACCACTGACTCATTGCTTGTTCAATACAGCCAGACCCTACCGCTGGTATTGACCTGCGACGCATCACCTTTCGGAGTTGGAGCAGTCCTCAGCCACAGGATGCCCGACGGAAAAGAAGCACCCATCGCGTTCTACTCCAGAACTCTTTCATCGGCCGAAAGAAATTACAGCCAAATGGACAGGGAAGCGCTGGCTGCCGTCGCGGGAGTAAAGCGTTTCCACGAATACCTCTACGGCCGCGATTTTGAACTGATCACAGATCATAAACCGCTGTTGGGACTTTTGGCGGGAAACCGCCCCACTCCGGTCTCCCTTTCTCCTCGCATGACCAGGTGGACTGTTTTCCTGGCTGCATATTCATACAAATTGATACATCGACCGGGCTCCACTCTTGGACACGCAGACGCACTCAGCCGTTGCCCATTACCTAACATTCTGCCAGACCCCACTCCAGAAGCACCGGTATTGCTCATTGACTGTTTGGATTCGGGACCGGTTTCTTCCTACGATGTTGCAAGGTTCTCCTCTAAAGACAATTTAATAAAACAAGTTCAAACTTGGGTTTGGAGGGGGTGGCCAAAGGGAAATGTGGGCCCGGAATTCAAAATGTTTTGGTCGAAACGGGACGAGCTCTCAGTACTACAAGGATGTTTGTTGTGGGGGGATCGAGTTGTTATTCCGCATGCTTTACGTAAAAATGTATTAGATGCTTTACATATGGGTCATCCGGGGATTGTTAGAATGAAGGCGTTAGCAAGAAGTTACGTGTGGTGGCCAAACATGGACAAAGAAATAGAGGAGTGGGTGGCCACTTGTGACCCATGCCAGGAATCGAGACCAGCACCCCCGGAAGCGCCCGCCACAGAATGGGAGAAACCCAAAGCACCCTGGTCGCGAATACACATCGACTTCGCAGGGCCATTCCAAGGTCAGACTTTCCTTATAGTTGTGGATGCATACTCAAAGTGGCTAGATGTAGTCCTAATGACTTCAACCACGGCAGAGGCAGTCATAAAGGTTCTACGGCGACTCTTCGCCACCCATGGCCTGCCAGATCTCCTCGTATCCGATAACGGGCCCCAATTCACGGCCATGCACTTTGAAACATTTTTAGCAGGGTTGGGAATCCGGCATGCTCTCATCGCGCCATTCCACCCAGCATCAAACGGACAGGCGGAGAGAATGGTGCGATTCGCAAAAGAGGCCCTCGCCAGGATGGGTCCAGGTGATTGGCAAACACGCATTGATCATTACCTCCTCATTCAACACATTACCCCGAGCGCAACGACGGGTAGGAGCCCCGCTGAACTACTCATGGGCCGTCGCCTACGATCTCACCTAGACCGGCTCCATCCGAATTACTCTGCCACGGCTCCCCCAGACTCTACAAGTAAGGTCCGGTCTTTCAGAGTAGGGGATTCAGTATACGCTCACAACTACACGGGGGGAACATTATGGATGCCGGCAAAGGTCATAGGCATCACGGGCCCACGATCGTATTTGCTAGAGCTAGAAGATGGGCGGAATTGGAAAAGGCACATCGATCAACTGCGGGGTCGCCTAGCACACTCCAACCTTCGCAATGAAGACGAAAGCTTCCTGTCTACAGAAAGTCAGCCACAAGAAAACCCCATCATAGGAAACAACGACGCCGGCGAGCCAAGCGTGGAACAAGACAACACGCACGTAGCAGAGCAACCCCCAGACAACGCAGCCGAACAAACTCCTGAATGCCCGAGCAACGAAGGCACAAGACCTCCAGAACGGGAAATAGGAAAAGCACCCGATCCTGCAACTACTTCAAACCAACCCGCACCCAGTCCTGCAACCACTTCAAGCCAACCCGAACTACGACGTTCCTCCCGAGCAAGACAAACACCCACCTACCTAAAAGATTATGTTACCTACCGCAACGTCCCATCTAGGAGGGGAGGGGTGTTAGATATTAACATATATCGGGATAAGTCTTCCCTCTGGTCCGCTCCTACAGCGGGAAACAGGTATCCCTCTGATTGGTCGAGGGGCGTGCCCAATCCCTATAAAAGGGGAACCCTCCGACTACCAAACAAGCTGGATCACTATTATTACTAATAAAGA
>NC_138548.1:11222829-11349510 GCF_964273705.1 Natrix helvetica
TGCATGCTAGAGAAGTTGAAGTCCGCACACATTTTATAAAGTTGCCAAATTTGGAAACCGCTGGTCTGGATGGTCACTGCCATTCACACATTCCTCCACCTCCCTCGTCCTGCCCCAGTCCAAGGAAAAGGGGCTGCCCAGCCCCCTTGAACTGCCAGCATTAGGAGATCACTGAGATCTCTTCCCTCGCAGTGCCAGCATCCCTCAGAAAAGCTGGCCCTCTTTTGCACGATTGCTTGGGGAATCTTAACTTCAGCTCAGAAAGGGGGAAAAAGACAAAAGTTTTTAAAAACTGAACCCAGGGGAAAACACTCCCCCGCTTCCAGCTGAGGTCAGCTGCTCGCTTTATCTTTTTGACCATATAAGGCTTTTAAAATAGGTTGAGCCAAACTTAGAAACGCAGAGATCTGGCTTTATCCGGGGAAAGACAGAAAAGGTGTGCTTATTCTCTCGATATAGCAGCTTTTCCAAAGTAGGGCAGCCACGTGCAAATTGCGTGCAAAGCCACTGAAGGATAACTCCATGAACAAGATTAATTCTCCAACTATTTGGCTCCTGAAATAGAGCGATCCATCCACCACCACTCCTGCCCTAGTTTTCCAGCACAGGAAAAATAAAAGTACAATATGGATACTGGCTGCCATTTATGACACACATACCCCCCCCCCCCACACACACACCAAATAAGATGCCCGGGACAAATATCTACGCAGATTCTCAGTCACCCAGGTCACGCTTGTCCCAAAGGGGCTTTTCAAAAGGCAACTTGATTTTTTCTTGATTTTTTCCCCTGGAAAACGTTTCGCTTTTCATCCAAGAAACGAAGAAGCTTCTTGGATGGTAAATGAAACATTTTCAATTGCTTTTTGGAAAAAGCACCTTTGGGATATCTGGGGCAGACCTTCAGTTTACCTAATGCAGGTGGTTCTCGACTTACAAGACTTTGTTTAGTGACCGTTCAAATTTACAGCAACACTGAAAAAACAGTGACCTAGCTGGGATTGTTTTTCACACACACGACTGTTATAAGCATATCAAGATCATGTGATTAAAATCCAGATGCTTGGCAACTGGTTCATATTTTATGATGGTCGCAGTGTCCCCAGCTCATGTGATCACCTTTTGCGACCTTCTGAAAGCAAAGTCAATGGGGAAGCCAGCTTCACTTAACGACCGTGTTACTAACTTTAAAAATGCACCGGTTGATTCACTTAACAACTGTGGCAAGAAAAGTTGTAAAATGGAGCAAAGTTGATTTAATAAATGTTTCACTTAGCAACAGGAATTTAGGGCTCAATTGTGGTCATAAGACAAGGACTACCTGTGGTACAGATAACCTCAGTCTGCCCATTCATTGAAACGAAGCACAGCGCATAAGAATGTGCTAGTCTGATGGAAATCAGTTAAAAGGGAAAAAAAGGGCATGGAAGGGTATTGACTATCTGATTTGTAATATACAGGTAGTCCTCAACTTACAACCATTCTTTTAGTGACTGTTTGAAGTTTCAATAGCAATGAAAAAAAATGATTTACAGTCCAACCTTACACCACTGTGGCAGCATCCCCGTGGCCATGATTTAAAATTCAGATGCTTGGCAACTGGCATGTACTTATGACTGTTGCAGTATCCTGGGATAATGTGATCGCCATTTGTGACTTTCCAAGCCAGCTTCCGACAAGCAAAGTCAATGGGGGACCTGGATTCACTTAATAATTGTCAAGCAAAGGAAATCAGCAGCCAAAGCAGTTCTAATGAACGTAAGTTTAACAGAATAGCAGAATAACAGAATAGCAGAGTTGGAAGTGAGGTCTTGGAGGTCTTCTAGTCCAACCTTCTGCTCAAGCAGGAGATCTCTGAGGATGACCTTGAAGCTAAATGTTGCTGAAGATCTTTAAAGTTGGCATATTTCCCAGGGAGCCTAGGAACAGCAGGAATTTGGGGAGGGGGGGAACAGAGTGAAACCCAATCTCTTCTCAGGATTGTGCCTCAATCATCATCATCTCCATTTTAACAATCTCTTCTTAAAAACTTCCAGTGTTGGAGCATCCACAGCTTCTGGAGGCAAGCTGTTCTGCTGCTTAATTGTTCTAAATGCCAGGAAATTTCTCCTTAGTTCTATGTTGCTTCTCTCCTTGATTAGTTTCCACCCATTACTTCTTATCCTGCCTTTATGTACCTTGGAGAATAGTTTGACTCCCTCTTCTTTGTGGCAACCCCTGAGATATTGGAAGACTGGTATCATGTCTCCCCTACTCCTTCTTTTCATTAAACATTAGACATATCCAGTTCCAGCAACTGTTCTTTATTAATTAGCTTATCTGTTAGAATATAGATTAACAGAGTTGGAAGAGACCCTGGAGGTCTTCTAGTCCAACCCCCTGCCTAGGCAGGAAACCCTATACCGTTTCAGACAAATGGCTATCCAACATCTTCTTAAAGACTTCCAGTGTTGGAGCATCCACAACTTCTGGAGGCAACTTCTGTTCCACTGATTAATTGTTCTAACTGTCAGGAAGTTTCTTCTCAGTTCTAAGTTGCTTCTCTCCTTGATTAGTTTCCACCCATTGCTTCTTGTCCTGCCCTCAGGTGCCTTGGAGAATAGTTTGACTCCCTCTTCTTTGTGGCAACCCCTGAGATATTGGAAGACTGCTATCATGTCTCCCCTCGTCCTTCTTTTCATTAAACATTAGGCATACTCAATTCCAGCATTATATGTTTTAGCTTCCAATCCCCTAATCATCATTGTTGCTTATATTTGTATAACTGGAATGGTATACTCTGTCTATAATTCATTGGCAGACACCATAAAAATGGCATTGCAAGATGTGTGGGTATAATCCTCACTTGTGCGTTCTTCAACGGAATGGACTTCAAACCCCAGAATTCTTAGCAATGGCCAGACTAACTGGAAATTCTAGGCGCGGAAGTTCACATATCTGGAAAGTACCTAGATTAAGTAAAACTGATGCAAAGTAAGAATAAAGGTTTTCTTTTAATATAAAAAATTCATTCCTTTTCCATGGAGTTTCGGGAAGCTTCAAAAAGTAAGAAATAGTAATTTTAAGTACCACTGAAAAATAAGGCAGAATGCGTCTTTTAAGAATGGCCCCTATCCTGGACATTAATAGCAAAGAATCAAAATTAAGTGCGAATTTTGCTGTGATGAATCCTAATATAAAGTCCAGAGAAGTGGTTTAAAGTAACCTCAACCACTTTAAGACATATGGACTTCAAGTCCCAGCATTCCCCAGTTTGCCAGCTGGGGAATTCTGGGAGTTGAAGTCCACACCTCGTTCAATTGCTGAAGCTGAGAAATAATTGGTTTAAAGAATGCAACCCACTCCAGTACCCAATAACACCCCATCTCAGGAAAGATAAATCTGTGGGTTTAATCCACCGGCTTACTCTTATTACAGCATCAGTTAAAATATAGATCACCCCAATGAGGGAATCTGCCGATTAAACTCTGCTTTTAGCTGGTCCAGCTATTCATCAGCACAGCTCAGCTTGCGGGTTCTGGAATGATAATAACCAAATCTGCCTTCAGTGTTGCCATGGCAACTGCAGTGAGCAGGGCTGGTGTAGAAGCAGCTGTATCTTTGTTTCCTGAAGGGTTTGTGCACTAAGAGAGAGAGAGAGAGAGAGACTTGTGTCTGCATACATTTTCTGCAGGTTTGCAAGGGAATATCTTATTACGTCCTGCCTAACACCCTTGGTTACTGAAATTAATTCGCTTTCCAAGTTTCTGAATATTTAAAACCAAGAACTCAATAGCTCTATGGAGATTCTCAGTCATCCAGGACATGGCAAAGATTATTTTATCAAAAGGCCACTGGACTTTCTTTTCAGGAAGCTTGAAAGAGGGATCAAAGATGCCATACATTTAAAAGAAATCGAACATCCCTCTCTCTACAGGGCACGGATGAATCTCTGTTAGAAGAAATAGTGTTAATTCAACTTTATAATGCCTTGGTAAGGCCTCACTTGGAATACTGCATTCAGTTCTGGTCGCCACGATGTAAAAAAGATGTGGAGACTCTAGAAAGAGTGCAGAGAAGAGCAACAAAGATGATTAGGGGACTGGAGACTAAAACATATGAAGAACGGTTGCAGGAACTGGGTATGTTTAGCTTAAGAGAAAGAAGGACTAGGGGAGACATGATAGCAGTCTTCCAATATCTCAGGGGTTGCCACAAAGAAGAGGGAGTCAAACTATTCTCCAAAGGACCTGAGGGTAGAACAAGAAGCAATGGATGGAAACTAATCAAGGAGAGAAGCAGCTTAGAACTAAGGAGAAATTTCCTGACAGTTAGAACAATTAATCAGTGGAACAGAAGTTGCCTCCAGAAGTTGTGAATGCCCCAACACTGGAAGTCTTTAAGAAGATGTTGGATAGCCATTTGTCTGAAATGGTATAGGGTTTCCTGCCTAGGCAGGGGGTTGGACTAGAAGACCTCCAAGGTCCCTTCCAACTCTACTATTGTATTGTATTATTGTAAATATCCATCTGGATTCAGTTCCAAGTGGGGAGAAAGACACTGGAAACATGGAAAGATGGTTTTCATGGTGGACAGGATCACATGCCTTGAAGATGGTGGGTGGAGAAAAAAAGGGAAGAGTGCCTGAGTTTTACACCCTCTCTGGGCTTTTGAATTTGAGCTTGTATTCTGGTTGGTTGTCAGACTCCCATGGGGCCATGCAGGGGCAACTCTCTAGGCTGTCCCGAGTCCCAGGCTTGGTTGAGCCTTGCTGGGTGATGTAATCTTCCCAGGTGCCGTGTGGTGAGATGGGTAGAGGGCTAATCCTACCTTTGTTGGATTTGGGGTGAGAGCATTTGCCTATGAATAGACCTAGCTATCTCTTTAACTTTTAAGTGCGGACATCTGCTGTGGGCTATTGAGGAGGGTGGGAGCTATTAAGAGTGAGTCTGTTTCCTGGCTAAAAAACCACGTTTCTCCATTTCTCATCCAATACAATACAATACAATAGTAGAGTTGGAAGGGACCTTGGAGGTCTTCTAGTCCAACCCCCTGCCTAGGCAGGAAACCCTACACCACTTCAGACAAATGGCTATCCAACATCTTCTTAAAGACTTCCAGTGTTGGGACATTCACAACTTCTGGAGGCAACTTCTGTTCCACTGATTCATTGTTCTAGCTGTCAGGAAGTTTCTCCTCAGTTCTAAGTTGCTTCTCTCCTTGATTAGTTTCCACCCATTGCTTCTTGTTCTACCCTCAGGTGCCTTGGAGAATAGTTTGACTCCCTCTTCTTTGTGGCAACCCCTGAGGTATTGGAAGACTGCTATCATGTCTCCCCTAGTCCTTCTTTCTCTTAAGCTAAACATACCCAGTTCCTGCAACCGTTCTTCATATGTTTTAGTCTCCAGTCCCCTAATCATCTTTGTTGCTCTTCTCTGCACTCTTTCTAGAGTCTCCACGTCTTTTTTTACATCGTGGCGACCAGGGAAATATAATAATCTGCCTTTTTAATGTTTCCTAGAATATTTCATTTTTCTAAGGGAGGGCTGGGTGCTAAACTTCCTACACCTCCAAGTGGCCTCAGAAAGAGAACCGACAAAACCAACCCGAGGACTGCGAGGAATATAAATCCTTCCATCCTCCGCCATTCCGACAGAACTGAAGAAGCTTCTTGGATGAGAAGCGAAACGTCTTCAAGGAAAAACAAAGAAAGTCCAGTTGCCTTTTGGAAAAAGCACCTTTGGGACAAGAACTTAATAGATTGCTAAAAAGGTTGGCTTGGCAATCCGCATAAAAGGCTCTTCCAGATGGCAAATCCATGAATTGCGTTGCCTCCATCCGTTGAGCCTTATCCTGACCCCGTAACAGGCCTGGCGACCTCTTGCCGTCTTAATGTGAGCCAAGTCAGCAAAGCTGACTGACGGATCCTTTTCATTTTCCCCTTCGCCAAACACCACCTACTGTTGAGGAAAAGAGCCATCCGTCAATCTCCTTAAAGAACCATCTATCTTTAATGTGACACAGATATCTCTAGATAAAGGTGGCTTGCTGGACTAACAAGGGTAGGTGGTCCTTGATTTGTGACCACATTTGCGGCCAGAATTTTTGTTGACAAAACAAGGTGATTGTTAAGGGAGTCATGCCCGGATTTATGATCCTTTTTTTGCCAGGGTTGTTAAGTAAATCGTTGGTGAAAAGAGGAAGGTTCTACATTTAGGCAAGAAAAACGGAATGCACAGGTACAGTATAGGTCAGGGGTGTCCAAACTTGGGAACTTTAAGACTTGTGGACTTCAACTCCCAGAATTCCCCAGCCAGGCTGGCTGGGGAATTCTGGGAGTTGAAGTCCACAAGTCTTAAAGTTCCCAAGTTTGGACACCCCTGGTATAGGTGGTACCTAGCTCAATAGTAGTAACTGTGAGAGGGATCTTGGAGTTCTAGTGGACAACCATTTAAGTATGAGCCAGCCATGTGCAGCAGCTGCCAAAAAAGCCAGCACAGTTCTAGGCTGCATCAACAGAGGGATAGAATCAAGATCATGTGAAGGGTTAATACCACTTTATAATGCCTTGGTAAGGCCACACTTGGAATACTGCATTCAGTTTTGGTAGCCACGATGTAGAAAAGATGTGGAGACTCTAGAAAGAGTGCAGAGAAGAGCAACAAAGATGATTAGGGGACTGGAGACTAAAACACATGAAGAACGGTTGCAGGAACTGGGTATGTTTAGCTTAAGAGAAAGAAGGACTAGGGGAGACATGATAGCAATGTTCCAATATCTCAGGGGTTGCCACAAAGAAGAGGGAGTCAAACTATTCTCCAAAGAACCTGAGTGTAGAACAAGAAGCAATGGGTGGAAACTAATCAAGGAGAGAAGCAACTTAGAACTGAGGAGAAACTTCCTGACAGTTAGAACAATTAATCAGTGGAACAGAAGTTGCCTCCAGAAGTTGTGAATGTCCCAACACTGGAAGTCTTTAAGAAGATGTTGGATAGCCATTTGTCTGAAGTGGTGTAGGGTTTCCTGCCTAGGCAGGGGGTTGGACTAGAAGACCTCCAAGGTCCCTTCCAACTCTACTATTGTATTGTATTGTATTGTTGTTAAGTGAGTCATGAGTGTATGTATGTGTGTGTGTGTAGATTGAAAGACTTGTGGACAGACTAAATGTTTATGGAGAGGTCAACCGTCAATCATCCAGGTGATGAGTGTCCCAAAGGTGCTTTTCAAAAGGCAACTTTTGCCTGCTTCCCCTTTTTGTATTCTCCAAAGAAGAACCTGAGGGCAGGACAAGAAGCAATGGGTGGAAACTAATCAAGAAGAGAAGCAAGCTGGAGCTAGGGAGAAATTCCCTGACAGTTAGAATAATTAATCAGTGGAACGACGTGCCACCAGACGTTGTAAATGCTCCAACACTGGAGGCTTTTAAGACAATACTGGACAGCCATTTCTCCAGAGTGGTATAGGTCTCCCGCTCGAGCAGGGGGTTAGACTAGAAAATCTCAAAGGCCCCTTCCCACTTGGTTATTCTGTATTCTACGGCACTTTTTATTCTAAAACAGATTAGAAAGTTGATTATCTCCTGACCCACCACACAAAGACGTTGAAGTACAGGTGGTCCTCGACGTACGACCACAATTGAGCCCAAAATTTATGTTGCTCAGTAAGACATTTTGTTAAGTGAGTTTTGTCCCATTTTACGACCTTTCTTGCCACAATTGTTAAGTGAATCATTGCAGTTGTTGAGTTAGTAGCATGGTTGTTAAGTGAATCTGGCTTCCCCCGTTGATCTTGTCTTGTCAGAGGGTGGCAAAAGGTGATCACATGACCCCGGAACACTGCAACCGTCATAAACAGGAGCCAGTTGCCAAAGATCCAAATTGTGAGGATGCTGCAATAGTCGTAAGTGTGAAGAACAGCCCTACATCACTTTTTTCAGAGCCGTTGCAACATTGAACGGTCACTAAATGAACTGTTGTAGTCAGGGACTGTTGTAAGTCTAGTACTAATACTAACATCTAGTAATAGCTACTACAGGTTAGTATTAGCCAGCACTCATTAATTCTGACCCATATTGAGGGACAATGGAGTGGTTAGCGGCCTAGAGTTGGAGCTCTTGCCTCACAATCAAGAGGCTGTGAGTTTGATCCTAGGGAGAGGCAGATATTTCTCCCGCTGGGCATATTGAGAATATATCTGCTGAATATAACTCCGCATTGGTGATAGGAAGGGCATCAGGCCAGTAAACACTCATCTCCACTGAGTGGCCCGGACTCTTACCTTGCCACAAGGGATTATAATGGTTGTTAAAATGGAGATGATGATGATTGAGGCACAATCCTGAGAAGAGATCGGGTTACCCTCTGTTCCCCCCCTCCCCAAATTCCTGCTGATCCCTGGGAAATATGCCAACTTTGAAGATCTTCAGCAACATTTAGTTTCAAGGTCATCCTCAGAGGCTGCGTAAATACATCACTTAATGTCCATTGTCAGACAGATGGACAGACGGACGATTTGCAAACATTTCCTTTGGACCAACACAAAGCATAAATTTTCCAAAGCTTAAGACCAGAATTTCCATTGCTAAGCAAAATGGTCGTTAAATGAGTCGCACCTGATTTTGTCACCTTTTTTCACCGTGGTTGTTAAGTGAATCACTGCAGTTTGTGAAGTGAATCATGTGGTCACTAACCCAATCCGACTTCCCCCCCGTTGATCAGGTGACCTCGGGGATGTCGTGACAGTCATTAAGTGTGTGAGGACTGGTTGTGAGTTGTTTTTCCGGGTTATTTTCCGGGTTATCGAATGGTCACTAAACAAATTGTCACAACTTGAGGACTAACTGTAACCAATATTTTCAAGGAGGGCTACTCTGTCTGTTTTTTTTTAGGTTTCTCTTTGCTGCCATCTAGTGGCCGTCTGAAGGGTTGCGACCAAAATACCCCCAGAGCCTGGAAGGCCAATCTGAACCTTGCTGAATGCAAAAAAACGCAGAAGAGATTTAAAGACTGGTTGAAGGCGCCACCTGGCGTTCAGAATATGAAGCACATTTCAAATGCAATGCTCAAAAGCTGCTGGAGACATTTAGTTAGTGTGGTGCCATCAAGTCAGGTTCAACCATGGTGAGTGCGTGGAAAAGAGCTTCCAAAAATTCCAGTATTTCTCAACTTTAGCAACTTTAAAACAGGGGGACTTCATACTCCCAGTTCCCCAGCCTCCGGGAGTTGAAGTCCACCCATCTTAAAGTTGCCAAGGTTGACGAAAACGACTGTAATCGCCTTGAAACTTTTTCTCTGTCGGATCTGTTTTCTCTTGCTCCTTCCTTCAATCTTTTTTTTTTAAATTGAAAAAGTTTTATACAAACAAATTTTCCCCCTTTTTACCCCCCCCGCCATATAATGTAAATCACATACAAATACTGTACCCCCTCCCCTCCCAACAATCATAATATAAGTTTCTCTTAAAGTAACAATAGCCCATTAACCCCATCTTCTAAATTAATTAAACATATATAGATCATAATATAGGTTTCTCTTAAAGTAACAATATCTCATTAATCCCATCTTTTAGATTAATTATGCATATATATTTCCCCACCCTCCACCCTAGCCCTCCCCCACCTCCCAATCAAACCCACCCCCCTGGCTTCCGCTATACACCAATTCCAAGCATCCCATATATTATTTACTCTGTTCATCTGTCAATCGAAACATTCTTACCTAAAGGCTACATAGTACTTCCTAGTCTGATATTTATTCTGTATGTAATCTATCCATTTTACCCATTCTCCTTCCTTCAATCTTGCCAGCCTAGCAGCATCTGCTTGGGTCACAGTCCCAACATATGTGAGTTTTGGAAAAGGGCACAGAGAATGACCTTGAAGTACAGAAGTTTAAAAGCTGTTCCCAAGCCAAGGATCAGATAAGAGGGTCCTGAGCCCCAGCCAACAGAGAAACTTGAGAAGACATCTTCAAACAAACCGCTCCCTGCTTCTCACGAAGAGAAAGCGAGGAAATACACCCAGAAGAACGAAGGTGAATAGACGTGTGGTGGGATCATGTTGCAGGATACAATCTGGATCGGTCACCGGGACCAGAGGTTTAGTCTTCTGATCTTTCGGAGCCCATCTTCAGGGAATACTCTCCAGAACCATGATGGCGAACCTATGGCGTACGTGCCAGAGGTGGCATACAGAGCCCTCTCTGCTGGCACATGCACCATCGCCCGTCAGATCTCCGTAGCAAACGACAAAACAGAAGTTCACGAAAGAAAAAAAATCTTACCTCTTTACTGCGCTGCTGATGTTGGGATGCCACGCCTTCTGCCGGCCAGCTGGCCGTCGGGTCTCTGCTGTGCATTCGTGCATGTCCACGCATGTCCATGCGCACCTTTCAGTTTGGGCATGCGCACCTTTCAGTTTGGGCATGCACACACGCCGTTTGGGCACTCAGTGTCTAAAAGGTTTGCCATCATTGCTCTAGAGCAGTGTTTCTCAACCTTGGCAACTTGAAGATGTCTGGACTTCAACTCCCAGAATTCCCCAGCTGGCTGGGGGATTCTGGGAGTTGAAGTCTAGACATCTTCAAGTTGTCAAGGTTGAGAAACACTGCTCTAGAAGATGGGCCCCAGCAGGAGTTCGAAAGTTTGAAAGACAAAACCTCTGGTCCCGGTTTCCAACCCAAATTGGATCCCTGCAAATACATCCAGAGTTGCAAGATTCATTTACTAAGGCTCTACAATAAAAGTAATCCTGACCTACGTGGCATTTGGTTTCCTAATCTGTCAACTTTACTAAACTGACATGTTCTGCTTCCTTGCTGATCGTTGCCTCAAGAGAGTGACCCTTTCTGGATGGCTGGGGAATTCTGGGAGTTGAAGTCCACCCATCTTCAAGTTGGTGAAACGCTGCGTTAT
Source organism: Natrix helvetica (assembly GCF_964273705.1). NCBI lineage: Eukaryota > Metazoa > Chordata > Lepidosauria > Squamata > Natricidae > Natrix > Natrix helvetica. The sequence continues at coordinate 11,233,720 of NC_138548.1, forward strand.
AGAATTGTTGGAAGAGTTATTAATTGATCCGGGACTCGTTGAGTAGGTCTTTTCACAGGGCATGAGGTAGGTAGTCCTCGACGTATGACCACAATTGAGTTGCTGCTAAGTGATATAGCTGTTAAGTGAGTTTCGCCCCATTTTACAACCTTTGGTTGCCACAATTGTTAATTGAATCAGTGCAGTTGTTATTAGTAACACAGTCGTAAAGTGAACCTGGCTTCCCCGTTAACTTTGCTTATCAGGAGTTTGCAAAAGGGGGATCCCATGACCCCGGGACATTGCCACCGTCATAAACAGGAGCCACTTGTCAAGCGCCTGAATCTTGAACTCGTGACCGTGGGGATGCTGCAACAGTCGTAAGCGTGCAGAGCGATCCTCAGTCACTTTTTTCAATGCCGTTGTAACTTTGAACGGTTACTAAATGAAAGGTTGTAAAACAAGGACTACCTGTACTTTCCCTTAATAATCCTCTTTTTAAATACTCAATTTGATGGCATTTTATCCTCTTCCTCCAATGTTCAACTTTCAAAGCCGTAAATTATCCCCGGGAACACCATATTTAATTTATTCTGAGCTTTGGCGTCACAGAAATATCTTCGCTCTTCATTATCTTGTCTGATCTGTCCTTGGCTTCTCCCCAGGGATTAATTTCTCCTTGAATTCTCCAGCACATGGATTTTATCTTCCTGTTTTTATCTTCATCTGTTCTTGCGCACAAGAAAACAAAACTTTTACTATCAACAGTGAGTTCACCAAACAACCTGCTAGTCCACTTTGTCTTCTTCCTATTTCAACATCAAACCTATGTTTGGTTTTTTTTTTTCATTTTCCATTTTTATTTCCCCAGTGAGATCTTCTAACTCTTCCTTATTTTGGGCTGACTAACGTCTTCTGCACAAGGAGCCCCCAACTTACAAACATTTATTTGGGGACCGTTCAAAACTACAACAACATGAGAAAAAAAAAATGACTTAGGACCATTTTAAGACCATTGCAGCATTCCCACGGTCATGGGATCAAGATTCAGACGCTTGGCAGCTGACTCATAGTTATGACGATTGCAGTGTCCCGGGGTCGTGTGATCCCCTTTTGCGACCTTCTGTCAAGCAAAGTCAATGGGGAGGCCAGATTCACTTAACAACAGTGTTACTAAGTTAATAGCTGCAGTGATTCACTTAACAACCATGGAAAGAAAGGTCGTAAAATGAAACAAAACTCAATTGCTTAGCAATGGACATTTTGGACTCCGCTGTGTTTGTAAGTCATGGACTATTTGCCCTTATAGTTCTTGACTTACTTGCAGTCCTTGACTTATGACTGGTTCTTGGTGAGCATTCAAGATTATGACAGACCTATTTTGAGGCTCCTTAGTTCAGTAGTTCGATAATTTACACTTTATATGACGTTTTCCTTATTAAGTATAGGTCTGTAGTCTGACCTTGCAAATTCTGGGCTGCCCAACCTTCCCTAATTGTTGATATAGTCTTATCCTTCCCTTCCCTTCCCCTCCCTTCTCCCTCTCCTCCAATACCTTCCCCTCCCCTCCTCTCTTTTCCTCTCCTGCAGCTTTGAATGGAGAAATAGCTCTTTCATCTGTCCCCGTGCTTTCCTGTTTGACAGCTGGAGTAAGATCCTGCACAGATCTCTGTCTGCAAACATTTCTGTTCTTCTACCATCTCATTTGCAAAGAGTGGGCTGAACCCTTAGGGCAGGGGTGTCCAAACTTGGGAACTTTAAGACTTGTGGATTTCAACTCCCAGAATTCCACAGCCAGCTGGCTGGGGAATTCTGGGAGTTGAAGTCCACAAGTCTTAAAGTTCCCAAGTTTGGACACCCCTGCCTTAGGGTCTCCATTACAGGGTGGAAATATGGCTTAATCCCCCCCCCCCTTTCTATTTAATATCTATCTGAAGCTGCAGGGAGAGTCATCCATCAGTTCAGGATGAGGTAGCATCAATATACTGATGATGCTGAACTGGACATTTTCACCCTGAATCAAACAGGAGATGGAGTGGAAATCTTAGCCTTTTATCTGGAAGCTCTCAGATCCTGGGGGTTGGGGGAGGAACAGCCCCAGCCTCAACCAATGCCAGAGGGGGTGATTTTCCAGGATGGCTCTGAATGGGGTTTACTCCCCCTAAAAGGGGGCAGTTCGGCAGTTTAACAATTCGGCAAAAGGTCGGCAGTTCGGCAGTTCGAATCCCTAGCAACGCGTAATGGGATGAGCTCCCGTTCCTTGTCCCAGCTTCTGCCAACCTAGCAGTTCGAAAGCACTGGAAAAATGCAAGTAGAAAAATAGGAACCACCTTTGGTGGGAAGGTAACAGCGTTCTGTGCACCTTTGGCTTTTAGCCATGCTGGCCATGTGACCACAGAGACGTCCTCGGACAGTGCTGGCTCTTCGGGTTTGAAACGGAGATGAGCACGGCCCCCTAGAGTCAGGAACGACTAGCACACATCTGCGAGGGGAACCTTTAACCCCTAAAAGAAAGCATTCAAATCAAGAAGTGATCCCCCTTGCTCCTCTCTGTCACTGCGTTAAATTGTTTGCTAGTCTGAACTGACTGAATTGACACTCAATAGTTAAACTGAAAGAGTTATTGCGCAGGTCATAAGTTCTTATCTGACAATGATGTACTGCGCCTGCTCTTCACACATTCCAGAGCTTTCCTTTTGATCTTTGTCCGTCTACCAGGAGACTGGCAGACAAGCTGTTCTTTCAAAATATAACGATTAGTTAGTTTTGTTTTATTTCCATTTATTATTTTTGTATTAAAGTTTGTTTTTAATTAGAACATGTTTCTCCAGAATGTTTATTTTCTTTTCTTCGCACCTTAAAGAATATGCCTGTTGGAAATGCCGCGGTCTAAGACCTCATTTAGTTCAGGGTGAAATAAATCTTTCCCTGACACTCTCCCCTCCCCATCTTTTAACTATATTTTTATCTTGATCTGGACTTCTATTTCTTTATTTTTTAAAGTTATTTATGTGGTAGGATTTTAATGTTGGAAGCCACCTAGGATCGTTCACGACAACACTTCCCCAATCCCTGGGCTGTGGCCCATCCACTAACTGGGCTGCGGTCTGTTCAGAACTGGGCTGCACAGATGGCGGGGGCAAGCACGTGCGCAAAGGTTACCTTGCGTGAGTGGCCGCCGAATTGTTGGGGGCAGGATGCTGACTCTGTAAACTGCTTAGGGTGTGCTGTAAAGCACTATGGAATGGTCTGTAAGTCTTAGCGCTACTGCTAATGATGTTACTGTAATTTACTTTCTATGGGGCCGCCGTTAAAAATCACCCAGCAACCTCAGCTTAGGCCCAGGGTACCTGCGAGACCACCTACTGCCACCAGTAGCCTCCCACCGTCCAGTGCGATCCCACAGTGTTGCCCTCCTCAGGGTGCCGACGGTCAGGCAGTGTCCGCTGGCGACTCCCAGGGGGAGAGCCTTCCCTCTGGAACGAGCTGCCCCCGGAGCTTCGCATAATCCCTGACCTCCGGTCCTTCCGACGCGTCCTAAAAAGTTGGCTTTTCCAGCAAGCCGGCCTGGCCTGTTAATTTTAACTCATTTTTTAAATGTTAGTGCTATATTAATTGGGTTTGTTTTTTGGATACTTATCTAATTTCCTTTTAACTTTCGTGTTATGTGTTTTTTAATGTTGTACGCCGCCCTGAGTTTTTGGGGAGAAGGGTGGCATATAAATCCAATAAATCCAATCCAATCCAATCAGCTATGGGAAAATGTATATTTCCCTATATGCTTATGGGTAAGATTCAGGGGTGGGATTGAAAAAATTTAGCAACCAGTTCTCTGCCCAGTTGCTGGGTGCGTGTGGCCATAGAGGTTTGGCCTCTCTAGCCTCTGGGAGGGCGAAAACTGCCTCCCCCAAGCGCCCGAGGCCAGAAATGGGTCTTCTGGTACGACTGTTTTTTGCCCTCCTGACTTGGGGCCATTATAGCATTGAGACTGATTAACCCAGGTAGAATCTGCCTGTCCTGGGCACTCCAATAAGGATGACGTCTCTATTTTGGGGGGTGTTTGGCAAAATTGGGCATGAAAGCTGGCGCTTGGCCTGGGGGTCTAACCCCGGGGCCTCGGAACCAAATGTCACCCTTCTCTTACAGCCTTCTGAAAAACGAATTGCGCTTTGATAACACATCTGGGCGTCGGCTCTTGTTCCAAGCGGCATATGAGGTCACAAATGACATTTTTGGAAGTTATTTATTATTTCACATCACAGTTCTTATTGTTTTACCCGTCCGCTGATAGTGGCAAAGAGCAGAGAAGAGTGGAGTTGGTACCCAAATAGCTGTCAGTAAATAAATTTAGTGTCAATAAATGGCAGGAATCTAAAGAATGTAAAACCAATCAGAGCGTACCTCTAACCTTGCCAAGCTGACACGGGGCAACCTCTCATTGTGTCGCTTCTCAGATTCCCTTTGTGCATCAGTTAAACAAATGAAATCTGTTCCTTACAGTGATCTTACATTCTGATTACATGTCCTCCAGATCAAATCTTGCTGGCACACCTGTTCTCTTTTCTTCTCTACGTTTCACCTGTCCAGGGAGAACAAATGCATTCCTGAATCAAAAGGTTACACACCAGAATCGTGTGAGAAGACCTCAACTGGATTTTCTCCTTGCTTAAAACAGCGGGCTGCCACCTTTGGCTCGGCGGACTGGCAGAGGCGGGGAGGGGGAGAGGGGATGGTTTGGCATGTGGGCACTGCTTTCCCAAATGCAGCTTTGTGCACACTCGCTCATCACTTCTGCGGCCCACTTCCAAATGGGCTACAGCCCAGCATTGGGCTTGGGGAGCCCTGGCTTAAAATTTACCATGGGGGGGGGGGGAATTTGGAGCAGGCCTGGGATAGAAGGAGGCTAATGTCGCTGCTTTTTCTCTTATTTAGACCCTGCCCCCTTTTCTAAGTGGGAGGGTTTGGATGGGGACCCAGCAAAATTCAATGACTAAGAGCAGGAGTATCCAAACTTGGCAACTATATGACTGGCTGGGGAATTCTGGGAGTTGAAGTCCACCTACTTTAAAGTCATCATGGTGGAGAAACCTTGGTGTAAATAATTGACCTTCTAAGCACTATTCTCTCTTCTCATCAGTTACCTGCTAGGGCTCTTGAGCATCTCCAAGAGAGAGTAGGCTGATGGCCTCACTCTAGATCAGTGTTTCTCAAACTTGGCGACTTTAAGTCCTGTGGACTTCAACTCCCAGAATTCCCCAGCCAGCTATGCTGGCTGGGGAATTCTGGGAGTTGAAGTCCACAGGACTTAAAGTCGCCAAGTTTGAGAAACACTGCTCTAGATGTTCAGCCAGTGTCAGAAGAAGACTTTTTTTGGAGGAGAGGGACTCATGGTGCCACATAACACCCAAGTAACCAGGCTAAAATGATATTGGCCTATTTGTGGTTCAGCAGGTGGAAACAACAGACACCCAAATGGGTAATTGAGTAAATTGAAGAGTCCTGGTAGCGCAGTTAGAATGCAGTATTCTGCCGACTGCCAGCAGTTTGATCCTGACCGGCTCAAGTTTGACTCAGCCTTCCATCCTTCGTACAACAATTCATTTAGTGACCGTATAAAGTTAAAACAGCACTGAAAAAGTCACTTGTGTCTGTTTTTCACACTTACAACCGTTGCAGGATTCCCCATGGCATGATCACATGATCAAAATTCAGACTCTTGGCAACTGGTTCATATTTACGAAGGTTCCAGTGTCCAAGGGTCATGCGATCTTCTTTTGCGACCTTCTGACAAAAGTCAACGGGGAATCCAGTTTCACTTAACAACCATGTTACTAAGGTAACAAATACAACAATTCACTTAACAGCTGCGGCAGGAAAAGTCATGAAATGGGTCAAAACTCACTTAACAAATGTTTCACTTAGCAAACATTTTGGGCTCAATTGTATTGATAACTCGAGGACCACCTGTATTTTACACTTAATTGTTTCATAATTGTTTCAATCATTTTCAACTTCGCTTATTTTTAAAGCGGGGAAAATTGAGAACACCCAAACAAAGAGTAAAACACAGTTTTGTCACAGAACATGGAAATCATTCTCCCTAAATGACTACTTTTAAATTGAATTAAATATTTATGCTTTGAGCACTATCTCTCCGGTACTATGCTTTTACAAATACATGTATATTTACAGCCTCCATTATGTAACATTTCTTTTATTATACTGGAGGAGGGAAATAATGTAGAGGGGATTTTTTTGTTTCAAGAATACAGCTAATTTTTGCTCATTAAATCCGAAAGCTCTGAATCAACCTGAAAAACAATAATACTATTACCAATTAAGATGTCCCCAGAGCAAACATTGCATATCAGGTATTGTAAGTCGTTCCTTGAATATTTCGTTTGACGCTCCATTTAGCTGCAGAGTACAGGTAGTCTTCAACTTACAACAGTTCATTTAGTGGCCATTCAAAGTTACAACGGCACTGAAAAAAAGTGATGAATAAAGAGAGAAGAGAAGAGGAGAATAGAATAGAATAGGTTGGAAGGGACTTTGGAGGTTTTCTAGTCCAATTCAGCTTAGGCAGGAAACCAGGGGTTGGATTCAGCCAGTTTAGACCGGTTCGGGCAAACCAGATGTTAATTTTAATCTGGTTCACTGAACCGGTAGTGGAACTGGCTGACCCCGCCTGCCCCTCCCCTCCCAGGAGTCTCCCCGCAGCCCGTTTTAGATGCCAGGTAAGTGCACGGCCCATGCAAAAGCTCTGGGAGGGTGAAAAATTGGAAGTACCAGAAATCCGGAAATGGGCTCATTTCCGGCCTCCGGAGTCCAGGGGAAGCCGTTTTCGCCCTCCCGGAGGCTCGAAGGGAGCCTCAGATCCTGGGGAGGGCGAAAACAACCCCCTGCTCCGTGGTGCAAAAAGCCAACTCGGCCACGCCCACCCAGCAACCGGGCAGAGAACCGATTGCTAAACATTTTCAATCCCATCCCTGCAGGAAACCTTATACCATGACTGTTATATGACTGTTTTTCACATTACGACCATTGTAGAATCCCCATGTCCCATGGTCAAAATCCATGTGTTTCGTACCTGACTTATATTAACGATCGTTGCAGTGTCCTGGGGTCGTGTAGATCCTCCTCTGACAAGCAAAGTCAGTGGGGACGCCAGGTTTGTTTAACAACCATGTTACTAACTTAACAACTCCAGTGATTCATTTAAGAAATGTGGCAAGAAAGTCATAAAACGGGGCAAAACTCCCTTCACCAAGGTCTCCCTTAACAACAGAAATGTTGGGCTCCATTGTAACCGTAATTTGAGCACTACCCTGTACACTGAATGAATGCAATGCAGCGGGTGGGTGGGGAGAGGGGAGGAAATCCGAAATGATTTCAAGAATGTAAACTTTTGTTTTTAAAGTAGACTTTTGATAATCAAGATTCCCCCACACACACACATAACTTGGTTATTGAAATTCAGTTTCTGAAAATGGGTTGAATTGGGAACTGCCGCGTGGAGTTTTAATTCTCACCTCTGCAGGCGCTGTGTGTAGAATTGTATCGCGAGGAGCAGAAATGGCAGATCTGGTTAGTTAGTCCAGCTCTGTGGCTCCAGTCATCTGTACCCCAGCCTTGTTCGGCTGATGACTTTTCATTATTTTCCACTTGTATTCCTGCTGCCTGGGAATAATGGAAAACATCTGAAAGGCACCAAGTTGGAGAAAGAGGCAAGAGGTGCCAAAGTCCTCGGCAGAGACGGGATTTCCCCCTCCGTCTTCCTGATCCTTTGGAGGCGTGGAATTCGGACCTGAGGCTCACTGCCTCTTAGGTTCATCCAACATGTGTCATTCTATAGGTAGCTCTCAACTTACGGCCACTCATTTAGTGACCACTGGATGTTATAATGACGCTGAAAAAAAGGGACGTGGCCAATCCTTGCACTTACAACCAGGGGTGGGATTGAAAACTTGTAACAACCGGTTCTCTGCCCGACTGCTGGGTGGGCGTGGCCATGGGGGGGCATAATCTATTCGGCCTCCTCACAGCGGTGGGGGGGGGTAAATCGCCCTTCCCAGGCTCCGAAGGCTTTCCCTGAGCCTCCGTGAGGGTGAAAACAGCTTCCCCCGGGCTCCGAACGTCCTCCAGAAGTTGGAAACGGGCCCTTTTCTGGTAGGCCCATTTTTCTCGTTCCCCAGGCTCCGCAGGCTTTCTCTGAGCCTCCGAGAGGGCGAAAATGGCCTCCCCTGGGCTCCGGCAGCCCTGCTTCTGGTAGGCCTGTTTTTCACCCTTCCACAGCCTCTGTTCGGGCACTGTATTTACCTGGCATGATGAACGGGCTGTATGGAGACTCCTGGGAGGGGATGGGTGGGCGGGGCCAGCCGGTCCTTGCAATAACCAGTTCGGCGAACCAGATGCAAATTAGCATCCAGTTCAGCCAAACCGGTGCGAACCGGCTGAATCCCCTGCTTACAACCATTGCAGTATCCCCCCCCATGGTCATGTGATCAAAATCCAGATGCTTGGAAACTGGCATGTATTTATGACAGTTGCAGCTTCGGAGGTCATACAATCACCTTTTTTGCAACCTTCCCAGCTTGCTTTCGATAAGCAAAGTCAATAGATTTGTTTAATGGCCACATGATTGACTTAGCAACTGCAATGATTTGCTTACCGACCAGGTCAAAAGAGGTCATAAAATTGGGTGCAGCTCACTTCACAATCGCCTCATTTAGCAATTCTGGCCCCAATTATGGTTATAAGTTGAGGACTCCTTATCTACCTGAGCTAAGAAACCCCAGTTGGAAGGCTGAGCAGTTCCTTTGTAAATCTATAACGGAAGATCTGAACCCAGGATTCCCCAGCTCAATTTCTTAGAGATGCGTCAATGCAGACAGCCCTCAATTTACGACCATTGGTTTAACCACTGTTGAAACTAAAGAAGGTGACTTCTGACCAGTCCTTGCACTTACGACAGGCACAGCATCTCGTGGTCACGTTATCAAAATTTAAGGGCTTGGCAGCCAGCATTTTGTAATGATAGTTGCATAATCCCCGAGTCCCTGTGGGGAGAGGGGGCGACTAATAAGTTCAATAAATAATAAATAATCATAAATATGATAGATCTCATGATCTCCAATTAGGATCTTCCCAGAAGACTGCTGACAAGCAAAGTCCATGGGGGAAGCTGGATTCGCTTAACGACCATAGCAAAATAGGTTGTATAATTGGGTGCACCTCACTTAATAACTGCATTGCTTAGCTCTAGATGTTACGGTGCCAACCGTGGTCATAATTTGAGGACCTGTAGGGAATTCCTTTTCATCTCTCTTTGGAGGTTAATTGTGTGGAAATCGCATATCAAGCATCAATCCCCTTATGACTGGTTTTTAACTCAACATTTTAATCTTAGAACTGGCTTAGTAGAAGACCCAAATGTTAAAGTCTGGACCCGACTGAGCAAAATGTCTATCATTAAACCCTAAAGTCAGCTAGGAAAACACCCAATCTTTAACCCTAGACCTAGACATATTTACTCACATCACAGGCCCTGTTGGAAGAATTCCCATAAAAGCTTCCCATTAGGACTGGTTCCCATCACATGCCTAGACAAGTTCTGGATCCCCACAATATGCTGAATTGCAAACTACAGAAAACCTCCTCTTAGCTTCCTCTGGTGTATAATTCTTCCCTCCCCCCCCCCCCCCCCAACCCTCCTTCTTCTGCAATGTGTAAAACTAATTTCTGGCTTTAGACCAGAGTGCTCCCAGAACACTAAAGGAGACATAGTTGAGTTTGGTGGCTTAAAAAAAAAAGGGGGGGGGGGAATTCTTCTAGGCTGATGCACAGCTATTCATTATAAGGCTGTTCCACACTCAGATCAAAAAAAACCCAGTGCGTTCTGCCTTGTGCTCCTTAAGAGCAGTTTGACCCTCAGGAGGAACTGAGTGTGCTCCCGGGCAAAATCTCCCTGCCAGCTGAGATACCTGTTAAAGGTGGAAAAACAGGAGCCAGAAATGGACATGGGCAATTCGGGAGCCCAAGAAAGAGTTAATTTTTCTACCTGGTTTGAAAGGGAGGCTGGGGGGGGGGGGGGTTGTGGGGAAACGTTTTTTCTCTGCATGTCCTTGGATTTAGAAGAGGTGGGAAAGTGTATGATGGAGTGGCATAGAAAGGATAAAGGGGGGAAGGGAAGGGAAGGGAGAAAAGGGGGAAGGGAGGATAGAAGAAAGGAAAGAGAAAGGATTTAGTGGAGAAGGAAGGAGGGAGGGAGGGAAGGAAGGAAATAAAGGTCACCTTGTAGGGAAGGGAAGGAGGAAAGGATAGAAGAGGAAAGACAGAGGGTTTTTGTGGGGAAGGAGAAAGAAAGGAAAAGGAGAAAGGAAAGAGAAAGAAAGAAAGAAAAGGGAGGGGAGAGAGAGGGAAAGAAAGAAAGAGAGAGGGGAGGAAGGAAAGAAAGAAAAAGGAGAGAGAGAAAGAGAGAAAGAAAGGGAGGGAGAGAGAGAAAATGAAAGAAAAGTGAGAAAGGGAAGAAAGAAAGAAAAGGGAGAGAAAGAGAGAGAGAGAGAGAGAGAAGGAAGGAAAGAAAAGGGAAGGAGAAAGAAAGAAAGAAAGAAAGAGGAGGGAGGGAAAGAAACAAAGGAAACGGAGAAAGAAAGAAAGAGGAAGGAGGGAGAGAAAGAAACAAAGGAAAGGGAGAAAGAAAGGAAAAAAAGAAAGGAGGGAGAGAGAAAGAAAGAAATCAATCCTGCCACGTGGCCCCTTGGCCTGTAGGGGGCAGCCTTTCAATGCGCTTCACCGGCGCAGAGCAGGAGCAGAGTTGCGCCACCGCCGCGCCCGCCCGGTGCCTGCTCGCTCGCCCTCTCTTTGTGTGAGGTCCTGGGAGAAGGTTGCCAGAGCCCAGCGCCAGCCTGGCTCGGCGCCTCCCACGGCGTCTGCTCTCCATCCAGCTCCTCCGCTCGGCCGGCCTTTGTGTGGCTGACACGGAGGAGGCCGGAGCGGCAGAGAGAGGCGGGGGGTGGGTGGGGGTGGGGGAGAAGCCGGTGATGCAAGAAGTGGGATCTCAGACAAAAGATCGCTGCCGGGCGAGAAGCCCCCACCCCACCCCACCCCGGCTGATCCGATTCCGGGAAGCTCCCTCTTCCCTTTGAGCTGGATTCTCCCGACTTGGGGATTCGAGGGTGGGAGGCAACCCCGAAACGCCAGACACGAAACGGCCCCTCTTTGCAATGCATGCTCCCTACGCTGGCATCGCAATCAAGCTCCCTTCCTGTTTATGCTCCATGCTCTGCTCTGTTTACTGAAGATGCCTTGCCTGGCTCTAAACCCCCCCTTCCCCCAACCGTCCTTGTCCCCCCCCCCCCCAAGCTCAATTATGCAAAATTAAACGTGGGGCTCTCCCAGCCTTGGGGAACCCTCGCCTTCCCCCCCCCCCCCGTGTAAAGGTGGCCCTCCCCGCCTTGTTTAGAGGCAGTAACTGAAACCCATCCTCTCTTGCCTCCTGGCCAAAGGGAGCGAAATTCGGGATAAACATCTTTTTGAAATTGCTTTCTTGGCAGATGCCAAGATATTACACCGCCCGCAGGACCAAGACTAGGGCGGCCGATGAGAAACATCGTCGCATGGGAGACTCAAGGACAGGTAGTCCTCGGCTTAATGACCACGCTCAAGCCCAACCTTGTTGCTAAGCGTGAGTTACGTGAGTTTTGCCCCCCTTTTTACAGGTTTTCTTGCCACGGTTGTTAAGTGAATCGCGGCAGTTCAGTTAGTGGCACACAGTTGTTAAGTGAATCCAGCCTCTCCATTGATGTTGCTTGTCAGAAAGTCGCAAAATGGGGATCTCAGGAGGGTGGCAACTGTCGTAAATATGAGCCAGTTGCTAAATGTCTGGATTCTGATCATGTGATCATGAGGACGACGCAACGGCCGTAAGTGTGAAAAACGGTCGTAAGTCACATTTTTCAGTGCTGTTGTAACTTCGAATGGTCACTAAATGAATGGTTGACTCTAGCGCCTTGACTATTCCGTGAAGAACTTTATGTTCTAAGTCAGTGTTTCTCAACCTTGGCGACTTTTAAGTCCTGTGGACTTCAACTCCCAGAATCCCCCAGCCAGGGATTCTGGGAGTTGAAGTCCACAGGACTTAAAAGTCGTCAAGGTTGAGAAACACTGCTCTACGTGGTTGTGAGGACCTCACAACAACCCTGCAAGGAAGGCCATCATTAGCAGCGATTCCTTATAATCCCGATTCCTTTCACTCCCCTGCATAAACCATTCCTTATATTTTATGGGAGAGTTCCTCGAGGTACGACTTTTACCAAACGACATGCAAGTAATCGTCAACTTAGCGGCCATTTGTTTAGTGACCGTTTGAAGTTGACAGGGATGCTGAGATCAGTGCTCAGCCTTATGACTATCTCAGCATCCTTGTAGTCACATGATCACAGTTGGCATGCAGCATCCCGGGGTCATGGGATCACTTTGCTTCTGCTAAGCTTGTTGGAAGTTGCAATTCCCATCATCCCCAGTCAGGGTGGCGTCCAGCCAAGAAGTCTGCTGTCGATGCACTGCAGATAACTTGGGTACCACAGATCTCATAAACCAGTCTTAATTTAAGGCAGTGTTTGTTTGTTTTTTAATTTAGCAACTTTTAAGTTGAGTGGACTTTAACGCCCAGAATTCCCCAGCCACCTGGCTGGGGAATTCTGGGCGTTGAAGTCCACTGGACTTAAAAAGTTTGCTAAGTTTGAAAAGTATTGATTTAAGACAAGGCTTACATGGTGACATTCCTCTTTAGAGCCAATTCTCAAATTGCCCATTACTTAGAATTTACAGTTAACACAATCCACATCCCTCCCCCCCCCCCCCAAGCCTTGCCTGGAACAACACGGTGGCAATTTGTCACAAAAAGGCAGAAAAATGACAGGTGGTGTGTATATCTCCTGGATGCCAAGCCCCCTTCCCTCCTGACCTGATAGGGGTGTTTGCCAGCATCCCTGACTCATCCTGCAAAACCAGTTATCTCCAACACACACTCACACACACACAGACCCACAATAACAAGGGGGGCATGTTTACCGCACAGGAATAAGATTGGGCCCTGCACAAGGCTACCCCTCCCCGCCCGGTTTGCAAAGGACGCAGCCACCTTTCTGCAAATCTTGTGCAAACCATCAACCGCCCAGTTATTTTAAAAAATTAATTAATCCATTAATATAGCTGGCCAACTCGAGCGTCTTTGAGCAGCAACCAATATTAAATAAAAAGAACTTTTGTTTTAAATAAGCTACTTAAACTGAGCCCAACATTTGCTAAGTCAAACATTTGCTAAGTGAATTTTGTCTCATTTTATGACCTTTCTTGCCACAGTCATTAAGTGAATCACCATTTACTTAATAACAGGGTTGTTAAGTGAATCTGGCTTCCCCACTGACTTTGCTTGTCAGAAAGTCACAAAAGGGGATCCCCTGAACCCGGGGACACTGCAACCGTCATAAATACGAGTTTGTTGTCAATTATCCAAGTATAAATCCGGCAATGGCCATAATTATGAAAAAGAGGCATGTCACTTTTTTCACTGCCGCTGTAACTTTGAATGGTCATTAAATGAACTGTATAGCTAACTTTTTGGCACCGAGTGCGCAAACTGGAACACGTGTGCGCCCAAAGCCCAGTTGGTTGGTGAGCATGTGTGTGCTGGTCAGCTGGTCTTCGGTTTTCTAGCATGTACATGCACACCAGTGGTGGGTTTCAAAATGTTTTAGAACCTCTTCTGTAGGTGTGGCCTGCTTTGTGGGAGTGGCTTGCTGGCCATGTGACTGGGTGGGAGGGGCTTGCCAGCCATGTGACCGGGTGGGCGTGGTCAACTTGTAAAATGTGGTGAAACTCACTTAACAACGTTCTTGCTTAGCAACCGAAATGTTGGCTCAGGAACTCTGGCATTGAAGTATGCAAGTCTTAAAGCAGTCAAGTTACAAGACCCTCGCACCCGTAACCCTTTAGGAAAAAAAAAAAAACGGGGTGTTCAAACTTGACAGCTTTAAGACTTGTGGACTTCATCTCCCAGAATTCCTCCTCCAGTCATGTTCGCTCAGGAACTCTGGCATTGAAGTGTGCAAGTCTTAAAGCTGTCAAGTTACAAGACCCTCGCACCCCTAACCCTTTAGAAAATAACCCCCAGGGGTGTTCAAACTTGATAGCTTTAAGACTTGTGGACTTCAACTCCCAGAATTTCTCCTCCAGTCATGTTGGCTCAGGAACTCTGGCATTTGAAGCACGCAAGTCTTAAAGCTGTCAGGTTACAAGACCTTTGCACCCCTAACCCGAAAAGCATCTGGCGATGGAGTGCGGGCCCACAGAGAACTGGCTCTGAGTGCCACCTCCGTCACGCACGCCATCACAGACCTATATGATGTCCAAACATTGCAGGTATGTAGAGATCATTGTGCAAAGAACACCAATGGCATATTTGTTCAAAAGCCGTGTGGCCTACATGACACTCTGGAAGCCAAGCCACCGTCTGCCTTTCTCTTACAATTGACTATGAGCCAGTTAAGGAATCAGAACCAATCCAAACTCTTCCCCCATCCCTAACTGATTCAAAAACATTTCCATGGCAAGCTGTGTCTCCAGTCCTGGTCGTTCTTCCAGATCCCAACTGGTTTTGCAGATGTAAAAATGCAATCTGGGTTTTATTCTTCCTTTCCCTGGATGCACAGATCCACACACACATTCTCACACATCGTCACCGATCAACAGATGAGCAACAGCCAAGTAAGGGAATTGGGGAGGAGGAAGAGATTCAAGAGCTTTGGAAAAGTTGGCCAGACATGGCAAGCGGCATTTGGCAGCCACAGGGAGGGAAACTTGACAGGTAGCGACAGGTTTCCAAACAAACTGCCTAGCCAGCAAGGATGTTTCTCTGCTGACTGGGATCCCACCTGGGCGAATTCCCCCCAAAAAGGAAATGCTATTAAAGAAAAACAAAATCCCAACCAGGAATAACAGAATGACAAAAGTTGGAGGGGGCTTTGGAGGTCTTCTAGCCGAACCCCCTGCTCAGGCCAGGCCCAATTCCTGCAACCGTTCTTCATATGTTTTAGCCTCCAATCCTCTAATCATCTTTGTTGCTCTTCTCTGCCCTCTGAACTATTTGGGGCAGGCTGTTCCAGTGAATATACGTATGAAATTCAGTCTTTTTATTGGGTTGTTTTCCCTGGTTGGCCCCTCCTGCCCTAAGAAGCCCATCTCCTGAAATGTAGACCCATGCTCCCCTGCCACATCAAAAAGAGTAGACACACATTTTAACCTTTTTGTGCTATGGATCAGTGGTGAAATTCAATTTTTTTTACTACTGGGTCTGTGGGCGTGGCTTGGGCGTGGCAGAGGAAGGATACTGCAAAATCTCCATTCCCTCTCCACTCCAGGGGAAGGATTCTGCAAAATCTCCATTCCCTCCCCACTCCAGGGGAAGGATTCTGCAAAATCTCCATTCTCTCCCCACTCCAGGGGAAGGATACTGTAAAATCCCCATTCTCTCCCCACTCCAGGGGAAGGATAGTGCAAAATCTCCATTCCCACCCCACGCCAGGGGAAGGATACTGCAAAATCTCCATTCCCTCCCCACTCCAGGGGAAGGATACTGCAAAATCTCCATTCCCTCCCCACTCCAGGGGAAGGATTCTGCAAAATCTCCATTCCCTCCCCACTCCAGGGGAAGGATACTGTAAAATCCCCATTCTCTCCCCACTCCAGGGGAAGGATAGTGCAAAATCTCCATTCCCACCCCACTCCAGGGGAAGGATACTGCAAAATCTCCATTCCCTCCCCACTCCAGGGGAAGGATACTGCAAAATCTCCATTCCCTCCCCACTCCAGGGGAAGGATACTGCAAAACCTCCATTCCCTCTCCACTCCAGGGGAAGGATACTGCAAAATCTCCATTCCCTCCTCACTCCAGGGGAAGGATACTGCAAAATCTCCAATCCCTCCCCACTCCAGGGGAAGGATACTGCAAAATCTCCATTCCCACCCAGCTCCTGGGGAAGGATACTGCAAAATCTCCATTCCCTCCCCATTCTGGGGCCAGCCAAAGGTGGTATTTTCCGGTTCTCCGAACTACTCAAAATTTCCGCTACTGTTTCTGCAGAATGTGTCAGAACCTGCTGAATTTCACCCCTGCTATAGATCCTTTTGAGTCTGGTGAAAGGTCTCAAGATCTTCTCAGAAAAATATATCGAAATGGCTAAATTAATCTACAGAGATACATGCTGTACTACAAAGGAAGGTAATTCCGTTGAAATGCAGCCCTCAATTTTTTTTAAAAAAGCTAGTCTAATAACTTTATTGAATTTATTGATGTAAGTCAACCTTTCTGGAATCTAGCAGCCTTCAATTACTAAGTCCATTCATTCTTGAATGAAAAGTTTGATTTCAAGTGAAGGCCAACGGATTTCTTTCCCACACAAGTTGATGGACTCCTGAAATCACAGAGCAACATGTCCTGCAGCATATTTATTGACTTATTCCAGGGGTGTCCAAACGTGGGAACTTTAAGACTTGTGGACTTCAACTCCCAGAATTCCCCAGCCAGCATAGCTGGCTGGGGAATTCTGGGAGTTGAAGTCCACAAGTCTTAAAGTTCCCAAGTTTGGACACCCCTGACTTATTCATTCAGCTCCTACTGTATAGCTGCCCATCTCAATCAATGACTGGGCTGCTTACAATTCCCCACCAAAAAAGAGCAATTAAAAACATAAAAAATAATTTTTATTGATTGTTTTGTGGCGTCCTTGGCGCTCTTTGAGATTGGTTTTTTTCCCTTGCAGACGTTTCATTACCCAAATTAGGTAACATCATTAGTGCTGGTGATTGATTTGTATCTCGCCTTTATCGTTCTTAGAAATAACGCAAGGTATTGAACACATCCAACACACCTTCCTCCCCCTCCTTTTTCCTCACAACAACCCTGCCAAGTGAGTTGGGCTGAGAGAGGAGGATAGCCCAAGGTCACCCAGCTGTCTTTCATGTCTAAGGAGGGAATAGAACACACCGTCTTCTGCTGATTGGTCCAAAGTCATCCAACTGGCTTTCATGCCTAAAGCAGGACTAGAACTCACTGTCTCCTGGTGATTGGCCCAAAGTCACCCAGCTTATTTATTTTTATTTATTTTCTTCGAATTTCTAGACCGCCCCCTCTCCCGAAAAGGACTCGGGGCGGTGTACAGTCCACACAACAAACAATAAGTATCAAATACAAATATAAATACAGATATAAATACACATAAGGAGGAGGTTAAAATTTTTAAAAGAACTGTACGGAAGAATATAAATCTGGTTCTAAAAACCCTAAAATCAGTTAAATTTAAAACCGTACCCTATAAATAACCAGGTAAGAATATGTTTCCAGGAGGTAACAGTTGTCACAATTATAATTATGCCAGGCCAGCTAATCGAAACAGGTGAGTCTTCAATTTCTGTCGGAAGGAGCGGAAGTCTGTGGTGGTTCTGATATCGGGGGGGAGGTCATTCCAGAGGGTTGGGCCCATCACAGAGAAGGCCCTACTCCTTGGCGTCGCCCGCTGGCATTGCCTAGTGGACGGCACCTGGAGAAGCCCCTCCCTGTGAGAGCGGATTGGCCGCAGGGATGTATGTGGGAGGATGCGATCCCGCAAGTAACTAGGTCCTGTGCCATGGAGCGCTTTAAAGATGGTAATCAGGACCTTGAAACGCACCCGAAAAACTACAGGTAGCCAGTGCAGCTCGCGCAGGAGAGGTGTTACATGGGAGCATCTAGAGCTCCCCATGACAACCCGCGCGGCCGCGTTCTGGACTAGCTGCAGTCTCCGGGCGCGTCCCAAGGGAAGCCCCATGTAGAGAGCGTTACAGTAGT
This sequence comes from Natrix helvetica, assembly GCF_964273705.1. Lineage (NCBI taxonomy): Eukaryota > Metazoa > Chordata > Lepidosauria > Squamata > Natricidae > Natrix > Natrix helvetica. Next base: position 11,251,586 of record NC_138548.1, read on the forward strand.
CTAGGCGAGATGTCACCAGCGCATGAGTGATTGTGCGTAGGGCATCCCGATCCAGAAGGGGGAGCAATTGGCGCACCAGGCAAACCTGGTGGAACGCCCCCCTTGCCACGGCTGCCACATGGTCATCCATTGACAGCCGGGCATCTAGGAGGACACCCAAATTGCGCGCCCGTTCCACAGAGGGCAGTTGCTCGCCCCCTATGGCCAGCGATGGGGTCAGCTGGCTGAACCGAGGCGCCGGTAGCCACAGCCACTCAGTCTTGGAGGGGTTGAGTTTGAGTCTGTTGTCCCCCATCCAGACCCCGACGGCTTCCAAACACCGGGACATCACTTCAACAGCCTCGTTGGGGTGGCTCGGGGTTGAAATGTACAGCTGAGTGTCGTCAGTGTACAGATGGTATTCAACCCCAAAACCACGGATGATCTCGCCCAGCGGCTTCACATATGTATTGAACAGAAGGGGCGAGAGGACCGACCCCTGCGGCACTCCACAAGAGAGTGGCCTCAGGGTCGATCTCTGCCCCCCCGTCAACACATATTGCATCCGGCCGGAGAGGTAGGAGCCGAACCACCGCAAAAGGGTGCCTCCGACTCCCATCCCCTCCAGCCGGCGCAGTAGGATACCATGGTCGATGGTATCAAAAGCCGCTGAGAGGTCTAATAGGACCAGGATAGAGGAATAACCTCTATCTCTGGCCCTCCAGAGATCATCGACCAACGCGACCAAGGCTGTCTCTGTGCTGTGTCCGGGTCGGAAGCCGGACTGGCGTGGGTCTAGATAGTCGGATTCATCAAGGTGACGTGGAAATTGCTGCGCCACCACATTCTCAACAACCTTCGCCAGAAAGGGAAGGTTGGAGACTGGACGATAATTAGCTAGCTCCATTGGGTCAAGCGAAGACCTCTTGAGTAAGGGCCTCACCACCGCCTCTTTCAAGGCAGATGGTAAGGATCCCTCCCCCAACGAGGCATTCACCAGGCCCAGAAGCCAGCCTCGTGTCACCTCCCAGGATGCCAGTACCAACCAGGAGGGACACGGGTCCAATGAACATGTGGTGGGTCGTAGCCGTCCACGCAACCTGTCTAAATCCTCGGGGGCAACAGAGTCAAACTCCTCCCAGAGTGGATTCACAAGACTCGCTGTTGACGGCCCGTCCAGACCACTGGAAGGGGTCCATCCGCTTCGGATCTGAGCGACTTTGTTCTGTAGATATTCTCCAAACTCCTCTGCTCTTCCCTGTAAGGGTGCCCCCCGCGTCTCCTGAACCAAGAGGGAGCGGGTCACCCTAAACAGGGCGGCAGGGCGGTTATCCGCAGACGCAATAAGAGCGGCGCAATGTCTACGTTTGGCCGCTCTCAGCTGGCTTTCATTGGGGCTGATTGGCCCAAAGTCACACAGCTGACTTTCAGTGGGGCTGATTGGCCCTAAGTCACACAGCTGTCTTTCATGTCTGAGGAGGGAATAGAACACACCGTCTTCTGCTGATTGGTCTGAAGTCATCCAACTGGCTTTCATGCCTAAAGCAGGACTAGAACTCACTGTCTCCTGGTGATTGGCCCAAAGTCACCCAGCTGGCTTTCACTGGGGCTGATTGGCCCAAAGTCACACAGCTGGCTTTCAGTGGGGCTGATTGGCCCTAAGTCACACAGCTGTCTTTCATGTCTAAGGAGGGAATAGAACACACCGTCTTCTGCTGATTGGTCTGAAGTCATCCAACTGGCTTTCATGCCTAAAGCAAGACTAGAACTCACTGTCTCCTGGTGATTGGCCCAAAGTCACCCAGCTGGCTTTCATGCCTAAGGCAGGACTAGAACTCACTGTCTTCCTGGTGATTGGCCCAAAGTCACCAAGACAGCTTCCATGTTTATGGCAGGACTAGAACTCCCAGTCTCCTGTTTTCTAGCCAGGTGCCTTTGCCACTAGACTAAACTGGCTAGTTTTAAAACAATAAAACCATCCCATGTAAATACACAGCAGCTGGCAGAGTTAACTACTGTAGTTAACAGTAGTTCTTCCCATGGCCTTAACCAAGCTGCAATAATTGCGCAGCATGGACCCAGCGCACGACACAAACTCTGGTTTTCATTAACCAAGTTTGAGCGTTATCGACGTGCTTGGCCCTGGATTGCGCAGGCCTTTCCCTCCCACCCGGCAAAGGACCCATTTTTGCAAAGGAAGGGAGGTGCTTTTCCCCACCGGTTACCGCTTCTGCCGGGTGGAGGGTGCCTCATCTGTCAATGAAGGCGTCAGTTGTGCAAGTCAGTTGTGTTTGCATTCCAGCTATGCAGGCCTGGGGTGGAAACTGTGCTCAGGGTTTGAGCTGGCACTGCCTGGCCTCAGCTGTCAAAAACAGCCCAAAGTCAGAAGAGGGTCACCTTGATGTCCAAAGTGACATCATGAGGCTCTCGCAAGTGCTGATTGGTTGACTGACTGATTGACAGCAGCCCTGATTGGTTCCAAACCCTTATATTTACTTGTCTTATCTTGTTTGATATCTCACTTAACTTTCCACTTCCAAGGTCTTCACTTAATGCAGAAGCGCTGTGCTGACTGGGGAATTCTGGGAGTTAAAGTCCGCACATCCTAAAGTGGCCAAGGTTGAGAAGCACTATCCCAGTGGATGTGGCTTGTCCAATTTGATCATTTTAATTCCTTGAATTAAAAAAAATATGAGGAAGCTGGCCTGCTACAAATTTAAGACATTTCAAGCTCACTTCTCTGTTTGGGCATCACGTCAAATCCAGACAGATTCTAAAGAAATCTAATCAGGGGAAGCTACAATCCAGGATGACTTTTGCGAAGTTGGCAGATCGAGCCTCCAAAGACACACAGACAAACTCAACGAAGCAGAGATAAATGGGTGTTTTGTGACTGAGGATGCCAATCACACCAGCTATTTTGGGAGCGTGCCCTTTCCGGTTCTCAAAAAATCCACTTTTTGCTGGATACAAGCAGGCTTTGACTTACCGCCATTCATTTAGTGACAGTTTCAAGTTACAACAGTACTGAAAAAACTAAAGAAAAATAGAACTGGAGGCCTTCTAGTCCAACCCCTTGCTCAAGCAGGAAACCCTATACCGCTTTGCACAAATGTTTGTACAATCTCATCTTAAAAACCTCCAATTGTTGGGAGCACCCTCAACTTCTGAAGGCAAAATGTTCCACTGATTCATTCTTCTCACCGTCAGGAAATTCCTCCTTAGTTTGAGTTCTCTCCGTGATGACTTGACATTCAACTCTTGCTTTGTCCTCTGGTGCTTTGAAGAATAACATTTCGAGTTGGAGGGGACCTTGGAGGTCTTCTAGTCCAGCCCCTGTTCAAAGCAGGAGACCCTATAACCAGGGGTGTCAAACTGGATTTCTTCGAGAGCCGGATCAGCATTGTACTCCTTTGCGGGCCAGGCGGGGGGACAGGACAGACGCCTCTTGCAGCACTCTGCCAGCCAAAGTGGGGCACAGGAGGGCATGCATGCCCACCCACCCGGGCCTGGATGGCCTCTGCAACACACTGCTGGCAAAAATGGAGTGTAGGGGGACCATGGCAAAGTACTGCAGGAGGCCGTCCAGGCCGAGAATGGGCCATGGAGAGACGGGGACATACCGTTTTGGCCAGCAGAGTGCTGCAGGAGGCCATCCAGGCTGAAAACAGGGCGTGGGGCGGCCACTCGTTTCCCCCCCTCCATGTCCCATTTTGGCTGCCAGAGGCACTGTGGTCCCGTCTATTGCTATTTCCACGGGTCAGATTTAAGCACCTTGAGTTTGACACCCCTGCCCTCTGCCATTCCGAACGAATGGCTGTCCAGTCTCTTCTTAAAAACTTCTGGAGGCAAGTCGTCCCACTGGTTAATTATTCTCCCTGTCAGGAAGTTTCTCCTTAATTCCAGGTTGCTTCTCTCCTTGATTCACTTCCATCCGTTGCTTCTCATCCTGTCTTCAGGTGCTCTGGAGAACAGGATGACCCCCCCTCTTCTCTGTGGCAACCCCTCAAATATTGGAAGACTGCTATCATGTCTCCCCTAGTCCTTCTTTTCATTAAACATTATAGACATACTCAGTTCCAGCAACCATTCTTTATATGTTTTAGCTTCCAATCCCCTAATCATCATTGTTGCTTATAGCTGTATATCTGGAATGGCCCATAGCCATGGAGGGACATGTCTTCCTCTCTGAAACTTCCCTCTTAGCAGCTCCACTTCCTCTTAGGTTGACCGAAGGGTGAAGGACAGTGGTGGGTTTCAATTTTTTTTAGAACCTCTTCTGTAGGTGTGGCCTGCTTTGGGGGAGTGGCTTGCCGGCCATGTGACTGGGTGGGAGTGGCTTGCTGGCCATGTGACTGGGTGGGCGTGGCCAACTTGTAAAATGTGGTGAAACTCACTTAACAACGCTGTTGCTTAGCAACCAAAATGTTTGCTCAGAAACTCTGGCATTTGAAGCACGCAAGTCTTAAAGCTGTCAAGTTACAAGACCCTTGCACCCCTAACCCTTTAGAAAAAAAAAACCCAGGGGTGTTCAAACTTGACAGGTTTAAGACTTGTGGACTTCAACTCCCAGAATTCCTCCTCCAGTTCATGTTGGCTCAGGAACTCTGGCATTTGAAGCACGCAAATCTTAAAGCTGTCAAGTTAGAAGACCCTTGCACCCCTAATCCTTTAGAAAAAAAAAAACCCAGGGGTGTTCAAACTTGACAGCTTTAAGACTTGTGCACTTCAACTCCCAGAATTCCTCCTCCAGTCATGTTGGCTCAGGAACTCTGGCATTGAAGTGTGCAAGTCTTAAAGCTGTCAAGTTACAAGACCCTTGCACCCCTAACCCTTTAGAAAAAAAACCCTAGAGGTGTTCAAACTTGACAGCTTTAAGACTTGTAGACTTCAACTCCCAGAATTCCTCCTCTCGCTCTTCATCTTGAAGATGTGCGGATGGGCGGGGGAGGGAGCTGGAACTGGTTTTAAACGGCACAGTAGATTTGTGGAACCTCTTCTATAGAAGAGGCTAGAACTGGCAAGAACCCACCCCTGGTGAAGGACCATCAAAGCAAAAAGAAATATATATTTCAAAGCCCCCCCCCCCCCCGTACAAATACATCCGTCCAGCTGGCCCAAACCTGATGCAGCCTAGCCTTTCCTTTCCCTCCTCCTCCCCCCTTATTTTTTTTCTGGCCTGGAGACACTCCATGACTCATAAGCCCAAAGAGGAAGCACCAAGAACGAGAAAGAGGGAAACCAGGCCAAAGCCGCAGCTGCTGGAAGTGCGGTGCGTTACGTCAGGCCTTGCATTCCACCCGGGATGTGGCCTCTAGTTTGTCTCCCTGGAAACGGTTACACAAAACGGCACACACATCAGCCAACCGGTGAGGGGGGGGAGGGAATGAAGGGGGGAGGAAATTCCAAAAATGATCCATTTAGGCTGCGTTTTCGTAAGCATGCTCACGTGGGCACGTGCGCCAAGGGGGCAGGAAGGCTGCCAACATGAGGTGAGCCAGAGGGGAACGGAGGGCGAGCTTGTAATTATTATTATTTTTTTTAAGCATCCTGGAGGGGGGAAAAGAAGGAAGCCCGACTGAAGTGTGTCTGATTTGCAAAATTCTTGGCACTTTGCAACAGATTTCAGGGTTGCTTTGCAATTCAGCCACGCCGCTGCGTGGCTCGGCCTAAGCAACATGATCTTCTGGCAGAGAATTTGCATGCTGGACTGCAGGTGCTGAGGAAGAGGGGGGGGAAATAAACGTTAACGAGGAAGAAAAAGGAAGAAATAAAACAAAATGAAAATAAAATTACTAATAAAAGTTAGTCCCGACTGGAATTGAATTGGGGTGCTCGAAGTAACGCCTGACCAGCTGCTCAGCTGTTACGTAAAGTCTTTTTACAATACAGATAGTCCTCAATTTATGACTTCAACTGAGCCCAAACTTTGGTTACTGAGATATTTGTTAAGTGAGCTTGGCCCTGTTTTACGACCTTTCTGGCTGTATTCGTCAAGTGAAATCACTGCCGTTGTTAAGTGAATCTGGCTTCCCCGTTGTCATAAGGTCACAAGAAGGGATTACATGAACCCGGGACACTGCAGACGTCATAAATAGGAGTCAGCTGCCAAGTCTCTGAATGTTGATCACGTGACCAATAGGGGTGCTGCAATGGCCGTCAGTGTGAAAAACTGTCAAAAGTCACTTTTTTCAGTGCTGTTGTAACTTTGAATGGTCCCTAAATGAACTCTTGTAAGTGGAGATCTACCTGTATTTTATTCAATATACAGGTAGTCCTTGACCACAACTGGCACCAGGATTTCCATTGTTAAACAAGACTGTTGTTGTTTGGTGAGTCACATCCAGATTAACAACCTTTCTCGCCCAGTTTTTAAGTGAATCAAATACAAATAAATACAATAGCAGTGTTGGAAGGGACCTTGGAGGTCTTCTAGTCCAACCCCCTGCCTAGGCAGGAAACCCTATACCGTTTCAGACAAATGGCTATCCAACATCTTCTTCAAGACTTCCAGGGTTGGGGCATTCACAACTTTTGGAGGCAACTTCTGTTCCACTGAATAATTGTGGTATCACTGCAGATACTAAGTGAATCACATCGTCATTAAGTGAATCCAGATTTCCCCATTGACTTTGCTTGGTGGAAACTGGCAGAGACTTCACGAATGGCGATTAAGGAGCCCTGCCAATACATGCTAGTACTCAAGCGCCTGAATTTTGATCACATGACCATGGGAATTCTGCTCCTGCTGCCTTAAGAAACTTCAGAACATTCTTAAAGATCCATCTCATCCTGGACACCCTTTTTTTAAAACTATTACCATCTGGCAGACGGTACAGGACAATAAAAACAAGGACAAACAGGCTGAAAAACAGCTTCTATCCCAGGACAGTAACTATACTGAATGCTATGGTATAGTGCAATATGAATGCAATATCGGGTTTTCAATTTCGATTATATATAGCATGTGAAGGATGTGTGTTTGTGTTTTTATTTGTATAGTTATAACGTACACTGAAGATGGCATTTAATTTCGCTGTACGATCTGCAATGACAATAAACTAAACTAAACAACAGTCGTACGTACGAGGATGAGTTGTAAGTCACTTTCATCAGGAACCTTGTAACGCTGAATGGTTGCTAAATGAACGGTTGTAAGTCAAGGACTACCTGTATTCCGTGCTCCTTGCCTCGTATAAGGTACAAGAAAAAAGCTCTTTTCAGGGAAAGAGGTACTCTTTGTATGCTCAGAGGGACAGTGTCCTTTGACACTGAAATACATTCTGGAGAACAACTCAACCCAGAGTTCTCACTTGAGGTGCAAATGACTCTGTTCAAATTCTCATGTTTGAGACACACCATGCGAAGATCCAAAGGTGCTTTTCTCAAGAGGCAACTGGACTTTCTGTTTTTTCTTTGAAGACGTTTTGCTTCTCAGCCAAGAAGCTTCTTCAGTTCGAGCTGAAGAAGCTTGAACGGAAGAAGCTTCTCGGATGAGAAGAGAAATGTCTTCAAAGGAGAACCATCAAGTAAAATTGCCTCTTGAAAAAAGCATCTTTGGGAGAACTATGACCTGGATGGCTGAGAATCTCCATAGAGGTTATGTGACGATCCAGCTCCCTGGAGAGTCCATGACGGTGGTGGAAGGAAAGTGAAGTGATCCCAAGCATCAGTGATGGATTCATAACATCAGTGATGGGTGCACCATTCGAAGACTTGATGGACCAGACAGGGGACAAATGATTCTGAGGAAAGTTTGTGTTGACCCTCTCTTGATGGCCCATCATCTATTAGCATTAAAACCAAGCTCTCTGAAGAAGTCCATGAAGTTGGGAAAGATTAAACGAAGAGAAGCAGGAGAGGACCAGCAGCAAGTGTGATTCTCAATTACAATGGCGATGGGTACACTATTGAAAGACCTGAAGAATCAGACTGGAAACAGAATAAGAGTTGGAAGGAACCTTGGAGGTCTTCTAGTCCAACCCCCTGCACAAGCATACCATCCTCGACAAATGGCTGTCCAATCTCTTCTTAAAAGCCTCCAGTTTGGAGCATTCACAACTTCTGGAGTCAAGTCGTTCCACAGGTTCATTGTTCTCCGTGTTGGGAAATTTCTTCTTAGTTCTAAGTTGCTTCTCTCCTTTGCTTCTGCAATGGATGGATTAGCTTCCATCCATTGCTTCTTGTCCTGCCTTCTGGTGCTTTGGAGAATAGCTTGATTACCTCTTCTTTGTGATAATATTGGAGCACTGCTATCAGGTCACCTCTAGTCCTTCTTTTCACTGGACTAGATACCCAGTTCCTGCAACTGTTCTTTGTATGTTTTAGCCTCTGTTCCCTTAATCATCTCTGTTGCTCTTCTCTGCACTCTTTCTAGAGCAGCGATGGCGAACCTTTTTTGGCTCGCGTGCCACAAGTGGGGGGAGCGCAGGGGGGTCATGTGCGGGCATGCCACACCCATAATGCAATGCGCAACCCCCCCAGTGTGCATGCTCGCACAATGCGCGACCCCCTCATTTTTACATGCTTTTTTCACCCTCCCCAGGCTCCAGAGGCTTTATAGGGGGAGGGCGAAAAGAGCCTCCCCCGCCCCCCCCCCAGAGGCCCTCCGGAGGGTTCAGGGACCATCCGGAGGCTTCCCTGAAGCCTTCGGAATGCTTAAAACGACCCTCAGAGCAAACCGGAACTTTGTCTTTTTAAACGCTCCGAAGGCGTCAGGGAAGCCTCCAGACGGTCCCTGAAGCATCCGGGGGGCCGGGGGAGGCTCTTTTCGCCCTCCCCAGGCTCCTATAAAGCCTCTGGAGCCTGGGGAGGGCGAAAAATGGCTTTTAAAAAGGTGAACTCAGTGTCAGGCCTGTAATTCTGTTCCTTTTAGGATCTTTGGCCTGCCACATAATTAGAACATATATATTATGCTGGTTCATTGGTATAGTAGTTGGGAGGGGGGAATAGAAAGGAGTAGGATTGTGGAATGTATTGTTATGGATTTCTTAGAAGCTCAAGGTCGTCTTTTGTCTCCGCACCTCGACACCTGGCCGGAAGAAGAGGGGTGTATATGCCAGCGTGGAAGATGAAGATTGGACCATGTGATGAATTATGGGGTGTGGGGATAGATGATGAACTTTTAACTTGGGGAATTCACCGGATGTACCTTAGAGTTGAAATTTCAACAGCATAATGCCAACATGCCTGTCTTATTAAATTGGAGTTTTAAGGACTACTTTGCCTTGGACAATGATTTAATTCTGCATGATATTTGGAATGCTGACACTCAGCTCACAGGGCAGCGCCTCGCATGCCCTGACAAATGGCTCCACGTGCCACCTGTGGCACGCGTGCCATAGGTTCGCCATCACTATTCTAGAGTCTCAACGTCTTTCCAATCCATGTGGCTGCTAAGTGTGGACACCAACTTGACCGCACATAATCAAGCCAGTTTCTTCAAGGAAAGTTGACCATCTTGATCTTAGTGTACGGATGATGTTACCTAGATTGGGTATGAAAACCTGTGCAAGAAAACAACCAAACTCAGAGAGCCCCGTAGATTTCCATAATTCAACCCCTGAGCTACAATAATTCTTCTCTGATCGGTGAGCTTAGTCCACTGTTCAAAATGAAGATCCTTCTACCACCAAGGATTGACACAGAGGAGCACCAGCCAAGATGACATTCATTCATTCGAGTAGAAATGCAACCAAAAAACCATGCAAGAAGCCGGCTCACGCCCCAAACCAATAAGGGTTCATTTTGGTAAACCATGGTTGCTCAGTTCTTAGGTAAATTCCATACGTACGGAAAGTCACAAGTTTGTTCCTAAACCTTTTTTTTTTTCGCTTACCCAATCTAGCCCCCACCGTCCACTCTGACTGGAAATATCATACGTGGATCATCTTGGGTGTGTCCAGAGGAAGCAGAGAGGTTTTTAATCAGCGGAATTCAAACCACCATCCTGTGACTTTCCCTGCAAGACTTGGGGAGGGGGGTGGGAGGCCCCCTTTGGGAAGGGTGACTGACTCATTCCCAGAGGCGCCTCTTGCAGAAAACGCAAACGTCAGGGAATTCGGTGTCCAAACGTGACACATCTTTAAGCGGCTTCGATTTCCGTGGGCAAGCGCAGGATTTGGGCACACAATGTTTTAAAACCACCTGACCTTAAGTGCGGGCACATTTATTTATTTTTTCCACGGGAGAAAATGAGATTGAGCTGAGCAGCCCACTGGACAACAACGAGCTCCGAGACGTTAATGAACCGTGGAGCCGAACTGACCTTCTGCACAGCCGGATCACATCCTGGCGATGTCCTCCCTCAATTTTCTCTCGGCTCGGCTCCTCCCCACCTCAGCCGCACATGATTTCCGCAGTTAGGAGCCGCCACTCAAGACAAACCCATCAGTCATAACTTCCAGGCAGCTGGGCCAGAAATAAAAGGAGGATGTTACTTAAGTATTTTCGGGGGGTGTGGAAGTGGGGGGGGGTTTCAAAGCAAGGGGAAGTAGCCCTCCCCATACCTCAACCTTGTACACATCAGATGGGCTGCTTCTTAATCAGGAAGCTGAATCGAGGTTGGTCCCTGATTCAGCATTTGTTCTCAAAGTCCTAACTCTTCCAGTTTAGTGTCTTGACTTCCTGTCCACCCTCCCTAATGTTCTAGTAAGCATACGAACCTTCAAGGAAAGGGAAACACCCGGGTTTTCTCTGCCACCTCAAACAGCACAAACAGATGGTCATATCCTTGCTGTGTTTACGCAAGCCATTTCACCTGGTCGTGTTTTTCCACCCTTATCCATCTGTTGCAGTGGTGGGATCCTGCCGGTTTAACAACCGGTTCGGTGATCGCGTGCTTCGCGCGCATGCAGAGTTTTAACAAAACTTAACCTTCCACGTTACTTCTTGGAAAGTAACACAGCTGCGGTGCGGCAATTCGCTCCGCCGCGCGAATCGGCTGAGAGGATATAGGTAGGTAAAGAGCGCAGGCAGGCCCACCTGATCGTTGGAGCAAGGTTGTTCGTTCCCCAGCTGATCATTGGAGCTACCGGTTCGCCTGAACTGGGCTGAACTGGCTGAATCCCGCCCCTGATCTGCTGATGACTGTCCAATAGCCCTGTTTAGGATAAATGGGGTATTGTTGGGTAGCGGTGCAACTTGGAACATCCATTGGGCTGCTGGGACAATGATTCAGGCTATCTCGATGGATAAAGTCACTTAAGATTGGCTGGAACCTGAACTCAAGACTCAGGGGAATAGATAAAAATGCTTAGGCATGGTCTCGGGGTGTGATCTGAACTGAATTTGAGCTGGCGACTCCAGAGGAAGTGGACAGGGTCTGTTTACAGGTAGTCCTCGACTTACAGCTGTTTGTTTAGTGACCATTTCGAAGTTACAATGCCACTGAAAAAAGTGACCCATGACCGTATTTCACATTTATGACAGCTGCAGTGTCCCGGGGAGGAGGGGGAGATGTCACGTGATCCCTTTTGACAAGCAAAGACAACGGGGAAGACGGATTCACTTAACCACCGTGTTACTAACCTAACAACTGCAGTGGTTCAATTCGCAACTCTGGCAAGAGAGGTCATAAAATGGGGGCAAAGTTCATTTAACAAATGTCTCGTTTAGCAACAACAAAAAATTGTGGGCTCCATTGTAGTTGTAACTCAAGGACTACGTACCTGTCCTTCCTTCCTTGGGTCCAGAGACAGCGGTATACTCAAGGGGCTATTTGGGGAACCAACAAATGATTTTGATCCAAATGTTTTGACAATGACTGACTAGTTGAGAAGATGGTTGGTCTACAGCTGATGAGAACTCTTCATTGGGTTCCTAGCTGGGTTCTAGGATTGGGAGAGCCTTCGTTGTGCTTTGATGGAGCCAGGCTGCTGGTGGTACGTCCATCCTTGTGTTTCTTGATGTCCTTGTGGCTTTTTGCATCGTCAACCATGGTTTCCTTCTGAGTTGGCTTTGTAGATAAGGGGAAACCATTTGAGTGCGGTTGTCCAGGATGGCTCTGTTCTGACCTAGGCTTCTCAAAAGCACGAAGCCGACTCCTCGTCCCGATAAAACCCCTTTTATTTCGTTTAAAATGAATTCCGCTCCAGCAATGTCTCGGCCAACAGTCCTTCATGAGATTTCACAACTTACAGATCTTGATCAGGCTTGGAGAGCTGCCAGGCTGATATTTTCCAAACGCCATGCTTGTAGCAGAGAATAATTGGCAAGAAGTCAGAAACAGATCTTCACCCTAATGCATTGAACTAATTGTCTCCTGGAAACTCCCCTCCCCTTTCGCTCCTCTTTATTCCCTATGGGAGGGGCATTCACCCTCCACCAGTGGCTTTACTCCCGAGTTGGGCCTTGTTCCTTAACTGTTCCCTTCTCCTGGCAGCTCTGCGCATGTACACATCAGGAACAGGCTCCAGCTGTTCTTCTGCCCCACTGATCTCCGACTCCAAAGGCAGCTGATAACTGTCAGATGGCTCTGGCCCTTCTCTGCCTCCGACACAGAGCCCTCATCAGAGCCTTCCCCAGACTCCAGGACTGTCCCATGTTCCTCCCCAACCTCCTCACTGTCTGAATCTGCTGCCAGATCCGTTGGCAGGCCACAACAGGTTTCATTTGGTGTTGAGCGGGTGGGGAAGAGATTATTCCCTAAGCCCCTCATTTGTGGGATGCTACAGGATCCCACTCTTGCTTCCCTCCCTTTTAACATCTACATGAAACTTCTGGGTGAGGTCTCTGCCTCATTACATCTATCGTATCTTCCAACAAGTGAGACTATCTAGTTTCTGTCTCAGTATCAGGAAACTGTCTAAGTTTGAATGGGGAGGAACCCCTCTCCTGCTGGCTGGGAAATTCTAGGAGTTGAAATCCACTTGTCTTAAAAGTTCCTCAGCTTGAGAAACACTGGGTTAACGTCCAGGGAGGGGGTCAGACTAGCCTGGGTCTCCCCATTCCTAGTCCAGCCCCTTCCTCAATCTTGCATTCTGGCCTAAGAGAGAGTGGATAGAAGTCACCTGGAACTAATGTCCTCTCGCATTTAATGTTTTCAGTTGATTAGTACCTTGTCTAAAACAGGGGTCCCCAACCCCCCAGTTTGGTGATCGCCATCGGCACCGGGGCCGTAGCATGCCAGAAACCGGACCACGCAAACAAGCGAAGCCCCATCCGTGGGATGCAGACAGCATACGAAACAATGCCCCCTCTGGTCCATGGAAAAATTTATCTCCATGGAACTGGAGCCCAAAAGGTTGGGGGCCCCTGGTCTAGAAAGTTTGGGTTTTTGGCAGCCGAAGCCTCTAACACAGGAGTGTCAAACTCAAGGCCCAGGGGGCGGATCCAACCCGCAGGGTGCTTAGTTCTGGCCCGCTAGGAACAGCGAAGGACTGGCCCACGGTTTCTCTGCTAGTGGAAAGGGAGCTCGGGCATGGCCCTCCTTGCCTCTGTTTTGGGCTGCAATGGCCTTCTGCAACCCTCCACTGGTGAAAACGGAGCTTGGGGAGGCTGCACATAGCCCTCCTGAGCTCTGTTTCCGCTGGCAGAGGGCTGCAGGAGGCCATCACGGCCCAAAACCGAGCCTCGATGAGTGAGATTGAGCTGGCCATGCCCCCCCTGTCCCTCCGGAGGTCAGACACAACCCTGATGTGGCCCTCAATGAAATCGAGTTTGACACCCCCTGCTCTAACAATACAGGTAGTCCTCAACTTACAACCATTCATTTAGTGACTGAAGTTAAAACAGCACTGAAAAAAGTGGCGTATGATCGTTTTTCACACTTATCCCCATGGTCAAATGATCAAAATCCAGGCGCTTGGCAACTGGCTTGCATTTATGACAGTTCCACTGTCCCCGGGATCATGTGATCCAGTGGTGGGTTCCGGATCCCGTTCCAACCGGTACAGTTGGAACAGGCCCGGCGTCGCCCACGTGCGTTGTAGCTGCCAGCGACGCTTCCGCAAGCCTCCGTGACACTCCAGCTGCTCGTCGCTATATGCACCATGCGTGTGCGCAGAAGCGCAGAAGGCTTTAAAGGACAAGTAAGGAGCTTGGGCAGGTAGTTGGAACCTCCGGAGCACCAGACCGGACTGGTAGCCGGTGCTCCAGGCAGGCTCCGGTACACCCGTACGGGGGCATACCGCCTGCAACCCACCACTGATGTGATCGCCATTTGTAACCAACTCCGCTGACTTCTGACAAGCAAAGTCAATGGGGGAAGCCTTAATGACCGCACAACTCGCTTAACAATTGTGGCAAAAAAATCTCAAAGTGGGGCAAAGCTCACTTAACAAATGTTTCGCTTAGCGACAGAAATTTTCGGCTCAATCGTGATCATGAGTCAAGGACTACCTGTAAAAGAAACAAAGACAGGACTGATATACAGATAATCCCCGAAGTACGAACACTATTGTGCCCCAAATTTGTATTGCTAAGCGAGACAGTTGTCAAGTTGAATCTTGTCTCGTTTTAGACCTTTCTTGCCACTGTTGTTAAGTGAATCACTAGTCAGCAAACCCATTGTTAAGTGAATCTGGCTTCTGCGTGGTTTTGTTTGTTGGAACTGGGTATGTCTAGCTTAAGAGAAAGAAGGACTAGGGGAGACATGATAGCAGTCTTCCAATATCTCAGGGGTTGCCACAAAGAAGAGGGAGTGAAACTATTCTCCAAGGCACCTGAGGGTAGAACAAGAAGCAATGGGTGGAAACTAATCAAGGAGAGAAGCAACTTAGAACTGAGGAGAAACTTCCTGACAGTTAGAACAATTAATCAGTGGAACAGAAGTTGCCTCCAGAAGTTGTGAATGCCCCAACACTGGAAGTCTTTAAGAAGATGTTGGATAGCCATTTGTCTGAAACAGTATAGGGTTTCCTGCCTAGGCAGGGGGTTGGACTAGAAGACCTCCAAGGTCCCTTCCAACTCTACTATTGTATTGTATTGTTTGTCAGACAGTCGTAAAAGGGGATCCAATGACAACAGGACATTGCAACCATCATAATAAATATGAATCAGTTGCCAAGCGTCTGAATTTGGATCACGTGACCACAGAGTTGTTGCAATAGTGTTATGTCTGAAAAACTGTCCTAAGTCACTTTTTTTAGCACCCTTCTAACTTCAAATAGTCACTAAATGAACTCTTGTAAGTCGAGGCACCTGTACTGAACTCCATGGCAGTCTCTATGACGTCTGAAAAAGGAAATAAAAGTAATAAAATCTTTCTGATTAGGCTTTAAAACTACTCTAGACTGGGTAATTTAAATCTAAGTGCATACTTAGATTTTAATACTTCCCTTTGCTTAAGGGGAAATATTATGGGGATGTATAATAGTTCCCGAAAAGCCTTCGGTTACGAATGGCCATGCGGTGTCCACCCAACAGGGTTACGCAAGATCGGTTACACATTAGAACTATATTTGCCCAACACTGTCGCCCTGGGTGAAATTTAATTTGGTTATTTGTCCTGCTTGCCCTCAGTGTGGTTTGCAATCCCAGAAAATGAATTTGTTTAGAAACCAAGCTGAGCATGTGGTGTGAAACAGAGTCATTCAAGATTATTTTTCATGTCCTCGTTATTTTCTCTGCCTATGGAGCAACTCTCTAGATCAGTGTTTTTCAAACTTGGCAACTTTTAAGAAGGGTGGACTTCAACTCCCAGAATTCCCCAGCCATAAAGCGGTCAAGTTTGGAAATCACTGTTCCAGACAAAATATGAGCAAACCCAGATTACAATACAATACAATACAATAGTAGAGTTGGAAGGGACCTTGGAGGTCTTCTAGTCCAACCCCCTGCCTAGGCAGGAAACCCTATACCGTTTCAGACAGATGGCTATCCAACATCTTCTTAAAGACTTCCAGTGTTGGGGCTTTCACAACTTCTGGAGGCAAGCTGTTCCACTAATTAATTGTTCTAACTGTCAGGAAATTTCTCCTCAGTTCTAAGTTGCTTCTCTCCTTGATTAGTTTCCACCCATTGCTTCTTGTTCTACCCTCAGGTGCCTTGGAGAATAGTTGGACTCCCTCTTCTTTGTGGCAACCCCTGAGATATTGGAACATTGCTATCATGTCTCCCCTAGTCCTTCTTTCTCTTAAGCTAAACATACCCAGTTCCTGCAACCGTTCTTCATATGTTTTAGTCTCCAGTCCCCTAATCATCTTTGTTGCTCTTCTCTGCGCTCTTTCTAGAGTCTCCACATCTTTTCTACATCGTGGCGACCAGAACTGAATGCAGTATTCCAAGTGTGGCCTTACCAAGGCATTATAAAGTGGTATTAACCCTTCACGTGATCTTGATTCTATCCCTCTGTTGATGCAGCCTAGGACTGTGTTGGCTTTTTTGGCAGCTGCTGCACACTGCTGGCTCATATTTAAATGGTTGTCTACTAGGACTCCAAGATTACCCTCTGAAGCCCCTTCATAATTGCTTTTTTTTAAAAAAAGGACAGCATGTCAGGTTCACTTTTCCATTTTGAACTTCAGCCCTAAAACTGACATGTTAGAAAATCCCTTGCATTTGAGGGCTTTTTTCTGCCTTCCCAAATGCTGGCTTCCGGACCCCAAAACGAACCCCCCCCTTCCTTAAATGTGACTTGTAGGAAGGATTTTCGTGCGGGTCTATTTGTCTGTGTAAACAACAATTGTAGAGATCTGAGAACTGTGGCCCGCACAGCTTTGTTCTTTTTCCCATGGATTAAGAACCAGATTTAATCATGCAAAATCATGCAAAGTTAAAAACCATGCAAATAAGCCTTGTTTGAAGTTTTGGAACGCCTGGAGAGAACCCCAAGGGCGCAGATCTGTATAACTTTTGCGTGTTCCTGTTTAGATGTGCAGATGGGCAAGGAATTAATGGACACAGCCCAGTTTGGGAACTGCCATTACAGGCAGTCCTCGACTTGCGACCACTGTTGAGCCCAGAATTTATGTTGCTAAGTGAGACATTTGGGACATTTTGCCTCATTCTATGGCTTTTTTTGTCACCGTTGTTAAGTGAATCACTGCAGTTGTTAAATTAGTCACACGGTTTAAGTGAATCTGGCTTCCCCATTGGGGATCACATGACATTGCAACCATCATAAATGTGAGTCAGCTGTGAAGCATCCAAACCAGTGGTGAAATTCAAAATTTGAATTCCAAGGGAATTCTCCACTCCAGGGGAAGGATACTGCAAAAATCTCCATTCCCACCCCATTCCGGGGCCAGCCAGGGGTGGCATTGGCCAGTTCTCCGAACTACTCAAAATTCCCGCTACCGGTTCTCCAGAACCTGTCAGAACCTGCTAGATTTCACCCGATACAAATGTAGTTCATGTGACTGTAGGGATGCTGCAACGGTCATAAGGGTGGAAAATGGTCATAAGTCACTCTTTTCAGTGCCGTTTGGTAACTTCGAAGAGTCACTAAATGAACTGTTGCAAGTCGAGGACTACTGTACTTACTGATCTTCCTTCCTGAACATTTTCAACTTTTCTTCAAGGAGGCGAAATTGATGGCCAACCAATTTTTCGAGAGTGTCCAATGAACGGGAAAAGGAAATGAAGGATTTTTCACCACGTGAAAGTGATTCTTCTACACATTTACAAGTAGTCCTTGACTTACGACCCTTTGTTTAGTGACCATTCACAAGGTTATAACAGCACTGGGGAAAAAAAGTAACGGAACTATTTTTCACACTTACGACCGTTGTAGCTTCCCAGTGGGTCACATGATCAAAATTCAGACGCTCGGGCAACTGGCATGCCTCGATCCCCTTTTGTGAACTTTCTGGTAAGCAAAGTCAATGAGGAAGCCAGATTTACTTAACAACGGTGTTGCTAGCTTAACAAGTGCAGTGAGTCACATGAACTGTGGCAAGAAAAGTCACAGAAGTCGAGCATTACCTGTATTTATTTGATTTTTTTTTCCTCAACAAGGCAGCGAGGTCGTTTGAACAGAAAAGAGGGGAACTACTAGGCCTTTGCATTACTCCCACAATTGGGGTAATGGAGCTTCTACAGGTGAACAAGAACTTGAACCCAGATCTTCCACTTCCTAGTCCCATCTGTACAAGAACCAATTGCCTTGAGTTTTGGGCTAAGGGGAGGGACTGGCCCAAAATCAGCCAATCAGGTCCCGTCCCCCCCAATCTGAGTGGGATTAGAATCTGGGTCTCTTCATTATTTAGTCCAGCACTTTCCTCTCAACAGCTGATTGGCTATTGGCCTAAGAGAGAGGCCCAAATTCAGCCAATGAATTTATGTGGTGGATTGGGACTAGAACTTGGGTCTCTCCTCCCCCAGCCCATCCCTCCCCCATTAACCACCCTGCCTCTTAATGGCTTCCCACAGCTATGATTACCAGCAGGAGACCAACAGCCTGGAAAAGACTCCCTGCCTGGGGGCACCAGCTCACTTTCCACAGCCCAGGGAAAATGTGCTGGGCCAGCAATCAATAGGATTGTTACCCACACCCACCCTCCCTCTCCCCTCCCCTTTTCCTGTGCTGAATAGATGGCAGGGAGGAGGGGAGGGAGGGAGAGGAGAAGGGAAAAGCATAAGGGGACAAAGGAAAGCAGGAAGAAAGGGGAAAAGAATCAGGGAAGGGAAAGAAGGAAAACAGGAAGGAAGGAAAAGGAAAAAAGGGGGATAAAGGGGAGGAAAAGGAGGGAAGGGAAAGAAGGAGGGAACAGGAAGAAGGGAGGGAGGGGCAAATGATGAGGATGAAGAGAAGGAAGAGGGAAGGGAAACAAGAGAAAGAGGAAGGGCAAAGGAATCAGGGAATGAAGGGGGAGGGAAAGAGGGAGGGGAAAAGGAAAACAGAAGAGATAAAGGAGAGGAAAAGGGGGGAAGGGAAAGAGGGAAGGAACAGGAAGATGGGAAGAAAGGCAAAGGAGAGGGATGAAGGTGTTGGAAGAAATGTCCTTCTGGGTTCAGTTCCAAGTGGGGAAAAAGACACTGTAAACATGGAGGCTGCTTAGAAAGATGGTTTAATGGTGGACAGAATCAGGTCCTGGGGAAAAAGGTGATCATATGCTTCCAGATGTTGGATGAAGAAGAGAGCGAGAGGAGGGGCTTGCTGGGTTTTTAATACTCTGTTCCACCCCATCTCTCTGTTTCCTGTTCCTGTGTAAGAAATGTATTCTGATTGGTTGTCAGACTCCCATGGGGCCATGCAGGGGCAACTCGCTAGGCTGTGTTTTGATTCCAAGTTTGGTTGAGTTCTCAGATGCCCTGTGGGGAGTTGGGTAAAGGGTTAATACTATCACGCCTTCATTCCATAACCCTGGAGCTGAAGGGGGAAAACTCTTTATTATGTAGAATAGACTGGCTTGGGCATCTTAATGGCCCATTGACAAAGGGGGAGGGGCAGGGAGTTACTTTGTCTTTAAAACATGTTTCTTCCTTTTCACATCCAGGGAAATATAGTATTCTGCCTTTTCAATATTTCCTAGGATATTTCATTTTTCTAGGAGAGGGCTGGCTGCTAACTTCCTACAAAGGGAAGGGAGAGAAGGAAGAGAAAGGAGGGCAAAAGAGAAGGGAAGGAAAATGGGAAGGAAGAGAAAGAGAGGAAGGATGGAGGAGGGAAAGGAAAGGAAGGACAGAGCGGAAAAGGGGGAGGAAGGGGGGGAAAAAGGAGAGGAAATAGGGAAAGAAGAGAAAGAAGAAGGAAGGGGAGGGAGAAAGGAGGACAAAATAATGGGGGATAAAGGGGAAAAAAAGATAAGGGAGGCTGAGAAAGAGAGATGGGACAGAGGGAGGAAAAAAGGAAGAGAAAGGAGAGATAAAAGAGGAGGGAGAAGGAAGAAAGGGGAAAAAACAAAGGGAAGAAAAGAGGGGGGGCAACAGATTCGTGCAAACTACCGCACCCCAAACTAGCCCACTTGTTCTAGGGAAGTTACCACTGCCTTGTGCAAGCAACCAAGCCTTGGCTTAAATCAGACCAAGGTTAATTAGGCGTTGTGGGCCGTCCGTCCCTCTCCAAGAGGACCCACCTGGAATCAACGCCCGGAGGGAGGGGAGGGGCTCTCAATGACGCTGAGACCGAAGTAATCCCCCCCTTGCGATGGATTCACCCTGTCCCGTTTCCCCCCCCCCCGCTTGAACTTTGGAGGGTCCCAACCGGCGTTTGCCCGCGAGCGCCCCGCTGCCTTGTGATGCGCCGGGGGAGGGAGGGGAGGAGGAGGAGGAGGAGGTGGGCGGCTGGGCTGGGTCGCCGGGGGCGGAGGGGAAGGGCGGGAGCGCCTGCTGGGAACCGGGCCTGGCTCCTCGCCCCCTGGCCGTTTCTGCCCGGCTCCCCGCGGGGCCCGCTGACTCACACCGCTCGACGCCGCCCGAGCCACCAGGCGCCCTGCAGAGGAGCGCCTCTCCCGGCCCCGCCGCGTTGCTCAACCGGGGTGACGGGCGGGAGAGCCGGGAGGCAGGCGGAGGGGAGAGAACGCGGGGGCAGCCCAGGGGAGGCGGCGGGGCCTCTGAGCATGCACAGAGTTGCGCCAAAGCCTCCCTCTGGGCCGCCAGGAAGCCTCTGCCTGGAGCTGCGGCTGAAAATGCCACCAGGGAGAGTCCTCGACTTACGGTCACAAGGGAGCCCGTCGTTCTTTCTGTTCTCTAGCGAGTTTCGCCCCATTTTACGACTTGGTGTGGCACGGTGGTTAAAGCGAATCGCTGCCATCGTTAGGTTAGGAAGACGGTTGTTAAAGTGGGTCTGGCTTTCCCTTGCTTGTCAGAAGGTCGCGAAAGGGGATCACAGGATTCCCGGGACACTGCGACCGTCATAAGTACGAGTCAGTTGCCAAGCATCCAAATCTTGATTCCCTTGGGGAATGCTGCAATGGTCATACATGTGAAAAATGGTCACAAGTCACTTTTTTCAGTATGGTTGTAACTGAATAGCTATAGCAATAGCACTTAGATTTATATACCGCTTCATAATGCTTTTACAGCCCTCTCTAAGCGGTTTACAGAGTCAGCCTCTTGCCCCCAACAATCTGGGTCCTCAAAAAGATGGAAAGCTGAGTCAACCTTGAGTAGTCTGAATGTCACTAAATGAACTTTTGTAAGTTGAGGACTACCTATTGTCCGCATGGAGGAAGAACCTAAGGCTGGCTGGTCAGTTGGCCGCAGGGAATTCATAGTGGACTTCTGATTTTGTTTGGCTGCATTCCTTGGGCACTTAGAATCATTCAGCGGACCTCCTTGGCTGGAGGCAGTCTACCTTTGTAAACCGTGGGAAGTTATGCATGGGGAGGGCCCTTTGGCCTGATCTGACAAGAGGCTCAGTTTAGGCTTTTTTCCTCTTGAGAAAAAGGGAAGCGTGAGTCCCAGACAGACGAGTTGAAGCTCTGAAATATAGGTAGTCCTCGACTTACAACAGTTCATTTAGTGACAGTTCAAAATTACAACGGCACCGGAAAAAATGAGTTATGACAGTAAGTCACACTGGCAGCATCCCCAGGGTCAGTGATCAAAATTAACACCCTTGGTATCTGACTCATTTTTATGATGGTTGCAATGTCTCGGGCACGTGATCTCCTTTTGCAAACTTCCTACAAGCAAACTCAAGTGAAACGTCACTTAACAGCCATGTCAATTAACTTAACAACCGCAATGATTCACTTAACAAATCTGGCAAGAAAGATCGTAAAATGGGGCAAAACTCACTTGACAACTGTCTTGCTTAGCAATAGAAATTTTGGGCTCTTGTACGTTGAGGATTACCTGTACTGAAAAACAATTATTTGTAACCAATCCTCGCACCTACAACTGTTGCAACATCCCCTGGTTGTGTGTTGAGAAGCCTTTCTCAGCCAGTTTTTGACAAAGTCGAGGGGGCAAACTGGATACGCTTGATGATCCATCCTCACACTTATGACCAGTGCAGCATTTCCACAGACAGGTGATCAGAATTCAGGCCCTTGGCTATGTTTTTATGACAGTTGCAGCATGCTGGGCGGTTAATTCATTTAACAACTGGCAAGAAAGGTGGTAAAATGGGTCAAAATTCCCTTAACAAAAGTCTTGCGCAGTGACTGAAAGTTTGGGCTCAATTCTGGTCGCAAGTCGAGGACTACCTGTACTATGCCCAACCTGGATCGCATGTGACAGTCGCTTCCAACTTCGGAATCCTAAGGCGTTGCAGCCGCAGCTGATTGCAGGGCTCCCAATAAGGATGCAAGGGCTATTCTGCAGCACGCGCAGAGTGGCAAGGACTCCACTGCCCATCTTGTTCTTGGTGGGGTGGGGGAGTCAAGGGGGCTGCTAAGCACATGCAGAGTGTGGGCCAAGGGTGAGGTCATCCCTTTTGGCTCCCCACCTACAATTCGGTTTCTGCTCAGCCACCGACATGGGAAGGACACACCCAAACGTTCTTGGAATGAGATGCGGAAAGTGCCTGACCCAACTAGCTAATAAGGCTACACCCTTATTGTGTGGGGTGGAAGGTGGGGAGGGAAGGAGTTTGAGCCTGGGGAATCAACTCCACACACCCCTGATTCTCAGGTAAGTTGAAAGCCAGGTTGCCCAGATAGGAGAAAAACACTTCGCGTACGGTCAGAGGCACTGGTGGGGGATTTGCTGAGGCACTTCCTGTTGTTTAGCCCCATTTGAAATCTGCATTAAACCTTGATGGTCTATCCCAAGGAAAAACAAGTCAAGGTAAACCGTTCCAAACTTGATTGCAGAAAATACGACTTCAGCAACAGAGTGGTCAACGCCTGGAATGCTCTACCTGACTCCGTTGTTACATCCTCAAACCTCCACAGCTTTAACCTTAAACTGTCTACTGTTGACCTCACCCCATTCCTTAAGAGGTCAGTGCATAAGTGCACCAGCAGGCCCAGCATCCCTGTCCTAATGTCCCCATTTATTTGTACCCATTTCCTGTGTTCTTATATTTTTTATTCTTATTCCTGTTATCTTGTACGTGAGTGACAAACTAAATAAATAAAAAGTGCCTGTACTCCTTGACTTAACAATCATTTGTTTAGTGACAGTTCAAAGTTACAACAGCACTGGAAAAAAAAAGAGTGACTTTTGACCGTTCCTCGCACTTGGGACTGTTGTAGCATCCCCATGGTCACCAGATCAACATTCAGAGGCGTGTTATGCAGTGTCCCCCGGGGTCATGTGTTCACCTCTGGTGAACATCTGACAAGCAAAATCAGTGGGGAAACGAGATTCATTTAACAATTGGTTACTGACTTAATAATTGCAGTGATTCACTTAACAGCTGTGGTGAGAAAAGTCATAAAATGGAACAAAATTCACTTTTAACAAATTGTCTCGCTTAGCAACAGAAATTTGGGGCTCAAGTGTTGCAAATCGAGGACTACTTGTACATCAAGAATGCTGAAGTACATCTTCTTTTTTCCCTTCCTTTTCTACCTTTCTCCTTCCCTTTTTTCCTTTTTCTATTGTTCCTTCTTTCTTTTTTATCTTTCTTTTCCTTTCCTTCTTTCCTTCTTCCCTTCTTCCCTTCCTCTCCTTCCCTCACTTCCCCTTTTCCCTCTCTCTGATGCAAAAGCCTTGATGGGAAACCTGCTAGCTTTCATTTTGACCCATTTGGGATACCAACTTTCACTTTTCCCACCCCTCCATCAGATTCTTCTCCCTTCAGAGCAGTGCATCCCTCGAGCCGGGCTGGTTTCCATCCGCCCAGCATGGATGGCCTCTTCTGAGGAGAAACTTCCTGACAGTTAGAACAATTAATCAGTGGAACAGCTTGCCTCCAGAAGTTGTGAATGCCCCAACACTGGAAGTCTTTAAGAAGATGTTGGATAGCCATCTGCCTGAAACGGTATAGGGTTTCCTGCCTAGGCAGGGGGTTGGACTAGAAGACCTCCAAGGTCCCTTCCAACTCTGCTATTGTATTGTATTGTATTATTGCCTTCTGCACATGCTCCAAAGGTCCTTGTCCCTTGCCCACTTTCCTGGCAACTGGGTCAGCTGAGGTCTCTGGCTTCGACGTGGCGGAGGGAAGGGCTGGCACGGAGCGATGTGGCTGAGGAGAGCTGAGCTCCAAGGGGCTGAGTCACCACTCACGCTGGGCCTGGTGAGTCAGATCTCCCCAAGAGGCAAAGGCAGAGAGAGGGCCAGAAGCCAGCTTGGGTGGGGTATGCTGGGACACAGAGCTGGAAAAGCAGAAGCAAACACATTCGGTCCACTGAATCATGGGTGCTTGACAGATGCATTAGCAATAGCATTGAGCCATATACCTTCCCAGAGTGCTTTACAGGACTCCCTTTATAGACGCAGCATATTGCCTCCAACAATCTGGGTCCCTGATTTGACCGACCTCAGAAGGATGGAAGGCTGAGTCAACCTTGAGCCGGTCAGGATCGAACTCCTTGGTGTGGGCAGAGTTAACTTGCAATACTGCATTTTAAGCACTGCGCCAACCACCCTTGCTCTTAGATGCAACGCACGATTGAAGTCCCCAATGAGTGAACGATACACAAAGACTCAATTTATCTACATCAGGGGTGTCCAAACTTGGGAACTTTAAGACTTGTGGACTTCAACTCCCAGAATTCCCCAGCCTGGCTGGCTGGGGAATTCTGGGAGTTGAAGTCCACAAGTCTTAAAGTTCCCAAGTTTGGACACCCCTGATCTACATGTATTGATCAAATCAGAACACTCAGAAGTGTTTCCCCACCTAACAAGGTGTGTAAACTTCAACTACTGGGCAGAGTGCTCCGGGGGGGAGGGGGGCAAAAAGAGCAAAAAACGCCCTGTTTTTCACGAAAGTCCATTCCCGAACTTCCGGTTTGCATGTTTCACCTTCCCTAGGCTTCAGGAGGCTTCCCTGCAGCTTGGGTAGGGGCAAAAACGAACCAGCGGGACCCACCGAAGTTCGGGAACAAAGTTCTTGGTTGCCCGTTGGGGCGTTTTTCTCCCTCCGGAGGCTTCAGGCGGCTTTCCTGAAGCCTGCGGAGGGCAAAAAAACGGGCCAAAGCGCCTCCTGCAAGTCTGAAGACTTCAGTGAGGCTTGTGCGCATGCGGGGGGGAGGGCATTGCATTATGGGTGTGGGCACGCATGCA
Source organism: Natrix helvetica (assembly GCF_964273705.1). NCBI lineage: Eukaryota > Metazoa > Chordata > Lepidosauria > Squamata > Natricidae > Natrix > Natrix helvetica. The sequence continues at coordinate 11,276,567 of NC_138548.1, forward strand.
TGCGCACGCCCCGCTCCCCCTGCTTTTGGCACGCCTCGACAAAAAGGTTAGCCATCACTGACCTATAGGCAGCCTGGAGACATTGTGTATGGGAAATGGGCAGCATAATAACTTAATCAATAAATTTGGGGAGAAATGCATCATGTAAACCCAGCCACACTCTCACATACCAAGCTGAGTTAGAGGGGGGAGATCTTCCTTTTTAAAATTACTAATGGCACTTGATAACTAGCTGGCTGGCCAGACCGAAAATTGAACAACTTTCTCCCAGCCTTTATCTTGATTCAAGTACAGTAGGAACGGTCTCCTTCAAAGGGCCCGAACGGTTCCACATTGAACCCAAATGAAAACAAGCGACACTCGTTCAAAAGCATGGGTTATTCTTTAACAAACTTGATTACATATGTTGGACAACCCGAATTGAAACATCTCACCTTTTCATTCTTTGAATAAATTAATAAATTCATTAATAAATAAATAAATAATATTTGAAGGGCTGCCACCAAGAAGAGAGGACCAATCTATTTTCCAAAGCACAGAACAAGAAACAACGGATGGAAACTAATCAAGGAGAGAAACAACCTAGAACTAAGGAGAAATTTGCCTACGGAAACTGTGGGTGCTTCGACACTGGAAGTTAAGAAGAGGCTGGGCAGCCATAAAGGGTATAGGGCCGTGATGGCGAACCTATGGTACGCGTGCCACAAGTGGCACGCGGAGCCATTTGTCAGGGCACGCGAGGCACGCATATGCGCGCTGGCCACCTGAGTTCACCTTTTTAAAAGCTATTTTTCGCCTTCCCCAGGCTCCAGAGGCTTTATAGGAGCCTGGGGAGGGCGAAAAGACCCCCCCCGCCCCCCCGGAGGCTTCAGGGACCGTCCCTGAAGCCTTCGGAACGCTTAAAACCACCCTCCGAGCAAACCGGGACTGACTTCCGGGTTGCTCGGAGGGTCGTTTTAAGCGTTCCGAAGGCTTCAGGGACCGTCCAGAGGCTTCCCTGATGCCTTCGGAGCGCTTAAAATGACCCTCCGAGCAACCCGGAAGTCACTTCCGGTTTGCTCGGAGGGTGGTTTTAAGCGCTCCAAAGGCTTCATGGACCGTCCAAGGCTTCCCTGCCCCTGGAGCATGGGGAGGGCAAAAAAAAATGTACAAATGGGGGGGGGTCATGCATTTTGCGCGCATGCGCACTGGGTGGGTCGCGTGTTGCATTATGGGTGCGGCACACCCGCACTCGACCCCCCTGCGCTCCCCCCACTTGTGGCACGCGAGCCAAAAAAGGTTCGCCATCACTGGTATAGGGTTTCCTGCTTAAGCAGGGGGTTGGACTAGAAGACCTCCAAGGTCCCTTCAAACTCTGATATTCTATATTCTTAGGTCTGAGTCTATAAAACAAAATGTTCCCTTGTTAGTTGCGAAGTCGTGTCCGACCCATTGCGACCCCATGGACAACATTCCTCCAGGCCTTCCTGCCCTCTATCATCCTCCTGAGTCCATTTAACCTCATGTCCACTGCTTCGGTGACTACATCCAGCCATCTCATTCTCTGCCGTCCCCTTCTTCTTCTTTTGCCCTACATCGTTCCCAGCATGAGGCTCTTCTCCAGGGAGTCCTTCCTTCTCATTAGGTGGCCAAAGTCTTTGAGTTTCCTCTTCAGGATCTGGCCTTCTAAAGAGCAGTCAGGGTTGATCTCCTCTAGGACTGACCGGTTGGATCGCCTTGCAGTCCAAGGGACTCAGTGCAGGAATCTTCTCCAGCACCAGAGTCCAAAGGCCTCCATTCTTTGGCACTCGCCTTTCTTATGGTCCAACCTTCACACGTTGCAACTGGGAAAACCTTATGTTCCCTAGGAAGAAATTAAGGAAAAAGTGAGATAAGTGATGCCCTCTTTACCACAGCCTGGACAACGTCTTTCTTGACGTGCTCAGAGGCAACCTTGACACTGGGACTCAAAGGGCAAACGGCAGGTCGTCCTTGAGTTATAGCCATTCATTGAGTGACCGTGTGAAGTGACGGTGAAAAAAGTAACAATGGTCCTTGCACTTATAACCATTGCTACGTCATCAGAATTCCGGCGTTTGACAACCAGCCTATATTTATAATAGCTGCAACATCCTGAGGTTGTGTGATCAATATTCATGACCTTCCCAGCCAGCTTCCAACAAGGAAAATTCCAGTGGGAAAAGATTTGGTTAACGACTGCACGTTTCACTTAACAACTGCAGTGCTTTGCTTAACAACTGTGGCAAGAGTCATAAAATTGGGTGCAACTCACTTAACAACCTCCTTGTTTAGCAACAGAAATTCCGGCCCCAATTGGTGTGGTAAGTCAAGAGTTACCTCTACTCCAGCATGGCTGGCTGGGGAATTCTGAGACTTGAAGTCCACAAGTCTTAAAGTTCCCAAGTTTGGACACCCCTGCTCTACTCTAAGCCAGACAGGCGTCATCATTGGCTGCAAACCAGAGTTTTGCACAATGGTTGCTATTTACGCTATGTTGTCTTTGCACGCTTGGAACAAGCTTACTGTGCAATTGTTGATTTGCATCAATGAAACTCTGCATACAATTGGGGGGCCAAGTCTTTTACTAAAAATGACAGATTGCCGCTTTAACGGAGTAACAAGAGTTGGAAGGAATCTTGGAGGTAGAATCGAATCGAATAGAATAAGAGTTGGAAGGGACCTTGGAGGTCTTCTAGTCCAATCCCCTGCTCAAGCAGGAGACCCTATACCATTCCAGGCAAAATGGCTGCCCAAACTCTTTAAAAACTTCCAGTGTTGGAGCATTCGCGACCTCTGGAAGGAAGTTGTTCCACTGATTGATTGTTCTAAATGTCAGGAAATGTCTTCTTAGTTCTAGGTTGCTTCTCTCCTTGATTAGTTTCTACCCATTGCTTCTTGTTCTACCCTCAGGTGCTTTGGAGAATAGTTTGACTTCCTCTTCTTTGTGGCAGCCCCTGAGATATTGGAAGACTGCTCTCATGTCTCCCCTAATCCTCTTTGTTGCTCTTCTCTTCACTCTTTCTAGAGTCTCCACATCTTTTTTACACGTGGCGACCAAAACTGGATGCCGCATTCCACATATGGCCTTACCAAGGCGTTATAAAACGGTATTAGCACTTCACGTGATCTTGTTTCTATTCCTCTGTTAGGTCGCCTTGTCCAATCCCCTGCTCGAGCAGGAGACCCTCTACCACAGCGATGGCAAACCTTTTTTGGCTCGCGTGCCACAAGTGGGGGGAGCGCGGGGGGGTCATGGGCGGGCATGCCGCACCTATAATCCAACGCGCAATCCCCCAGTGCGCATGCGCGCACAACGCGCCCCCCCATTTTTAAATGCTTTTTTCACTCTCCCCAGGCTCCAGCGGCTTTATAGGAGCCTGGGGAGGGCGAAAAGAGCCCCCCCCCCGAGGCCCTCCGGAGGCTTCAGGGACCGTCCGGAGGCTTCCCTGAAGTCTTCGGAACACTTAAAACGACCCTCCGAGCAACCCGGAGTCACTTCCGGTTTGCTCGGAGGGTGGTTTTAAGCGCTCTGAAGGCGTCAGGGAAGCCTCCGGACGGTCCCTGAAGCCTCCGGGGGGGGCGGGGGAGGCTATTTTCGCCCTCCCCAGGCTCCTATAAAGCCTCTGGAGCCTGGGGAAGGCGAAAAATAGCTTTTAAAAAGGTGAACTCAGCTGGCCAGCGCGCTGGCCAGCTGACAGGGCAGCGCCTCGCATGCCCTGACAAATGGCTCCGCGTGCCACTTGTGGCACGCGTGCCATAAGTTCGCCATCACTGCTCTACCATTTCAGACCAATCTCCTCTTAAAATGGAAGTAATGGAAGCCCCCACAACTTCTGAAGGCAAGACGTTCCACTGATTAATTGTTCTCGCTGTCAGGAATCTTATCACGGAGGGAGGGAAGGCAAAGCTCTGAATAATTGTCCCTTGTGCCCAAAGCACTGTTGTTGCCCGTCTGGAATGGAGTCGGGGCGAAGGGTCACCCTGAATGGAGAGGGATTTTTGCATTGCAATTGCAGCTGTCTGGGCAGAGGTCCAGTGGTATGCTATGCAGTTCTCTTGCCCAGAATTTTTCCTGTATGTAGTCCTTGGCCTGGGCTGGTGCTAAAAATATCCCTGGATGATGGAGGAGAAGAGGGAGAAGAAGGTGGGGGGGATTTAATGGCCTGGCTAGCTTTCCTGCAGCGGCTCTGTCTTCCTGCATTCCCACCCCCCTTCCCCCTTGTCCTTGAAAGAAAGTTTGCAAAAGGCAAGCTGTGTGCAGATACCAGCAGAGTAGAAAACCTCAAATCTCAACTTTGGCTCAGTATTCATGACAAGACGAGAGGCAGTTTGGTGTCATAGTTTAAGACACCAGGCTCGAAACTGGGTGCCTGAGTGACCTTGAGTTCTAATCATATTATGATGAACACACAGTAATAAACATATGAGGAGCGGTTGCAGGAACGGGGTAAGGTAAAGGTAAAGGTTCCCCTCGCACATATGTGCCAGTTGTTACCGACTCTAGGGGGCAGTGCTCATCTCCGTTTCAAAGCCGAAGAGTCAGCCCTGTAAGAAAACGTCTCCGTGGTCATGTGGCCAGCACGACTAAACGCCGAAGGCGCACGGAACGCTGTGACCTTCCCACCAAAGGTGGTTCTTATTTTTCTACTTGCATTTTTACATGCTTTCGAACTGCTAGGTTGGCAGAAGCTGGGACAAGTAATGGGAGCTCACTCTGTTACACGGCGCTAGGGATTCGAACCGCTGAACTACTGACCTTTCTGATCGAGAAGCTCAGCATCTTAGCCACTGAGCCACTCGAGCCTGGTGTCTTAAACTATGACACCAAACTGCCTCTCGTCTTGTCATGAATACTGAGTCAAAGTTGAGATTTGAGGTTTTCTACTCTGCTGGTATCAGGTTGCCTTTTAGGAACGGGGTAAGTCTAGTCTAACAAAGAGAAGGACTAGTTAGTTAGTTTACTTTATGGTCATTGCACCTCCTGCAGCAAAATTAAATGACATTAAATTAAACTAGGGGTGGCATGATAGCAGTTTTCCAATATTTGAGGGCCTGCCCCCTCAAAGAAGAGGAGGTCAACCTACGGTATTCTCTAATGCAACTGAAGGCAGAACAAGAAGCAACAAATATAAACTAATCAAGGAGAGAAACAAGCTAGAAAAATGTCCTGGCAGGGAGAACAATTTATCCGTGGAACAAGTTGCCTTCAGAAGTTGTCTAACAGTCTAACAGTGAAGATTTTTAAAGAAGAGATTGGACAGCCATTGGTCTGGAATGGCGTAGTAGGGTCTTCTGCTTGAGCAGAGGGTTGGACTAGAAGACCTTCAAGGTCCCTCCCAACTCTGTTATTCTATATTCTGTAGAATAGAAAATCTCAAATCCCCCAGAGGGCTGGTTTTGATCAGTATTCTTAGGAGGAATGAGAGCAGTTTAATATAGTGCACGGTGTCCAACCTTGGTAATTTTTAGACTTGTGGACTTCAACTCCCAGAATTTCCCAGCCAGCCATGCTAGAAACTGGGTGACACTTGATTTCTAGTCTGTCCCCGTCCCCCCCGCCCACCCCTTGGGCATGAAGCTGGCTGGGTGAATTTGTTTCGGTCCTCCCGGGAAGAAAGAGGAAGCCAAGGAAATCTACTTCTGAAAATCCTGCCAAGAAAACTAAAAGAACTAGTTTTGCTAAGAAACAAGACTGACTCAAAGGCACACACACACCCCCTCCAAAAAGTGAACAAAATGGAAAGGCACAATAGATATGGCTTTCTCCTCTGCCTTATCACAATTATTTTTTAAAGCTTCAGGCCATGACCAGCCTCTCCTCATGAAGTCATCCCTCTACCACTGTACAGGTAGTCCTTGACTTATGATGGTTCACTTAGCAATGGTTCGAATCGATGACAAACTTCCCCAGCATGGCTGACTGGGGATTTCTGGGAGTTGAAGTCCATGCATCTTAAAGATGCTTTGCAACAGGGGTCTCCAATCTTGTATATAAAGTTGCAACTTGAAGACTTGTGGACTCTTCTTCCCAGCATGGCTGGCTGGGGAATTCTGGGAGTTGAAGCCCACAAATCTTAAAAGTACCAAGGTTAGAGACCTCTCCTTTACAGCATCATTGAGTTGGAGCAGCAACTTAGGATAACGCAAAACAAAGTGGCAGAATATCTGTTTTATAGAACAGGACAGAGATTGGGGGAGGGGGGAGAAGAGGCTACATTAAACTAAACAGCCTGAGAAATATATGATCCCCTTTTCAGCCAGTTGGAAGAAGACACTGCAGGCGGAAAAGGGGATGGGGCCTCGAACAGAATTTTGTGGTTGCCATCTTGACCTTTCTGTCTCCCTCCATTGTTTTAGCTTTCCAGAAAAAAAATTGCAAACTGTGACTCCAAAGGGATTGTAATGGAATGATTAAGATGCCAAATCCTGTTTGATTGTGTGTGTGTGTGTGTGTGTGTGTGTGTGTTACATTTTTGCTGATAAAGAAATGGAGACTAGTATAGATCTATTTCAAACTATTTAGCTCTCATCAGCTAGCCATCCCTTGCTGGGATTCAAACTTTGGCTGCTTACATATTAGGCAGCTGCATTAGCCTCTAAGCCACAAGTTCTCCTCCCTTTATCAGCTGAGCCAGGGGAGTGATTAAGTGTTTTTTTCTTCTGTCAAAGCACCTGGTCTGCCCAAATAGAGAAGGGAGCTTCCCTTTCGCCTTTCAGCCCTACTCCAGGAGCCTTCCAGACAGTCGCTTACACGACAAACCATTTTGTGTTACATTTTTGCTGATAAAGAAATGAAGGGAGACTAGTATAGATCTATTTCAAGGTATTTAGCTCTCATCAGCTAGCCATACCCTTGCGGGGATTTGAACTTGGGCTGCTTACATATTAGGCAGTTGTATTAGGTGAAAGGGAAGCAGTATGCTCCCTCCCATATTTGGGCAGACCAGGTGCTTTGACAGAAGAAAAAAACGATAGATAGATATAGATATAATTACATTAATTATATCATTACATTAATAAGACCTACAATATATATATATATATATATATATATATATATATATATATATATATATATATATATATATATATATATATATATATATATATATATATATATATATATATATATATATATTCTCATAGGTCTTATTAATGTAATTATAATTTTAGCCTTACTATAAATCTTTTAATTGGGATGCTAATTACCATAACTGCCAAGCATTTCATTAATTGAGGGGATAGAAAAACGATGGATAAATAAATAAGTGGCTGCTCTAGAAAGTTTATAATTTGGTAGCATGTAAGTATTTGGAATATCAAAATAAATAATTAGTGCCCAATTATCCAAGAAGCAAGGTTGGCAAAGCCAAGGACATTGAAGTACTCAAAACGATGCTCAGCTTCTCACCATGCAAAATGCCATCTCCCAAGTTTTGCAAACTTTCTCAATTTCAGCAATACAGGTAGTCCTCGGCTTATGACCACAACTGGGACCAGAATCTCCATTGCTAAACAAGGTAATGAAGTGAGTCACATCTGATTTTGTGATTTATTTATTTATTTATTTTGCCATGGCTGTTAAGCAAATCACTTCAACCGGGAAGTGAATTTTGCGGTCATTAAGTGAATCTGACTTCCCCGTTGACTTTTGCTCGTTGGAAACTGGCTGTCACAAATGGCAATCGCATGACCCCAGGATGCTGCAGTCATTGTAAATACATGCCAGTTGCCAAGCAACCACATTTTGATCATGTGACCCTGGGGAATGCTACGATGATTGTAAGTGCAAGAACTAGTTGTAAGTCAGTTTTCCTGCATAACTTCAAACAGCCTCTAAATGAAATGGTTGTAAGTCGAGGACTACTTGCACTACAGTACTGATATCAGAAGGGAATCGATTTTATAAAGGTGGTTCCTCAACCTATGACCACAATTGAGCCCAAACTTTCTGTTGCTAAATGAGACGGTTGTTAAGTGTGTTTTGCCTCATTTTACGACCTTTCTGGCCACAGTTGTTAAGGGAGTGACTGCAGTTGTTTTAAGTTAGCAACATGGTTGTTAAGTGAATCTGGCTTCCCCGCTGACTTTGCTTGTCAGAAAGTCACAAAAGGGGATCACCTGAACCCGGGACGCTGCAACCGTCATAAATACGAGTCAATTGCCTAGCTAGCACCTGAATTTTGATCACACGAACCATGGGGATGCCGTAGTGGTCGTAAGTGTGAAAAATGGTCATAAGTCCTTCTTTTCTGGTCGCCACGATGTAAAAAAGATGTGGAGACTCTAGAAAGAGTGCAGAGAAGAGCAACAAAGATGATTAGGGGACTGGAGACTAAAACATATGAAGAACGGTTGCAGGAACTGGGTATGTTTAGCTTAAGAGAAAGAAGGACTAGGGGAGACATGATAGCAGTCTTCCAATATCTCAGGGGTTGCTACAAAGAAGAGGGAGTCAAACTATTCTCCAAGGCACCTGAGGGTAGAACAAGAAGCAATGGGTGGAAACTAATCAAGGAGAGAAGCAACCTAGAACTGAGGAGAAACTTCCTGACAGTTAGAACGATTAATCAGTGGAACAACTTGCCTCCAGAAGTTGTCCCAACACTGGAAGTCTTTAAGAAGATGTTGGATAGCTATTTGTCTGGAACGGTATAGGGTTTCCTGCCTAGGCAGGGGGTTGGACTAGAAGACCTCCAAGGTCCCTTCCAACTCTGCTATTGTATTGTATTATTGTATTTTTTTCAGTTTCCTTGTAACTTCAAACAGTCACTAAATGAACTGCTGTAAGTTGAGGACTACCTATAAGCGGCGAACAGCAGAACATGTGCAGAGTTTTCTCCAAGAAGAACCCAATTGACTTGTTCTCTCTTCTCATTTCAGTATTGCAGGTGTTTCTGATATAAACATGGTAATTCATATCACAGGTGTCTTACAAATGTTACCAGGGAACAGGAAAGTTATAGATTGTTCGAATGGGGGTCAAGAGCAATTCTGGAGATTTATGTTGTATATATTACATATAGTAACAGAATAACAGAGTTACAAGGGACCTTAGAGGTCTTCTAGTCCAGCCTCCTGCTCAAGCAGGAGAATCTATTCTATACCATTCCAAACAAATGATTGTCCAATCTCTTGTTTAAAAAGAAAACCTCCAGTGTTAAGAGCCTCCACAACTTCTGGAGGCAAGCAATATATAATAGAATGGATATATTTACATTTTATATAAAATAAATTTGATGTATCGAAGGCAGCATTAAGCCATTTCCCCAACCCTAACCCACTTTTTCCCTCCTGCCCCCCACCCCTCCTTATTGAAGTTACTAACTATACAGGTGAAACTCAAAAAATTAGAATATGTGCAAAAGTTCATTTATTTCAGTAATGCAACTTAAAAGGTGAAACTAATATATGAGATAGTTCAAGCTGTGATTTGTCATAATTGTGATGATTATGGCTCACAGCTCATGAAAACCCCAAATCCACAATCTCAGAAAATTAGAATATTGTGAAAAGGTGCAATATTCTAGGCTCAAAGTGTCCCATTCTAATCAGCTAATTAAGCCATCACGCCCCCAAAGGGTTCCTGAGCCTTTAAATGGTCTCTCAGTCTGGTTCAGTAGGAATCACAATCATGGGAAAGACTGCTGACCTGACAGTTATGCAGAAAACCATCATTGACACTCTCCATAAGAAGGGAAAGCCTCAAAAGGTAATTGCAAAAGAAGTTGGATGTTCCCAAAGTGCTGTATCAAAGCACATTAATAGAAAGTTATGTGGAAGGGAAAAGTGTGGAAGAAAAAGGTGCACAAGCAGCAGGGATGACCACAGCCTGGAGAGGGTTGTCAGGAAAAGGCTATTCAAAAGTGTTGGGGACTTTCACAAGGAGTGGACTGAGGCTGGAGTCAGTGCATCAAGAGCCACCGCACACAGACGGATCCTGGACATGGGCTTCAAATGTCGCATTCCTCTTGTCAAGCCGCTCCTGAACAACAAACGTCAGAAGCGTCTTACCTGGACTAAAGAAAAACAAACCTGGTCTGTTGCTCAGTGGTCCAAAATCCTCTTTTCTGATGAGAGCAACTTTTGCATCTCATTTGGAAACCAAGGACCCGGAGTATGGAGGAAGAATGAAGAGGCACACACTGCAAGATGCTTGAAGTCCAGTGTGAAGTTTCCACAGTCTGTGTTGATTTGGGGAGCCATGTCATCTGCTGGTGTTGGTCCACTGTGCTTCATTAAGACCAGGGTCAACGCAGCCGTCTACCAGGAGATTTTGGAGCACTTCATGTTTCCTTCCACAGACGAGCTTTACGGGGATGCTGACTTCATTTTCCAGCAGGGCTTGGCACCTGCCCACACTGCCAAAAGCACCAAAACCTGGTTCAATGACCGTGGGATTACTGTGTTTGATTGGCCAGCAAACTCGCCTGACCTGAACCCCATAGAGAATCTATGGGGCATTGCCAAGAGAAAGATGAGACATGAGACCGAACAATGCAGAAGAGCTGAAGGCCGCTATTGAAGCATCCTGGTCTTCCATAACACCTCAGCAGTGCCACAGGCTGATAGCTTCCATGCCACGCTGCATTGAGGCAGTTAATTGCTGCAAAAGAGGCCCAAACCAAGTACTGAGTACATATGCATGCTTATACTTTTCAGGGTTCCGATATTGTTCTATGTACTATCCTTGTTTTATTGATTGCATGTAATATTCTAATTTTCTGAGATTGTGGATTTGGGGTTTTCATGAGCTGTAAGCCATAATCATCACAATTATGACAAATCACGGCTTGAACTATCTTGCTTTGCATGTAATGAGTCTTATCTCATATATTAGTTTCACCTTTAAAGTTACATTACTGAAATAAATGAACTTTTGCACGATATTCTAATTTTCCGAGTTTCACCTGTAGTAAGCAAAATGTTGGAACAAGACTTCTGTCCATTCCTTCGGCTCCAGCAAACTCCAGTCCGCGTTTTGCTTCTGCGCTCGCTGGGAAAGGGCCAAGATTCCCTCTCTTCCCTCTCCGCATGACCAATACAGTTCCCAGGAAAACCGGGATCGGAATTCCAGGATTGGGGTTGGGAGTGATTTTCTTGCACGCAAAAGGTTTGAAAAGAGCAACCGGAATGTATAAACGTCCTGTTACGTGTTGCATAAAATCCGGTTACCTTCTCTTACACACACAACACACACAAACGTGTCGGTGTGATCTCTGTGTCTGTGAAATAGTGTAATTCACAGCCTATTCTTGATGCATTAAGGGCGTTGAAGGGGAAAGGGAGGGTTTTGACTTGTGGAACTGCTGCCTGCCAGCCAGGGCTGCTGTTGAAGGACATCTGGAGAGAAGTCCGGGTGAAGAAAACGGAGGCTCAGAAGCGGATACCCAAGTCGATCCCCCCCCCCCCCCCGCTTCCTATCCTTCCCGCTTGACCTTCCTGGAATTAGAAACTTGGCGGGCGGGGCCATCCCAACCGAGGGAAATCAATTCATTCATCTGCAATTCATTCATTCACACTTCAGAAACAACTCCCCCCCCCGTTGCCATAGGAACAGCTTTATTTTAAAGCGAGCTGCAAATTGCAGCTGCCTTGGGCTGAAACAGGAAAGAAGGAGGGGTCCGGATTTCCTGGGGCCGGGGGGGGGGGTCTCCTGCACTCCTCTTGATAAACCCCCCTCCCTCTTTTTACCACATTGTGGTAGGCAGGAAACCCAACAGGGACGGCCTCTGGGGGCAGAATTACACAGAGAAAGCACATCCACACGGAAATGTTTGCCCAGAGGAATATTTTTCAACCTTGTCAACATGTGGGGATTTCAACAGAATTCCCCAGCCAGCATTTTACTAACCAAAGGCTGTAAAAAGAGCCTCTATTTTCATGGCACCTGCATTTAATTAAAATGGGGGGGGGGGGGAAATCAATATGCTGTATCTGGCATTGGATCATCTTCCATTTGGCTTGTGTTAAAACATTCACCTCCTTGCAATATGCAGGAGTTTCTAAGATTGGCCCCAGGTTTTCGTGGGTTCTACTTAACTTTTTTTTTTGGCTTACCAGCCTGAAAGAAAGTTTTTGATTATTACACTGTTTTACTGTCGGGAATCTGTTTGCCTAGTGTTTGCCTAGCAATTCCCCTGACTGGAGAATTCTGGGAGTTAAAGTCCACACGTCAAAGTTGCTAAAATGCAGGAACATGGAGCACTCCTCAGTGTCCCATTTAACAGAGATGAAAGGGATCTTGGAGATAGAAAGGAGACTCTAGAAAGAGTGCAGAGAAGAGCAACAAAGAGGATTAGGGGACTGGAGGCTAAAACATAGGAAGAACGGCTGCAAGAACTGGGTATGTCTAGTTTAATAGAAAGAAGGACTAGGGGAGACATGATAGCAGTCTTCCAATATCTCAGGGGCTGCCACAAAGAAGAGGGAGTCAAACTATTCTCCAAGGCACCTGAGGGTAGAATAAGAAGCAATGGGTGGAAACTAATCAAGGAGAGAAGCAACTTAGAACCGAGGAGAAATTTCCTGACAGTTAGAACAATTAATCAGTGGAACAGAAGTTACCTCCAGAAGTTGTGAATGCCCCAACACTGGAACTCTTTAAGAAGATGTTGGATAGCCATCTGTCTGAAACGGTATAGGGTTTCCTGCCTTGGCAGGGGGTTGGACTAGAAGACCTCCAAGGTCCCATCCAACTCTGCTATTGTATTGTATCTTCTCGTCCAACCCCCTGCTCAGGCAGGAAACCCTATATCAGTGATGGCAAACCTTTTTGTAAAGGTGTGGTAAACTTGTATGCGTGTGCCCACACCCACAATTCAATGTGCTTCGCCCAACTGAGCATGTGCGTGCTGTGTGTCCCTCCGCGTGGAGGGTCGCACGGGGTGGCTTTCCGAAAGCCTGGGGAGGGCAAAAACTGCCTTCACTGGCCCTTCAGAAGGCTGGAGCTGACAGCTTGCCATGCCAGCAAATATAGACTCCGTGTGCCATAGGTTCGCTATCACGGCCCTACACCATTCCAGATGAATGGTTCTCCAATCTCCTCTTAAAAACTTCGGGTTGGAGCATTCATAACTTCTGGAGGCAACTTGTACCACTGATTAATTGTTCTAACTGGCTAAGATGCTGAACTTGTCGATCAGAAGGTTGGCAGTTCCACTCCCTAGCGCCTCGTAACGGAGTGAGCTCCCGTTACCTGTCCCAGCTTCTGTCCCACCTAGCACTTCGAAAGCACGTCAAAATGCAAGAAGAAAAAATAGGGACCACCTTTGGTAGGAAGGGAACAGCTTTCCGTGCGCATTTAGTCATGCTGGCTACATGACCATGGAGACGTCTTCGGACAGCGCTGGCTCTTCGGCTTTGAAACGGAGATGAGCACCACCCCCTAGAGTCGGAAATGACTAGCACACCTGTGTGGGGGGAACCTTTTATATAAGGCCCAAAGGTAAGAGAAGGACCGGGGCTTGGAAGCTTTATGGATCAAGATCCAAATTTGAAATGAGGCACTTCCTAACCACAAGAGGATCAGCCTAGGATGGTCTGAGGATTAATGCTTGGGCAAGTGGTGGATCGTGGTGGGGAGGCTGGACTAGAAGGTCTCTAACGTCCTTTCTGGTGAATTTGTCAGACCTGAATTCTAGTTGTGCTTTAGGCCTGAAAGCCAACCGGCTGACTTAGGGCCAGTTATTATTTTAGCCTTGACCACCCTCAATCTGAAACTGTAGCCAAGAAAACTGCATGGACAAGCAATTGATAGACCACAAAGAAAATTCTTTCAGTTGGCCTGCGTAATATTTTTATTGCAAGGAGATACCGAAGCAGACTTTTTTTTTTAAAGCACTCCTAATTAATCAGTGGCTGGCCTTGTTCTGTCTCCCGGCTCTGTAGGATACTAAGCGTTGCAGACTTAAAAACAAAAAAAAACCAATCAAAGGGCATTTTATCACATTGTGTCTGAAGTGAGCTGCGGCTGATGCCTTTTCATAAAGTTGGTTAATGGGGGGGGGAAAGGTGCTAAGGGACACCCCCTGTTGCTTGGCTCCTAAATGGCTACCTAGCTATTCTTTGGCTAAAAAGTAAACTTAAAGGCTCCCTCTCACACATATGTGCTAGTCGTTCCTGACTCTAGGGGGCGGTGCTCATCTCCGTTTCAAAGCCAAAGAGCCAGCGCTGTCCGAAGATGTCTCTGTGGTTATGTGGCCGGCATGACTAAACGTCGAAGGCGCACGGTTACCTTCCCACCAAAGGTGGTCTCTATTTTTCTACATGCATTTTGACGTGCTTTCGAACGGCTAGATTGGCAGAAGCTGGGACAAGTAACGGGAGCTCACGCCGTTACGCGACACTAAGGATTCGAACTGCTGAACTGCCAACCTTCTGATCGACAAGCTCAGCGTCTTAGCCACTGAGCCACGACCTCTCTTTTGTCCTTTGGCTAATAGTGGCTAAATGTTGCACAGGGTTTCTTACACCTTTATACCAGTGGTGAAATTCATTTTTTTAAAATTACCGGTTCTGTAGGCGTGGCTTGGTGGACGTGGCAGGGGAAGGAAAGTGCAAAATCTCCATTCTCACCCCGCTCTGGGGCCAGCCAGAGGTGGTACTTGCCAGTTCTCTGAACTACTCAAAATTACTTGTTACTGAACAACTACTTGTTCTCCAGAACCTGCTGAATTTCACCCCTGCCTTATACAGGTTGTCCTCGACATAACACAATTGAAACCAGAGTTTCTGTTGCTACAGGCAAGGCAGTTGTTAAGTGAGTTGCACCTGGTTTTACAACCTATTTTGCCATGGTTGTTAAGTGAATCCCTGTAGAAAAATGAGCCATGCTATCATTCAAACGAATCCAGCTTGTCCCATTAACTTTGCTTGTCAGAAGCTGGCTGGGGAACTCGCAAAGGGCAGTCACATCACACACACACAATGCCGCAACCACTGTAAACACCTGTTGGTTGCCAAGCGCCTGAATGTTGATCCTGTGACTGTGGGGAAGTACAAGGATGGTTACAAAATCAGTTGGTCAGAATGATGATACGCTTTATAACCATATGGACGACTCCATTAATATCGTAAGTTGAAGACTATCTGTGTTTTTCAACCTGGACAACTTTAAAGGTATGTGGGTTTCAATCCCCCCAAATTCTGTAGCCAGCATGCTGGGAAGTAAAACTAAACAAGATTATCCTCCATAAGTTACGTTTAAGCCTTGGACATGGATCTGTCTACATTGGTGTTTTTCAGTGTGGACTCCAACTCCCAGAATTGTTAAAGTGACTTTTAAAAATACTATTACAATTTTGAACAGTTGCTAAATAAATGATTGTAAGTGAGGGGTCCTTGGTGTTGCTTGTTTTCTTGCTCAACTAGGTAACATCATCAGGGCTAGTCGGTTTGAAGACTAGATTTGAAGACTAGATTAGATTAGATCAACAGAGTTGGAAGGGACCTTGTAGGTCATCTACTCCAACCCCCCTCCCACCCAAGCAGGAGCCCCTACACTATTCCTGACAGATGGCAGTCCAGTCTCTTCTTGAAAACCTCCAGGGATGAAGCTCCCACAACTTCTGAAGGCAACTTCTGTTCCATGGGTTGATTGTTCTCACTATCAGAAAATTCCTCCTTATTTCTCAGTTGACTCTCTCTCCTTGACCCGTTTCCATCCATTATTCCTTCTTTGGCTTTCTGGTGCTTTGGAAAATAGCTTGACCCTCCTCCTCTCTGGAGCAGCCCCTCAAATATTGGAAGACTGCTACCATGTCTCCCTTGGTCCTTCTCTTCCCTAGACTAGCCATGCTCAGTTCCTGCAACCGTTCTTCATATGTTTTAGTTTCCAGTCTCTTAATCATCTTGGTTGCTCTTTGCACTTTTTCTAGAGTCTCAACTTTTTATAGTGTGGTGACTAAAACTTGTATTCCAGTCCTGATGATGTTACCTAGTTAGGGTCATGAAAACAAGCAAACTCAGAGAGCACCTCATATCCACCCCGACCTACAAATATTCTCCTTTAAATAGTTGTAAGTCGAGGACTACCTGTACACATTTCACACATACCACCCCGATGGGAAAGCTGCGGGAAGTGGGTGGGTGGGTGGGATCCCGGTCCTTTCAGAAATAAACCGTGTTTGCTTCCCAGCTGTTGGTTCAGCTGCTGGGTGGAGGTCAGGGGTTCTTCCCAGCAGAGCTGGGTGGGGCCCCAATCTTCAGCGTCCCATTCCCAGGGTGGAGGGTGGGGGTGGTGAACGACTTAGCCATGATCTCCCCCCCTCCTCCTCCGCCACAAGGCATTTCCACAGGGGAATAACATCATATCCACAGAGGTAGGGGAAAGAGCATGTGTAACAGCCCTTCAACATTTGCGGAAAGGATAGGATGGGAGTTCAGCCAGGATCTAAAGTTTGTCTGAAGGGCGATCGGTGTGAGACACACCTAGCAGCTGTTTTGCCAACTGAGGTGCCACCAGTGGTGGCATTGAAAAATTTTAGCAACAGATTCTCTGCCCGGTTGCTGGGTGGGTGTGGCCATGGGGGCGTGGCCTACTCAACCTCCTCACTGGGAGCGGGGGAGGAACACACTTTCGCCCTCCCCAGGTTCCGGAGTCTTTTGTGGAGCCTCCAGGAGAATGAAAACGGCCTCCCCCGGACTCGTTTCCGAACTTCCGGTAGGCCCGTTTCTCGCCCTCCCAGAGCCTCCGTGCACGTCCTGTACTGGCATGTTGAATGGGCTGCATGGAGACTCCTGGGAGAGGAGGGGAGGGGTGGGCAGGGGCAGCCGGTCCTTGCAACAACCGGTTTGGCGAACCAGATGCAAAATTAGTATCTGGTTTACCCGAACCAGTGTGAACCGGCTGAATCCCATCCCTGGATGCCACCCTCTCTTCTGGATGCTATTATGCTTTGAAGAGATACTTTGCCTCACGACCCATTGAGGGATGAGTTTGAAGACACGGAGAAGAGCTAGGGTGATGTGTTAAGGATGGGGGGTCTCCAAACTTGTAAGACTTGTGGATTTCAGCTCCCAGAATTCCTCAGCCAGGCATGCTTGACCTAAAGCTAAACAAGGTTATCCACTATTAACTGGTTAATCTTTAAGCCTTTGACATGCATCTGTCTAGGTCACTGTTTTTCAACCTTGGCCACTTTTAAGACACGTGGACTTTAATTCCCAGAATTCCCCAGCCAGCCATGCTGGCTGGGGAATTCTGGGAGTTGAAGTCCACACATCTTAAAATGGCCAAGGCTGAAAAATACACTTGTCTAGATTGATAAATCATTGAAAGGTTTCAGTATTTAACTCGTGTGTTGCTTTTCAGAGGAATCTACAAAGGGGTCATAAAACTCCAAATAGCAGCTCTGTGAGAGGAACTCCATCTTTTTTTTTAAATACATGTCAACTGTCCTTGTGTGGCTGTGGTCGCCATCTTGGCTTTTTTGACCTGTGCACCGATGAATACAGCTGGCAAGTCTTCCAATGAACGTGAAGCATTTAAAATAGTTTAAAGCTAACGCAGATGGAGGGAAGGGATCCACTTGGAGGGGGAAATTGTTAATGAAAATGCTATCCTTCGGTTTCTCCGCTGATTCCTCTTTGCCCCAAAGCTCCTCAAAAATCCCTCCGAGATGCACCAAACTGCAAGAAATCCAAGGGGGGGAAAATGGCTTCTGCATTTGTTGACACTTGCTCCAATTGTATTGTTGTTTAGTTGTCAAACTATTGTTTAGGAGTCAAACTATTCTCCAAGGCACCTGAGGGTAGAACAAGAAGCAATGGATGGAAACTAATCAAGGAGAGAAGCAACTGAGAACTGAGGAGAAATTTCCTGACAGTTAGAACAATTAATCAGTGGAACAGATTGCCTCCAGAAGTTGTGAATGCCCCAACACTGGAAGTCTTTAAGAAGATGTTGGAACGGTACAGGGTTTCCTGCCTGGACAGAGGGTTGGACTAGAAGACCTCCAAGGTCCCTTCCAACTCTGCTATTGTAATTGTAGTTGGTAAATTCATGTGTGACTCTTTGTGGCCCCATGGACCACAGCATGCCAGCCCTAACCCTAACCCTAACCCTAACCCCATCCTCTACTGTGTTGTGCTGATGACACTAGCCAACCATCTCATCCTCTGCCGTCCCCATCTCCTTTTGCGTTCCATCTTCCACAACATTGCGATCTTTTCCAAGGAGTCCTCTCTTCTCATTTGGCGGCCAAAATATTTAACCGAATAACAGAGTTGGAAGGGACCTTGGAAGTCTTCTAGTCCAACCCCCTGCTCAGGCAGGAAACCCTACATACCATTTCTGACTAATGGCTGCCCAATCTCTTCTTAAAAACTTCCAGTGTTGGAGCATTCACAACTACAGGTAACCACAACCGATTGCTATAATTCTTCTCACTGTCGGGAAATTTCTCTTTAGTTCTAGGTTGTTTCTCCCCCTGATAAGTTTCCCTCCGTTGCATCCTTCAGGTGCTTTGGAGAATAGGTGGACCTTCTCTTCTTTGTGGCAGCTATGGGGACGTTTGAACTTGAGCTTCAGTGTCTATCAAGGTTTCTTTCCTTCATTTACTCCATGCACCTCTAAAAATTCCAGCAGACTTGATAAGAATCCAGATTCTTTTTTTTTTTCCATACAGGGGAAAAAAATACAATTATGGATTCCTGTCAAACTGGCAAGCTCAGCGAGAAAAATCTGACAAGGCAGCTGTTTTAAAGCTTCCAGGAATAGGGTCCAAATTTAAGGCTTCTGGTTTTAGACTCAGAAGCAGGAGTTTCTCTCTCTGTCACTCTCTCTCCCCTAGTATGTCTCTTTCTTTCTCTTTCTCTCTGTTAGTGTCTCTTTCTGCTAGTGTCTCTCTCTTTCTTTCTCTCCTAGTATCTCTCTCTCCTTCTCTCTCTCCTAGACTCCCTCCCACCCTCTCTGCTAGTATCTCTCTCTCTCTGCTAGTATTTCTCTCTCTCCTAGTCTCTCTCTCTCTCTCTCTCTGCTAGTCTCTCCCTCTATCTGCTAGTGCTTCTTTCTCTCTGTGTGCTAGTATCTCCCTCCCTCTCTCTTCCCTCTCTCTCTGCTAGTATCTCCCTCTCTCTGCTAGTAAGTCTCTTTCTCTCTGCTAGTATCTCTCCCCTAGAGTCTCTCACTCCCTCTCTGCTAATCTCTCTCTCTCTGCTAGTATCCCCCTCTCCCAGACTCCCTTTGTCCTAGACTCTCTCCTAATTTCTTTCTCTCTCTGCTAGTATCTCTCTCTCCTAGTCTCTCTCTCTCTTTCTCTCTGCTAGTCTCTCTCTCTCCTAGTCTCTCTCTCTCTTTCTCTCTGCTAGTATCTCTCTTCCCCCCTCTCTCCTAAACTCTCTCTCTCCTAGTTTCTCTCTTTCTCTCTGCTAGTATCTCCCCCTCTCTCTGTCTGATGTAAGTCTCTCTTTCCCTCTACTAGTATCTCTCTCCCCTTTTGCTACCAGTAGTCTCTCTCTCTCTCTCTCTCTCTCTCTCTCTCTCTCTCTCTCTCTCTCTCTGTGTGTGTGTGTGTGTGTGTGTGTGTGTGTGTGTTAGGAGGAGTGAAATCTCCAAGGAAGGAGGTGCACATGCGCGCACACACGCACACAAAGCATTCCGGGCTCTTGCGTTGCCAGCTGCGTCAACCGAGCAGGCCCTTGACGCACTTACCTGTGGGTCGAGGCTATATATAGACGCCGGCCTCCCACTCCTCTCTCCCACTCCCCACCCTACGGCTGACTAAACAGAACTACCTAAAAGTCAAGGGCGAGCGGCTGTCACGTGAGCCCGGCCTGTGTATTTATCCTGGGTGGGAAGGAAGGCAGAGCATTATTTGGCTTCTGCAGCTGCCTCCTACCTTCCCAGCTTCTTGGAAATGGGGGCTCTTCCCCCTCCCCCCCCCCCGCCAGCGCCGCGGCTGACAAAGCAAAGCTTTGGCTAAACCAGATGTGGCAAAGGGAGGGGAGCAGAAAGCTGGAGCCTCAGCGGCAGAAGAGGAGGAGGAGGAGGAGGAAAAATAAATAAATAAACAAGGGGAGCTGAAAACAGAACTTGGGACAGCTTTAAAAAAAAGGGCTGGGTGTGGAAGCTAAGCAGGGTTAGGCGTGGTGAGCGTTTGGATGAGATCCCTCAGGGGCAACTGTGCAGCTGAAGTCCAAAATCCTCTTGTGGGGACAAGCCAGATCTGATTTAGGAGCTGGATTTAACTCGAGGGAGAGTTTGCAGCTGGCAATCCATTTTATAGGATGGGTTGGGGGGAGGGAGAAGGAAGGGAGGGCCTGACTTGGCTGGGCTGGTCACTTGGTCGTTGTAACCCCTGCCCCACATGGGTGCCAACCAAACTGGACTTTTGCAAGGGTTCTTGGTGTAGGAAGTTAGTAACAACCCTTCTCCTAGGAAAATGAGATACTTTAGGAAATATTAAAAGGGCAGAATATGTCCCCAAAAAAGGGAGGCGGAAACTCAACCCCCACCCCCAAATGGGCCATTGTCAATGGGCCATTAAGGCCTGGTCCAGTCAAGTCTACAAACAACCTTCTACCTTCAGGCAGAGCCATAGTAGGAATTGCCCCAACCCCCTTCATTACATCATCACCCAGCAAGGCTCAACCAAGCTTGGGACTCAAAACACAACCTACAAAGTTATCCCTCCATGGCCCCATGGGAGTCTGACAACCAATCAGAATACAAGCTCAAATTTAAAAGCCCAGCGAGGGCATAAAACCCAGGCACTCTCAGCATCTCTTCCTTTTTTTGCCCAGGATCTCAAACCTTGTGATCCTGTTCATCAATAAACCTTTCCAAGCAACTTCCACGGATCCAGTGTCTTTTCCCACACTTGGAACTGAACCCAGAAGGATATTTCTTCCAACACTGGGAAGGGCCTGTGGGAAGCAGGATGTCTAGGGAGGATCTTGGGGGGCGGGGGGATGCTGAAAGAGAGAAGTGATGGAGGACATGAAAGAAAAGGTTAATGGGATCAACGGAACAACTTAAATAGCATTTCTCGACTTTGGCAGGTTTAAGATGGGTGGACTTCAACTCCCAGAATTCCCCAGTTGAAGTCCACCCATCTTAGAACTTGCCAAGGTTGAGAAATACTGATGCATACGTTGGTTCGATACTATGGAAGGAATGAACAGGATCTGTTCACAGAATGCAGTGGAGCTGTTCTCTGTCCCTGGGAAATCCTGACGAAAGGCAAGAAGGAAATGAAGTCAGATTGAGTCAAACTGGGCTCCCCACTCAATGCAAAGCCGGGGTTGTCCTTATTGAGGGATTGTTGTTGTTAGTTGCGAAGTCATGTCTGACCCATGGCAACCCCATGGACAACGTTCCTCCAGGCCTTCCTGCTCTCTACCATCCTCCGGAGTCCATTTAAGCTCACGCCGACTCTTTCAGTGACTCCATCCAGCCACCTCATTCTCTGTCATCCCTTTCTTATTTTGCCCTCCATCGTTCCCAGCATCAGGCTCTTCTCCAGGGAGTCCTTCCATCTCATTAAGTGGCCGAAGTATTTGAGTTTCCTCTTCAGGATCTGGCCTTCTAAAGAGCGGTCAGGGTTGATCTCCTCTAGGACTGACCGGTTGGATGGCCTTGCAGTCCAAGGGACTTACAGGAGTCTTCTCCAGCACCAGAGTCCAAAGGCCTCCATTCTTTGGCGCTCAGCCTTCCTTATGGTCCAACCTTCACAGCCATCCATTGCAACTGGGAAAACCATCGCCTTGACTATCATATTTAATTCCTGGGAAATGAAGCCAGCTCTGGAACTCTTTGTACACCACATGAACTGTTTTGCTGTTTGTTTGTTTTGTTTGTTTGTTTTATTGGATTTATATGTGAGGTAGAGGAGGGCCACACTATCTAAAAGAAAGGAAAATATATACAGGAATATTTGTGCTGCATCTCCCTTCTTCTCTTTTAAGGGTTGACAGAAAAATGTTATTCTTCTGTCACAATTCTAATATAAAGCCAAATTCTTAAACAAAAAAGAAAACCCCAAATAGTCTCTAAAATTTCTTAAGATTTTTTTTCAAGCAGCAGCTTCCAAAAATTCAATAACAGAATAACAAAGTTGGAAGGGACCTTGGGGGTCTTCTAGTTCAACCCCCTACTCACGCAGGAGACCCTATACCATTTCAGATAGGTGACTGTCCAGTCTTTCCTTAAAAACTGCAGTGTTGGAGAACCTACAACTTCTAAAGACAAATCGTTCCAATGGTTAATTGTTATGGTTAAGAAATTTCTCCTCAGTTCTAGGTTGCTTCTCTCCTTGATTAGTTTCCATCCAATCAATGTTCCCCCCCCCTCCTCATAAATTACAAGATCTTTTCAACAAGAGATGGCTGAGATCGAAGTGGAGGGTAGCTGCATCCTGCCGTATGATCTTGCCCAAAAATAAAACCAACATTCTAGTCCTCATAGTGTTGATATGAAGGATGTTTTAAAGAGGAACATAGGAATCCCCTTTGACCCCCTCAGCCTGTTTTGTGCATCCAGAGACTCTTGAAAGTGAGGTGGGCGGCATATAAATTTAATAAATAAGATCTTTTCAGGGGTGTGCACCCTTCTGCAGTCATCCTTTACCTTTAATGGTTTGCCAAGAACAGCCTTCCCAAAATTAGGAGGAGACAGTGCAGCAAAGTACACAGGCTGGGTCAGGATCCCTTCAGAATGAAATTAAAATTAATTTACATTTAAATTGATTCAATATGTTGCCATAATAACAGGCTATGACAGAAGTTCTCAACCTTAGTGCAGGATAATACATTTTTAAAAAAGCTAATCAGACCTCAGGCAAAATCCAAGCGCTACCCAACCTCATTTATTTATTTGATTGTTATCCTGCTTTTATTTTGCGTAAGTAATTCAAGGTGGTGAATATATCTAGAATAGAATAGAGCTGGAAGGGACCTTGGAGGTCATCTAGTCCAGCCCAATGCTCAAGCAGGAGAACCTGTCCTATATCATGTCTATATATGTCTATATCTATCTATCATCTATCTATCTATCTATCTATCTATCTATCTATCTATCTATCTATCTATCTATCTATCTATCTATCTATCTATCTATCTATCTATCATCTATCTATCTATCATCTATCTATCTATCTATCTACCTACCTACCTACCTACCTACCTACCTACCTACCTACCTACCTACCTACCTACCTCTCCTTCCTCCTCCTATTTTCCCCTGACAACAACAACCCTGTGTGGTGGAGTAGGCTGAGGGAGAGTGACTGGCCCAAAGTCACCCAACCAGGGTTTCATGCCTAAAGCGGGACTAGAACTCATAGTTTCCTGGTGTTTGGCTAAAAGTCATCCAATTGTGGGCAGTGGGGAATTCTGGGAGTTGAAGTCCACTCCACTTTTAAGTGGCCAAGATTGAGAAGTATTGTTTTAAGGAATACTGGCTAGTTTTAGACAGGAAAAAACCTTTGGCCTCCTGCTCCATGGTCCATTTTTAATTAAAGATTCATTTATTTAATTATTTGGTAAATCAGTGGAACAATTTGCCTCCAGAAGTTGTGAATGCTCCAACCACTGGAAGTTTTTAAGAAGATGTTGGATATCCATTTATCTGAAGCGGTGTAGGGTTTCCTGCCTGAGCAGGGGGAAGACCTCCAAGGTCCCTTCTAACTCTATTTCTATTTCTATTTCTATTTATTTCTATTCTATTCCATTCCATTCCATTCCATATTTTATATTCCTCTTCCTATTCTATTCCTATTTTTCAGTGTCATAACTTCAAATGGCCATTTAACAAATTGTTGTAAGTCAAGGACTACCTGTACCATTATAATTTCAAATAGTCACTAAGCAAATGGTCATAAGTCGAGGACTATCCACAATCTTCATTTGTTTTCAGCATTTTCATTACACCCCTTCCTATTTGTTTCCTTGGACAGGCGGAACATCTGGGCCTTTTTATTCTCCGAATGGTGGGAACTCGGATTGGAGGGGGAAGAAGAAAGTGGGACAGCCCTCCAACACACTCTCTGCGTCAGGAAGGTGGAGGAAGAACCCTGGAAGAGAGAATGCTTGTGTTTTCCCCCCCCATTCCCCCCCCCCAAGCTCGGGGGTCAGAAAGAATGTGCTTTTGAGCTTGTGAACGACCATTTTATGACCTTCCCCACCAGTGGTGGGTTTCTAATTTTTTTTCTACCGGTTTGCTTGTGCGTGTGCGCGCGTGACACTTCTGCACATGCGCGTCTGGTCGGGTGGCCAGAGCCTCCCGCTGCCACTACTACAGTTGGCCCGAACCGGGAGCAACCCATCTCTGCTACTTACACTTAGTTGCTTCTAGGGGACACAACTGGCAGTTTGTGTTGCCTTTGGTCAGTGGAGGGATTCAGCCGGATTGGGACGGTTCGGGCAAACCGGTTGTTAAATTGCTGGCTGGCCCCACCCCTTCCTGCCCCGTCCCTTCCAGGAGTCCCCCCCCCCCCCGTGCCCTGTTTTGGCTCCCTGGTAAATGCAGGGAGGCCTACTATGCCCAAAATGGTGTGTGTGTGTGTGAATGTGCAGTGCTCTTGTGGCAGTGCCCTTGTGGCCTGGTTTTGCTACCAGGAGGCTGCAGGGAGGCCTATTAGGCCCAAAATAGGGTGCAGGGGGTGGTGGCACCCCCCACCCATGGCTCGTTTTTTCTCCCAGGGGGATGCGGAAGACCAAGTGCTGCCTGTCACACACCCCTGGCCAGTGGCGTAGCGTGGGTTGTCAGCACCCGGGCAAGGCAAGTAATTTGCGCCCCCTAACCCGAGGGCGGCCCGACTGCAGCTGCCCCTGGGTCGGCATCAGTCAAGTGAGGCTCTCCATGCTGGCCTCCTGCCTTCCTCCCGAGGAGGAGCTCGAAGGGCAGCGGGAAAAGGCTCGACTGAAGGGAAGCAGGTGCCGTGGGGGTGGGAGGCGCACCGGGGGCTTCGGGAAGGCGCCGGCTCCCCGGGGCGCTCCAGGCGGAGCGGGAGGATGCGGTGGCGTTGCAGCGGCGGGCAGATGGAGCACAGTGCCGCTCTCCTTCGGCTCCCGCGGGGGCGGCGCGGCAGGTCTTGGTGGCTCCGCTGGGAGGTAGGCGGTGCGCAGGAGGGGCCTGGGCCGGGGAGCTTAGTTCACGGGCCGAGCCGGGCACGGAAAGAGGCGGCCACAGTCCGGCAAAGAGCGGCGCGGGGCGAGTCAGGGTGCCCGCCTAGATGTTGCGCCCGGTGCGGCCGGCCCCCCCTGCACCCCCCACGCTATGCCACTGCCCCTGGCCATGCCCACCCAACCAGTGTTGAGGGCAGAGAACCGGTGGTTGAATTATTTGAATCCCACCACTGCCTTTGCCTGATTTGGCAGACTGACTTGTAGGAATTGGGGGGTGGGGAGGAAAGAGGAAAGGAGTCAATGGGGAGAGCGGGAGGGAGAGAAAGAAAGAAGGTTCACGCAAGGAAAAAGAATAAAGGAAAGAGGGGGGAAAAAACAGAAAGAGGAAAGTGTCCCTGTGTCATCCTTTCTAAAGGTCTCGGGATAATAGCTTCTTACATGCTGTGAGGGTGGCAGGGGTATATTATGCCAAGAGGACTCTACAATTAAGGCCATCCTCCTCCTCCCCTCCTTCACCCTTTTATGCAAAGTTGGGCTTAGTCATTACAGGGGTGGCAAGATGGAGCTGCGGTTTCTCATTGATAGAAATGAGGTATGAAAAACCCAAAGTATAAACCAAAAATGCTAATGCAGTCCGAAGAGGCTGGCATTAATAGAGGGATAGAATCAAGATCACGTGAAGTGTGAATACCACTTTATAAAACATTGGTAAGACCACACTTGGAATGCTGCCTCCAGTTTTGGTTGCCATGATATAAAACAGATGTTGAGACTCTACAAGGAGTGCAGAGAAGAACATCAAAAGAGGATTAGGGGACTGGAAGTAGACACGTACGAAGAATGGTTGCCGAAATTGGGTATGTTTGATTTAATGAAAAGGACTACAGGTGACATGATATCAATGTTCCAATATTTGAGGGGCTGCCTATTCTCCAAAGCACCTGAAGGCAGAACAAGAAGTAACAGATGGAAATTAATCAAGGAGAGAAGCAACCTAGAACTAAGGAGAAATTTCCTGACAGAATAATTACCCAGTGGAAAAACTTGCTTCCAGAAGTTGTGGATGCCCCAACACTGGAAGTTTTTAAGAAGAGATTGTCTGAAATGGTATAGGATTTCCTAGTCCTAGCAGGGGGTTGGACTAGAAGACCTCCAAGGTCCCTTCCAACTCTGTTATTCTGTTAAGCAGCAGCAAAGGAAGTCAAACATCTCGAGGAAGGAAAGCCAATCTCAGGGGGGGAAATCCAAATATTCAACCATTCTATCTGAACTATATATTTATTCCCCACTCCTGGGAATTATCATCTTGAGGCATGGACTGTTGCTTCTGCTTCAACCAACCTTCTGTTCTAAGAATAGAATTTGCACTTCAATTTCCATGCTGAGCTGGCCGGCCAACTGGCTGACTTTCATGTCCCCCCCCCCCCATACAGATTAAAATAGATTAACAGAGTGGGAAGGGACCTTGTGGGTCATCTAGTCCAACTCACTGTCCAAGCAGGAGACCCTACACTATTCCTGACAGATGGCAGTCCCGTCTCTTCTTGAAAGCCTCCAGTGATGAAGCTCCCACAACTTCCGAAGGCAACTTCTGTTCCATGGGTGGATTGTTCTCACTGTCAGAAAGTTCCTCTTTATTTCCAGGTTGAATCTATTATTCCTTGAATGGCCTTCAAGTGCTTTGGAGAATAGCTTGACCCCACTCCCCCTCCTCTATGTGGTAGCCCCTCAAATATTGGAACACTGCTATCATGTCTCCCCTTGTCCTTCCCTGGTCAATCATGTGGCAAACTGTTAAAACACAAATCTCAGCCAATTCTTTAGAGTCGTCATGGCAAACATATGGCAGATGTATCACAGGTGGCATGCAGAGCCCTCTCTGCGGGCACCTGAACCGCCGCCCAGCTCAGCTCCACCGTGCATGCACATGTGCCTCCCGCCGGCCAACTGATTTTCAGGTTCCTTGTTGCGCATGCAGAAGATGCCACATCCATTTTTGGTCCCAGGGGGCTTCAGGGAGGCCTGCTAGGCCCAAGATGGACTGCGGGGATGCGAGGTTCCCCCTCCACCGCCCGTGTTTTTGGTTCCAGGAGGCTTCAGGGAGGCCTGCTAGGCCCAAGATGGACTGCGGGGATGTGTGGTTCCCCCTCCACCGCCTGTTTTTGGCCCCAGGGGGCTTCAGGGAGGCCTGCTAGGCCCAAGATGGACTGTGGGAAAGTGTGGTTCCCCCCTCCCCAGCCCGTTTTTGGTCCCAGGAGGCTTCAGGGAGGCCTGCTAGGCCCAAAATGGACTGTGGGGATGTGTGGTTCCCCTCCACCGCCCGTGTTTTTGGTTCCAGGAGGCTTCAGGGAGGCCTGCTAGGCCCGAGATGGACTGCGGGGATGTGTGGTTCCCCCTCCACGGCCCGTTTTTGGTCCCAGGAGGCTTCAGGGAGGCCTGCTAGGCCCAAGATGGACTGCGGGGATGTGTGGTTCCCCCTCCACGGCCCGTTTTTGGTCCCAGGAGGCTTCAGGGAGGCCTGCTAGGCCCAAGATGGACTGCGGGGATGTGTGGTTTCCCCTCCACGGCCCGTTTTTGGTCCCAGGAGGCTTCAGGGAGGCCTGCTAGGCCCAAAATGGAGCATGAGGAGATGCAGCATGCATGCACAGGGGGGTCATGCGTGCATGCACGGGGGGCAGGGGGCATTGCATTATGGGTGTGGGCATGCACACGTGATTTCGGCACACGAGAAGAAAGAGGTTAGCTATCCCTGCTTTAGAGGATGTTCAAAATGCCTCCCTTCCCAGCTGTGGGATAAGCTGAGGCCGAGACTGTAACTGGTTGCCTGTTTTAACCGTGATCTCCAATTCATCCTTTGAAGTCAAGGACCAGGGGAGAAGCTAGAAACCAGGAGATGCTGAGTTCTAGTTCCACCTTAGGCATGAAAGCTAGCTGGGTGACCTTGGAGGCCAATCATTCTCTCTCAATCCAGTGCCCCCCCCTCACAGGGATGTTATTGTGGGGAAAATAGGAGTATTAGGAATGTTTACCACCTTGACTTATTTATAAAAAATAATGGTGGGATATTAATAAACACATTTACAAATGGCCTTCCCCTTGGTGTCCTAAGAGTTTCAGTGGCATTTCCAAGTTGCACAGAAAGCAGCAGAAGCTGGATGGGAACAGTCTGTCTCATTCCCTCTTAGAGACTAGCTTGACCTGACGCCTTCCAGATGTGCAGGGATTACAACATCCCAAAATTTGGAACCAGCCACCACCCACAATACATGTCCTTTTATTACTTTCACTTGTTAAGTAGGATTGTTAAAAGTTGCTTTGATTCTTATCTTAACAGGAGACAAGCTACCAATTAAAGAAGTACTGGCTTATTAGTATTATTATTATTATTAGCCAGGAACACACCTTCCTTAAAATTAATCCCAGGAACACTGGGGTACAGGTTTGAGAGAAGGCTTGGCAGTCCTAGGTTAAACTCTCCTTTTCTGCAGCTTTGGACTAAAATAAGACTTTTAAGCGAGATACCAGTTGCCCGGCTATAGGTTAAACCCAGGCAGTTGAAAATAAATACGAATATTTAAGTACAGATGATGTTTTAATTGTTTTAAGGAGAGGCTTTCCCTCAATTACATTTCCATGTCTTCTGCAATGGAGGCCATAACAAATGGGTGTAAGATTTGTTACTTGGGGTACCCAATTTGTGAGACCAGGAATGTCATATTGTCTGTCAGGAGTGCAATAATAGGGATGTTCAAATGAAAGAATGGGATTATTTATCTGTCCCTAAACCTAGGCCACTTTAAGATGGTGGGCTTAGCATGGCTGGCTGGGGAATTCTGGGAGTTGAAGTCCACCATCTTAAAAGTTGTCAGGTTGGAGGAACATTGATTGATTTGAGTAAAAGGAAATGCTTGGCTGTTGAGTCGTTTTAGGCAGTTGGAGAAGGAATGTCGGACAACTTTCTTTGGAGGAGAAGTTAAAAAAAGAAGTATAAATCTTTATAGCAGATTCATCCTGCAGGCTCCTCTGAACCAATCTGTGGATAGATGCCCAGCAAACGAGACTTTGCCTCAAGAAATATAGAAAAAAAAGAGAAGTCTTGGTGCAAATCATACAAAGGTGAGTTTTATCCACCCATTGCCGTGCTGAGGCAGCTAGAACAAGTGAAGAGAGATTGAATAAAGTTTTAAGGACACCATCCTGTGAGACTAACTCTAGTTGCTGTGGCTGTGTACAATATCCACACAAGTGAAAACTTCTCCCCAGCCTTGCTGTCTGCTTCAAAGGGATCTGATCTCATCCTGTCAGTTTCTATCTGTGCTGTGTCTAGTAGTGTGTGTGTGTGTGTGTGAGAGAGAGAGAGGGGGGGCAGACAGAGAAAGAACAAAAGAGAAAGACAGTGAAAGAGAAAAGTGAAAGTAAGAGAAAGAAAAGAAGGAGGGAGGGAGAAAGTGATAGAGAAAGAGAAGAGAGATAAAGAACAAGAAAGGAGAAATAGAAAGAAGAAAGAGAGAGAGGGGAAAATAAACAACAGAAAATGAAAGAGAAAAGTGAGAGAAAGCAGGAGAAAAAGGAGGGAGGGAAAAAAGTGATACAGAAAGAGAGAAGGAGAGAGAAAAGAAAGGGAGGTACCTTTTGCTGGTACAAAAAGGTCCCTGTTTGTTTATTCTACTGATGGGGGAAGCAGTGAAGTTCTCCTCCCACCCAGGGAATGTGTGGGTGGGGGAAAAGAAGGGGACTGCAGAAGGGGATGGATGGCTCCCATCCACCCTCTGATCTCATCCCCCAAGCATCCCAGACGGGCTTTCCAGGCCTGAGGTTTCGGCTTGGCCTTTTGAAACCTTCCCTCCCTCCAGCATTGGCAGGAGAAGCCAGTGAGGCTAACCTCATGGTCCCCATCAGGAGGAATCCAGTAGCTGGACTCATACATTTTATTAAAAGGCAGAAGCTTTTGCAAGCGGCAGCTCCTTTGTAATAAAAAATGTGAGTTGGAAAAGGTGCTACTGGATTTCTTTTACCTAAACACACACACACACACACACACACACACACACACACACTCACTCATTGCCTCTGGCTGACCCCAAAGTGTCTGATTTATCTAATGCCCCATGGGATTTTTCTCCTTAGATTGCATGTCAAGAGGCTTGTAATGGTAATTTAAACAGAAAAGAAAAGAAAAGAAAGAAAGAAAGAAAGAAAGAAAGAAAGAAAGAAAGAAAGAAAGAAAGAAAGAAGAAAGAAAAAAGAGAGAAAAAGGGGGAGGGAGGGAGGGAAGAAGGAAGGAAGGAAAATTAGAGAAGGGAGGGAGGAGAGGACAAAAAGAAGGGAAAAGAGAGGAAGGAATAAGGGATATTTTTTCACTTCTAGACAGATAATAAAACTGGGACACCTCAACTTAGACGATTATTATGGAACTTGGGTGTTGGTTATCTTTATTTTGTATGATTGACAGTTGTTTCACTTTGGGATTTGTCATGTAGTTGTGATGAAAGAAATGTCCTTCTGGGTTCGGCTCCAAGTGGGGAAAAAGACACTGGAGACATGGAGGCTGCTTGGAAAGATGGTTTTAATGGTGGACAGGACCACATGGCTTGAGCCCTGAACAGAAAAGGTGATCACATGCTTCAATGTTGGTGGAGAAGAAGAGAAGGGCTGATGGAGGGGCTTGCTAGGCTTTTTATAACCTGTTCAGTCCCACCTCTCTGTTTCCTGTTCCTGTGTAAGAAATGTATTCTGATTGGTTGTCAGACTCACATGGGCCCATGCAAGGGCAACCCTCTAGGCTGAGTTCCAGGTTTGGTTGAGTTCTCAGATGCCATGTGGTCAGTTGAGTAAAGGCTTATATTATCATGCCTTCATTCCCATCCCCCTGGAGCTGAAGGGGAGAACTCTTTATTATGTATAGTTGACTAGCTTGGCCTTCTTAATGGCCCATTGATAAAGTGAGGATGGGCAGGAAGCTGCAGGAATTTACTTAGTTTTTAAAATGTGTTTCTCCCTTTTTCACATACAGGAAAATATAATATTCTGCCTTATCAATATTTCCTAGGATATTTCATTTTTTTGGAAGAGGGCTGGGTGATAACTTCCTACAGTTGTTTTCAGTGGTTTTGTAAACGGCAGAGTCAATATAAATAATTCAATAAAATGTCTGCGCACGGACACACACACACACACACACAGAGACAGACAGACACCACATGAATGCAATTGCAAATAAACCTAGCAGTTTAGTAGCCAAAAAGTCATCTCAGAGCCTAACTAGCAGCTCTTTTTTTTTAAGTCCGCCCAGGATTAATGCTAAGGTGTTGCATTTAAAATGTCGTTCCCCAGCCTAGACTGACCCAACCTCTTCCCCACCCTCCATGGTGATCCAGTAACAGACCCCTTCACCATCCCTTTCCACACAACCCATGAAGCTATAGGAAGAATCCCAAGAGTGCTTTTTCAAGAGGCAACTGGACTCTCTGGTTTTTCTTTGAAGACCTTTCGCTTCTCATCCGAGAAGCTTCTTCAGTTCAAGCTTCTTCAGTTCGAACCGAAGACGCTTCTTGGATGAGAAGCGAAACGTCTTCGAGGAAAAAACAATAAAGTCCAGTGGCCTTTTGAAAACGCACCTTTGAGATACTGGTGGGAATGCTTCTTTCACACAGCCAACCCAATGCTGAATAAAAGGAGGGATATATAAATCTAATAAATTAATAATTAAGGTACTGATCTAGTCGTCGTCGTCGCCCCCCCCCCCACTTCAGCAACCACCATTGGCCTTGAACCAAATCCTCCCTTTCAAGAGCCAATCAGCTGTGCTGGGAAAGACTAGTTCCCCTCAGCCATGGAAGCCGATTGGCTGAAATTGTGCCAGTTCTTCCCTCTCATCCCAAGAGCCAATCAGGTATACTGAGAAAGATGCTGAACTGGGGTGGATGGGAGGGAGGAGAGAGACAGATTCTAGTCCTCCAGCCATGGAAGCTGATTAGCTGACTTTGTGCCTTTCTTTCACCCCAAAACCAATCAGGTGTCCTGGGAAAGATTCTGGGCTGGGGACGATTGGCTGACTTTGGGCCAGTCCTTCCTTCAGCCCAGCCTAACCTGATATACAGGCTTGTTGGGAGGGAAAATAAAGATATTCTTATACACACCCCTTCTCAGCTGCCTAACAAATGCATCTACGGTATGCAAAGGTCTCACAGCCACATGGTGTAGAGTGCACCTAGGAATTAGAAATAGGATACCAAAAGAATTAAAGATAGTCAATGGAAGAAAAGGAAACGTAGCAAAATCTAGTTCATGCTAGCACCATTTGCAATAGCTCTCCAAAATCTTAGACATTTGACGTCAACTCTTCCTTGCCTCCTATTTTTCCCACAACATCCCTGCGGGATGGTTTGGGCCGAGAGAGAAAAAACTGGCCCTAAATCACTCTAGCTGGCTTTCATGTCCAAAGGAGACCTAGAGATCACCGACTCCTAGTTTTATGACCGCAGTCATTGTAAATCGAGGACTATCCCCAATTGTCACTGTAAACCGAGCAATGCCTCTATATTCTTTGCAATCGTCCTTGTATACATTATACATGTGTGTCTCATTCTCAATTTTTGAAGCAATCATTCCCTTAAATGCATTTTTTCTTGTCCACAGCACCTTTCACTTCATCATACCACCACACATCTTTTTTCACTCCCATTAGCACCACATGCTGTTCTGGCGTCCCCTTTCTGGATGTCCACTTTCCATTCATTCTGTTAGGGGATTAATCTGTTTCTAATATTTTCTCATGCAAGACTCCTACTTTCTCTTCCTGCTGTTATCTCACAAAGTAGATTCTCCCCATTCATTCTATTTTTTTTGTCACAGCATGGTTTCAATCACTTTTTCTCTACTTTCCTGCAACCATTTATTCATGTCACCTAATTCAGGTAGTCCTCTACTTCCAACCATTCAATAGTGAGCATTTGAAGTTACAACAGCCCTGAAAAAGGTGACCAATGGCTGTTTTTCACACTTACGATTGTTGCAATATCTCCATGGTCACATAATCAAAATTTGGATGCTTGGCAACTGACTTTATATTTATGACAGTTGCAGTCCCAGTGGTGGGTTTCAATTTTGTTTAGAACCTCTTCTGTAGGTGTGGCCTGCCTTGTGGGAGTGGCTTGCTGGCCATGTGACTGAGTGGGAGTGGCTTGGCACTCATGTGACCGGGTAGGCATGGCCAATTTGTAAAATGTGGTGAAACTCACTTAACAACGCTCTTGCTTAGCAACCAAAATGTTGGCTCAGAAACTCCGGCATTTGAAGCACGCAAGTCTTAAAGCTGTCAAGTTACAAGACCCTCGCACCCCTAACCCTTTAGAAAAAAAAACAGGGGTGTTCAAACTTGACAGTTTTAAACCTTGTGGACTTCAACTCCCAGAATTCCCCCTCTCGCTCTTCATCTTGATCATGTGCGGACGGGCGGAAGGAGGGAGCTGGAACCTGTTCTAAATGGCACTGTACAAGAGGTTAGAACTGGCAGGAACCCACCCCTGGTGTGTCCCTATTTTGAAACTCCTGACAAGCAAAGTCAATGGGGAAGCCAGATGCATTTAATAACCATGTTACTAACTCAACAACTGCAGTGATTCATTTAAGAATTGTGGCAAGAAAGAAACTATAAACTTAGTTAATAAGTGACCTGCTTAGCAACAGAAATTCGGGCTCAATTGTAACTGTAAGTCGAGGACTACCTGTAGAATAATTCCCCACCCTCCCAAAGATCACATACCTTCGGAATCTTACACGCATTTTTCCTTAACATTCATCCCTTTCATCGTCACTATACAAAGTAGTATAACTTGCAACTATTGTATGATTCCTAATTGCATAAACACTCAGTATAGCGTAGATCAGTGTTTCTCAACCTTGGCAACTATAAATATAGATGTGGATATAAATATAAATATATTTGTTTTTCTTTCTTCTACTACATTTTAATTCATTATATTTGCTGTTTCCTGCTCTTTGCATTTCATCCTGCAAATTTTCCCATACGCTTTGATTGGCATGAGACGCGCCTAGGGAGAATAACTTCCACCAAGCAAGGTGGCTTTGGCCGATCGCAGTTTTCACATGAAACGTTTTGGTAAGTTAGAATAACAGAATAAGTTAAACCTTAGTGGCATGTGTCGGAAGAAAAATCCAATCCGGTTTCAAGCCGGGCGAAAAAAATATATGCTGGAAATAAAATGGAGGCTGGCTACAAGGAAGGAAGATCTCTGCTTATTTGCTTTCCAGAAACTTCGGTGACAGCAGCATGTCTCTGTCATGGCTGACAAAATGGCTGAGAGAGTGGAAGGATTTTTGTAGGGTTCTGGTGTTTGCTGATTGAGATGCTCCAGGGGGATGTGCAATGTAGTGAGCCTTGTGTCTTTTACTATTTCAATCCTATTATGGATTATGTCCTATGGCCTGTCCCTAGAAATTGGCTGGGGGAATGTAAATTCTTAACCCCATCAGCTCCAACCTTCTGTGGGAGCTTGTGGCTGAAGACGTTTTGCTTATGAATAGAATTTGGCCCAGTCTTGCCAAATGGATACCAAATCTCCATTCCAAAAGACCAAAAGTTCCTTCTGCTTGAGGCTGTTTTCCTATGGCAGGAAGACTGGGGCTGCTTTTTGCCTTTAAGAACATGTTTCTCCATTTCTCCTTTGGGGAAGTATTATATGCTGCCTCTTTTTAATATTAAGAATAAATAATATTTTAATCTGAGGAGGAGTAGGGCTTGCTACACACCGCGCCACTTACTGCTAATATTAAGGATGTGTTTTGCTAATTAGAGGCAAATTTTACTTAGGCTGCCCCAAGTGAAACCAAGTCCGGCTTAATTTAATCATGTTTTACTTATAAACCGCCTAGCATGATAGAGATATCAAAAATAGATAGATAGATAGATAGATAGATAGATAGATGGATGGATGGATGGATGGATGGATGGATGGATGGATGGATGATGGGTGGGTGGTTGGATGGATGGATGGATAGATAGATGGATGGATGGGTGGGTGGGTGGATGGATGGATGGATGGATGGATGGATGGATGGATGGATGGATGGATAGAGTAGGAAATTAGCACCCACCCTAACCCTAAAGGGGGGGGTAGAAACTCAGCCCTCACTTTTGTCAATGGGCCATTAAGGCCTAAGACAGCCTATTCTACATCACAAAGTTCTACCTCCTTCAGGCAGAGCCATAGTAAGAATTGCCCAAAGACCTTTCATTACATCATCATCCAGCAAGGCTCAACCAAACCTGGAACTCAGGACAGCCTACAGAGTTTCCCCTGCATGGCCCCATGGGAGTCTGACAACCAATCAGAATACAAGCTCAAATTCAAAAGCCCAGAGAGGGCATAAAACCCAGGCACTCTCAGCATCTCTGCCCTTTTTTTCTTCACCCAAGATCTTGAAGCGTGTGATCCTGTCCACCATTAAAACCATCTTTCCAAACAGCCACCATGAATCCAGTGTCTTTTTCCCCACTTGGAACTGAACCCAGATGGGCATTTCTTCCAACAATATCTGTCTGTCTGTCTGTCTGTCTGTCTGTCTGTCTGTCTGTCTGTCTATCATCTATCTATCTATCTATCTATCTATCTATCTATCTATCTATCTATCTATCTATCTAGACAGATGATAGATGATAGATAGATAGATAGATAGATAGATAGATAGATGATAGATAGATAGATAGATAGATAGATAGATGATAGATAGATAGATAGATAGATAGATAGATAGATAGATAGATGATAGATAGATAGATAGATAGATAGATAGATAGATAGATAGATAGATAGATAGGTAGATGATAGAAAGTTTACCCAGTCTAATCCAGTCTTGCAAGAATATTATATAGGACCATGATGGCGAATCTATGGCCTGCATGCCAGAGGTGGCACATAGAGTCCTCTCTGTGGGCAGGCACGCCAGCTGGTCTTCTGGTTTCCGCCACGCACATGCACACCGGCTACCTGGCCTTCGGGTTTCCAGTGCTTCGGCACGTGCGAAGACCAGCGGGCCAGTGTGCATGCACACACCAGAAACCTGATGACCAGGTGGCCAATCCATGCATGCGCACTGGCCGGCTGGTACTTGAGTTTCTGACACTACGCACGGATGTGCTTTCTGGTTTGGGTTCTTGGTGCTGAAAACGTTTGCCATCACTGCTATAGGAGGTAAATGCCCTGAACCAACGCATGTTCAAGCTGCCTTAATATACTTTAGTAAAGAGGTTTAAGCTAAACAGTGACGGACAATCAATCAATACTTATTTCTGCCAAATTTATTTATGCTGCAGTGAGGTCTTCTTCTTCTTCTTCTTCTTCTTCTTCTTCTTCTTCTTCTTCTTCTTCTTCTTCTTCTTCTTCTTCCTCTTCCTCTTCCTCTTCCTCCTCTTCTTCCTCTTCTTCTTCTTGCCACTGCTCTCCAACGGAAAATGCATTAATCAACCCTTCTCAAACTGGCTTAGTAAGGTCAATAAGACCATCCTTGGCCCCAAGCTTAGAATGCAAAATAACCAATTAATTGGATCTGCAAAAAGCAGGAGGGAGCCAGGCAGGAAAGCAGGCATGGATTTGTAGTGACCTATTTCTAGGGCGGTTCTTCCAGGAAAACAAAAACAAAACCCAAGACCATTTTGCAGGGATGTCCAACCTTGGCAACTTTTAAGACGTGTGGACTTCAACTCCCAGAATTCCCCCAGCCTGCATGTTGAAATCCACAAGGCTTAAAGTTGCCAAGGTTGGACATCCCTGATTTAGTGTGATAGTGGTTCATAACCTGGCTATCCCCCACACACACACACCTTAGGTTTTGGTTATTTTTCACAACAGGGTTGTGTAGCAACCTCCTGCCCACCAAACTCGAGTTTCAGAACGGTTGTTTTGCTGGAGCGACGAATTCTGGGCAGGGCACCGGGATTAGGATCACCTTCCAGAAGTCGGTATTCAGTCGGTATTCAGACCAGTTCAAAATGTCCTACGTAGCCTCATTTTCAAGCCATGCACATGCATGCTAGCCGCATGCTCGATCAAAGCGCATGCACAGAAGGCCAAGGGCCCACACACACGCAAGGTCACATTTGCGAACCGGTAGGGAAAGTAAGTGAATGCCACCCCTGATCACCTCCCTTCCAAGGTGGTTTGAATACTCCCGGCTCCTGCTTTGCCTGGAACAGCCTGGCATACTCCGTGTTCTGTGTTCCCTGCAGGCAACTCAACCGCCCACTGGGCGTCTGGCACAGGATGGTTCTCCCATCTCGCACTGGTACAGACGCCAGGTGCCTTGTCTGCGAGATCTGCCGAGCAGGCCAGTGGGGTGTGGGTGTGGGCGTCTCCTCCCCCCTTCCTTCTTTCTCTCTCCAGGCCATTGTTCGGCAACGCTCGTCTCCATCCACCTACACACGCTCCTAATTTATGTCAATTTTTTATTATTATTACTTGTTCCAATCTCCCGATTCTTCTCCACAGAGATCCGGCAGCTTTGCACATTTCTCTACTGTTAGTGCGGCGTTTCTTCACTTCGGCAACTTTAAGATGGGTGGACTTCAAGGCTCAGAATACCTTAAAGTCGCCAAGGTTGAGAAACAGGGCTCTACAAGTAGTTCTTGACTTCCGACTGCAACTGGGATCAGAATTGTCACTGCTGAGCAAGGCTGATCTCGGTCATTTCACCTGAGTCCTTCAGGAGAGACTTATTGGGGTAGTCCTTGACTGATAATTACTAATTGGGAATTAGACTTTCCATCGTTTAACAATAAAGGAGAATATTTGTAGCTCAGGGTTGAACTGTGGGGTCCTGGCGGCTCTCCAGTGACGTGCGGTGAGGTTTATGGCTGGTGAGGCTGGTGACGTCATCAGGAAGGCGGGGAATGGGGCCACGTATGCTGGAGGCTCAGGCTGCCTCAGCCTCCAGCACACGTGATCCCATTCCCCGCCTTCCTGAGCGCGCTCCGCCGGCTCGCGCTCCACAGTCCTCGAAAGCGACTGGGGAACGACGAGAACCTTCCTGCCTCTGCTGGACTTTGTGCGCTCCTCGAGGAGCGCACGAAATCCAGCAGAGGCAGGAAGGTTCTCGTCGTTCCCCAGTCGCTTTCGTGCCTTCATCATCCGGCAGCGCCAACAACATTTCTGCCTCCGCCCTCCGCAGCTCCCGGGCGCGGCCGGACGGATGTATATAATATTATAATATTATATATATATATAGTATATAATATTATATACTATTATTTCATGAAGAGAGGTGAGGCTCTGCCTCCCCTGCCTCCCCTGACCGCACGTCCCTGGTGCTCTCTGAGCTTGGTTGTTTTCTTGGAGACGTTTCATTACCCAATTTAGTAACATCATCAATGCTAGAAGAGGGTGAGATTTGTGGGGGGGAAAGGAGGAAGAAGAGGGAGGGAGAGAGGAGGAGAAGAAAGAAAGAAAGAAAGAAAAAGAAAGAAAGAAAGAAAGAAAGAAAGAAAGAAAGAAAGAAAGAAAGAAAGAAAGAAAAAGACAAGACTGTGGGGTCCTTGGTGCTCTCTGAGCTTGGTTGTTTTCTTGGAGACGTTTCATTACCCAATTTAGTAACATCATCAATGCTAGAAGAGGGTGAGATTTGGGGGGGGGGGAAAGGAGGAAGAAGAGGGAGGGAGAGAGGAGGAGAAGAAAGAAAGAAAGAAGAAAGAAAGAAAGAAAGAAAGAAAGAAAGAAAGAAAGAAAGAAAGAAGAAAGAAAGAAAGAAAAAGACAAGACTGTGGGGTCCTTGGTGCTCTCTGAGCTTGGTTGTTTTCTTGGAGATGTTTCATTACACAATTAAGTAACATCATCAATGCTAGAAGAGGGTGAGATTTGTGGGGGGGAAGAGGAGGAAGAAGAGGGAGGGAGGGAGGAGGAGAAGAAAGAAAGAAAGGAAGGAAGGAAGGACTGTGGGATCCTTGGTGCTCTCTGAGTTTGGTTGTTTTCTTGCAGATGTTTCATGCCCCAAACTAGATAACATCATCTGTGCTCACATGTTACCTAGCACTGATGATGCTACTTAATAGGAGTAATAAAACACCTGCAAGGAAACAACCTATTCCAGAGAGCATCAAGGACCCCTCATTCCGTTGCTAAGCAAAGTGGATGTTAAGTGAGTCAAGCCTGATTTTATGACCTTTTTTGGCCACAGTTGTTAAGTGAATCATGCAGCCATTAAACAAACCCAGCCTTCCCCATTGACTTTGCTTCTCAGAAGCGACCTGGAGAGGTCACAAATGACTCCAGGATGCTGCAACTGTTATAATTATAGTCCAGTTGCCAATCACTTGAAACGCTGCTTTTTAAACAATGTCTCCCGTCAGTTCAGAGGTTGATGTTGGACAACCAGATCAAGGTTAACAATCCAGGTCTTGAAATGTGGTCTCACACTATCTTCTCAGCATGGGCCCAAGAGGCCACTTTGCTGAAGGTCTTTCCCAGGGGAATACTGTGGTCCGTGATATCAAAAGTTACCAGATGATCCAGGTCCAGGAGAACCAGAAGGACTCACACTCCA
Organism: Natrix helvetica; assembly: GCF_964273705.1. Lineage (NCBI taxonomy): Eukaryota > Metazoa > Chordata > Lepidosauria > Squamata > Natricidae > Natrix > Natrix helvetica. The sequence continues at coordinate 11,316,188 of NC_138548.1, forward strand.
TACATCTGGTTTCTTCTTCTTGTTTTTAGTTGCGAAGTCGCGTCTGACCCATCACGACCCCATGGACAACGTTCTTCCACGCCTTCCTGTCCTCTACCATCCTCTGGAGTCCATTTAAGCTCACGCTGACTGCTTCGGTGACTCCATCCAGCCACTTCATTCTCTGTCGTCCCCTTCTTCTTCTTTTGCCCTCCATCGTTCCCAGCATGAGGCTCTTCTCCAGGGAGTCCTTCCTTCTCATTAGGTGGCCAAAGGATTTGAGTTTCCTCTTCAGGATCTGGCCTTCTAAAGAGCAGTCAGGGTTGATCTCCTCTAAGACTGACCGGTTGGATGGCCTTGCAGTCCAAGGGACTCGCAGGAGTCTCCTCCAGCACCAGAGTTCAAAGGCCTCCATTCTTTGGCGCTCAGCCTTCCTTATGGCCCAACCGTCACAGCCATCCATTGCAACTGGGAAAACCAGAGCCTCAAGAATCAAGAATGGGGCATTTGAAACCAGCAGCTCTGGCCAAACCCTGCATGTACCAATGATGCACCTGCTCTCCATTCTATTCAAATGCGAATGTATGCAAATGCATCTAATTGAGTCAGCAGTGCAGAATAGAAAGACCTTACAGATGTCCAGCATTGCTGGATCAGAGATTAAATCGGGGCTGCCAGCCACAGATTCCTCAAGGGGTCATAGAGATAGAGACAGCTGCTGACCGCCCCACCCCTCCCATCCTACTCTCTCAAATAAACAACTTTTGGCATACCTATGGCAGTCCAAAATATGCTCCATCTCTATGGGGGAAGCTTTCCCCTTAAAATGAAAGCTGCTTGCCACCTAGCCTTGCAATTTCTGAACGGAGAAATTGAGTTAGTGCTGTTGGCTTTCAAGCAGCTGCGTAACAGGATAACAAGATTCGGAAGGCACCTTGGAGGTCCTCTAGTCCAACCCCCTGCTCTGTGTCATTTTACTCAAAGGGTTGTCCAATTTCTTCTAAAATACCTCCAGTGTTGGAGCATCCACAATTTATGGAGGCAAGTCATTCCATTGATCAGCAACGGCAAGAGCATTTAGACTTATGTGCCATTTCACAGTGCTTTACATCCTCTCTGAAGTGGTTTATAGAGTCAGCATATGACCCCAAACAATCTGGGTTCTCATTTTATCGACCTCGGAAGGATGTCTCTCTCTCTCTCTTTCTCTCTCTCTCTTTCTGTCTCTCTTTCTGTCTCTCTGTCTCTCTCTCTCTCTGTCTCTCTGTCTGTCTCTCTGTCTCTCTCTGTGTATCTTGTCTCTCTCTCTCTCTCAGATTGGGTAGTGGATAGGCACACACAGGCTTAACGGTAACAACAGCTCTTTATTTAGTACGACAAGTGTGAACAATCCAGCCAAGGTTGAATCTGACAGCAGCCCTTTTATAGGGAGCTGTCAGACCCTTCAACCAATAGGATTAAACCTCTGTTCCCGCCAGAACAGAGGACCTTGGTGGAAACCACTGTAGTTAGAACAAGTATCTAACACTGTGTGTGTCTCTCTATTTCTGTTTCTCTCTCTCTTTCTCTGTCTCTCTCTCTTTCTCTCTGTCTCTCTCTTTCTGTCTCTGTCTCTCTCTTTTGCTCTCTCTTTCTCTCTGTCTATCTTCTGGAGGTAGAGGCCTGCAGAGATGCCTCCAGAATGTCTCTGCAGGCCAAAAATGGGCTAAAAAAGGCCAGTTTTGGTAAAAAATGGGCTAAAACGGCTCAATTTTGTGGCCTCCTGGGGCATCTGTGGGCCCCATTCTTCACCTCCCACCCGCCTCCAGAACTTCTATGCAGGCCAAAATTGTTGGTCTTACCTTCCAGTTCCAGCCCGTGGGGCTCGAGAAGGTAAGTCCGGCCAAAGGGTGCGGGCCGGTGGATGGACGGGGAGATGTGGGCAGGTCAGCCTCATAGTCCTGCGCGGGCTGGATTAATGGCTTCGGCAGGCCGTATGTCGCCTGCGGGCCGTTGTTTGAGGACTCTTGCTCTAGACCAGTGTTTCTCAAACTTGGCGACTTTAAGTCCTGTGGACTTCAACTCCCAGAATCCCCCAGCCAGCTTTGAGAAACACTGCTCTAGACAGTCACAGGAGCTGGAGTAAAAGACCTCCGAGGTCCCTCCCAGCTCATTCTAGTCTAACAAATCCTAACCGTCATAAGACAAGGAGTGTATTATAAAAGAACAAGATTTTGAACTCTTTCTCAAACCAGATGTTACACAGGTAGCCCTTGACGTACGACCACAATGGAGCCCCAGATTTCCACGGCTAAGCGAGACAGTTGTTAAGTGAAGTTTGCCCAATTTTAAGATTTTGCCACCCAAATTCAGTGGTAGGAAATGCCACTAGGCCAGTGTTTCTCAATCTTGGCAACTTGAAGATGTCTGGACTTCAACTCCCAGAATTCCCCAGCCAGCATTCGCACTAGGCCATTAGCACTGGAGGGATTCCAGGTATCAGATTCACCACTGGAACAGAGGACTGGACTCAAGCAGAACTAAAAGCCCTGGGTACGAAAACCAGAAGAATAATGACAATGAATCATGCCCTTCATCCACGTAGCAACAGTCTACATACCAAGGAACATAGGTGGGCGTGGAACGTTGCAAGTACACCAGGCAGTTGAAGAAGGAAAAAGGGCATTGGCACAATATCTGAAGGCCACTGAAGAAGATGCACCATGAAAGTTTACTGAGTCCTGAAGAGACCCAACCGGTTTACAACGAAGACCAAATGAAGGACAGAAAGAAAGAAGACAAAGGAATGGAAAGCATTGCGTGGTTGGGACATTAAAAACAAACTAACGGTAAAGCAGATAATACAATAGGACCTAGCGATGGCTAAGAGCAGGGTAGTTGAAGAAAGAAGCTGCGCAAATTAAAAACAAATGCATACAAAGCTGTAACACAGAAGAGGGCAACAGACAGCAAGTGTCACCTCTGCAAAGAAGCTGAAGAGAGACTGGATCACCTGGTTAGCTACCGCAAGAGGATCGCACAGGCTGGCTAGGAACAACGGTGTGTTCCAATATCTCAGGGGTTGCCACAAAGAAGAGGGAGTCAAACTATTCTCCAAGGCACCTGAGGGCAGGACAAGAAGCAATGGGTGGAAACCAATCAAGGAGAGAAGCAACTTAGAACTGAGGAGAAACTTCCTGACAGTTAGAACAATTAATCAATGGAACAACTTGCCTCCAGAAGTTGTGAATGCCCCAACACTGGAAGTCTTTAAGAAGATGTTGGATAGCCATTTGTCTGAAATGGTATAGGGTTTCCTGCCTAGGCAGGGGGTTGGACTAGAAGACCTCCAAGGTCCCTTCCAACTCTACTATTGTATTGTAACGGCACGGCAAAGCAGCAACAAAGGTGCATTGGAAGATCTGCAGGAAATACCATTTGCCTGCAAGCAAGAACTGGTGGATCCACAAAATAGAGAAAGTTATCGAAAATGAAGAATAACAATCCCCAGCTGTTTGTCTTTACTTGCAGTTATAGAAAAGTTTGTCAAGCCTTTGCTACTTCAGTGGCCAACCTGCAGCCAAAGTGCAACCCACAATCCAGAAAACCCCATTGTTGTCCTGTTTTGTGGTTTTTCCCATTTAGAATAGAATAGAATAACAGAGTTATTCCCACAACTTCTGGAGGCAAGTCGTTCCACTGATTAATTGTTCTAAACAGGAAATTTCTCCTTAGTTCTAGGTTGCTTCTCTCCTGGATTAGTTTCCATCCCTTCTTGTCTTGCTTTCAGGTGCTTTGGAGAACAGTTTGACTCCCTCTTCTTTGTGGCAACCCCTGAGATATTGGGAGACTGCTATCCTGTCTCCCCTGGTCCTTCTTTTCATTAAACTAGACATACCCAATTCCAGCAATCCTTCTTTGTCTAGTTTAATGAAAAGAAGGACTAGGGGTGACAGGATAGCAGTCTTCCAATATTTCGGAGACTGTCACAAAGAAGAGGGAGTCAAGCTATTCTCTAAAGCGCCTGAACCTAGAACTAAGGAGAAATTTTCTGTTAGAACAATTAATCAGTGGAACAACTTGCCTCCAGAAGTTGTGAATGCTCCAAGACTGGAAGCTTTTAAGAAGAGATTGGACAACCATTTGTCTGAAGTGGTATAGGGTTTCATGCTTAATCGGGGTTGGACTGGAAGACCTCTAAGATCCCTTCCAACTCTGTTATTCTATTCTATTCTAAACCCAGAAAACAGAACAACAATGGGGTTTCTGGATTGTGGGTTGCACTTTGGCTGCAGGTTGGCTACTGAAGTAACAAAAGCTTAACAAACTTTTCTCTAACTTCAGTTCTTCTCCCTTCTAGCAAGCTCTTTTCTTGACCACTGAAAACTGCAATATGTGAGGTTTTACATTTAGGCAAGAAATACCAAATGCACAAGTATAGAATAGGGTGGTACCTGGCTCAACAGCAGTAACTGTGAGAGAGATCTTGGAGTCCTAGTGGACAATCACTTGAATATGAGCCAGCCGTGTGCTTCAGCTGCCAAAAAAGCCAACACAGACCTAGGCAACAGAGGGAAAGAAGAAGGAGACACACACATAGAGAGATAAGAGACACAGAGAGACACACACAGAGAGAGACATAGACAGAGAAAGAGAGAGACAGAAAGAGGGAGACATGGACAAAGAAAGAGAGAGAGAGAAAGAGAGAAACAGAGACACAGAGAAACAAAAAGAGAGACATACTCACAAAGAGACAGACAAGCGACATAGAGAGAGACACACAGAGAGATATAGACAGAGAGAGAGACAAGAGACACACAGAGAGAGACATAGACAGAAAGAGAAAGACACAGAGACACAGAAAGAGAGAGACATAGAGAGAGAGAGACAAGAGACACAGAGAGAGACATAGACAGAGAGAGAGAGACAGAAAGGGAAAGAAAAATAAAGAGAAAGAGAGAGACAGAAAGATAGAGGGTGAGGGCGAGACAGAAAGAGATAGACAGAAAGAGAGAGAGAGATAGACACACACAGAGAGAAACAGAAACACACACACACACACACACACACACACACACACACACACACGAGACAGAAAGAGTGAGACAGAAAGAGAGACTTGTTGATTGTAAGCTCCTTGGGGCTGAGAAGAATTGCTGCATCTGTTTCCTGAAGTTGACCACTAGACTCCTAAACAACTGAAAAAACGATCCAGTAAAAAGAAAAGTCAACTGAAAGAGCAACATGCAAACAAAAGCAAATAAAACACCCCAGGAGCAAAACAAATTAAAGTTTAATTTGTGTGTATTGTTTAACGGACTGTTAAATTGACCACGCCCAGCTAGCCACATGATTTAGCCATGCCCACCCAGACAGCTGACCACCTAGCCACACCCACCCAGCCGGTCCGCCCCCCACCCAACAGTCTCAGGGACCGTGAATTAAGATTGAGGGCCCCCGGTTTAGAGACTCTTCTTAAAAACATCCAGTGATGGAGTGATTGTAATGGAGCCCATTACGGTCATTTGTTGTGATGGTCATAAAACAGGCCTGAGCCATATGACTGACCCAACTTATTGACCTCTTTTGCAGTGATTGTTAATTGAACACCACAGTCTTTAAGCAAGCCAATTGTTGGCCATGGGCTGTTTTTGCCAAAACAGGGAAGGAAAGATTGGCTTTCCCAAAAAGTTTATTAATTGTGGTCACATGACTTGTGGGAAACAGCAAATGGTCATAAATGTAAGCTGATTTCCAAGCAACCAAAATGTGAAACTTTGGAAGCTGGTCATAAGTCGATTTTGAGAGTCCGTCGTGACATAGGTTGCTAAGCAGCGAGTCATAAGTTGAAGTCATAGCATAAAATGACGTCCTTTTCAGCCTTAATTTAAAAAAAATATGGATTTATAATGAATAAATCACTCCAGATACAGTCTTTCATGTGAAAAAAAATCCTAGTATTTTACAATTCCTCTTTTCTGATTTCTGGCTTTTGCTGTGGCTTTTTGACAAAATGTGACGACAGGACTTTCAGTGACTGGCACATCCTTAAAAAAAGTGACAAAGTGATAGGCATGTCCGATTCTAAAGGACTTTTACACCCTCCGAGTCATGCAGGGAGAAAGAACACGTGCTCTTTGTTCTGACCTAGGCCTCCCAAGATCATGAAGCCGACGCCTGGTCCCCATAAAACCGCTTTTATTTAGGTTAAAGGGAATTCCTCTCCAGCCAACAGTCTTCCAAGAGATTTCACAACTACAGACCTTGATCAGGCTTGGAGAGCTGCCAGGCCGATATCTTCCAAACGCCATGCTGTAGCAGCAATTACTTGGCAAGAAGTCAGGAACAGATCTTCACCCTAATGAATTGAATTAATTGTCTCCTGCAAGTTCCCATCCCCTTTTTGTTCCTCTTTATCCCCTACTGGAAGGGCCCATTCACTGTTCACCTGTGCCTTTACTCCCGAATCAACCCTTGTTCCTTAGCTGTTCCCTTCGTCTGGCAGCTCTGCACATGGGCACACTGGGAACAGGCTCCAGCTGTTCTTCTGCCCCACTGATGTCTGACTCCGAAGGCAGCTGATAAGTGTCGGATGGCCCTGGCCCCCTCTCTGCCTCCGACACAGAGCCCTCATCAGAGCCTTCCCCAGACTCCAGGACTGGCCCAGGTTCCTCCCCGACCTCCTCACTCCGAATTTGCCACCACTTCTGCTGGCGGGCCACAACACCTCCCTCCTTGCACGCGAATGCCACACTCAATATAGAAAAAGCTGGGGGTGAGGGATGGCGCCACTTGAGATCCTGAAGGACAGCAGAAAAAGCAGTTGGGGCTGGTTGGTTGGATATTTGCACGCCGAGATGCCAACGGAGCCGGCTGCTTAAGAAGAAAACGAGATAAAAGAAGTTGGTGTGAAGACTAGTGGGCGATTGTTAGGTGTCAAGGTGGGCGGCTGCTGGAACAGTTCTGTTCACACCATGCATGTGTGTGTGTGTGTGTGTGTGTAGCCCCCCCCCCCAATAAGACAGTTGTCCCTCCCGCCTGTGGGTGCTGTGCCACAACAGATGGTTGGCACATATTGAGTGCCAGTTCAGGGCTTCTTTTGAAACAACCACAGTCATGTTCGGTCCAATGACTCAGGGGTCTCCAACCTTGGCAACTTTAAGACTTGTGGACTTCAACTACCAGAGTTCCTCAGTCAGCTGGCAATGACTGACCTTTTGCCATGCTGTGCCATCATGAAACTGTGCAAAATCACTTCTCAACAGAAAGCAGATTTTTCCCTCTGGAAGGCGCAAGCTGGGTTTGTGGCAGAGGTATATGCAGACATACTGCTCCTGAACATGGAAGTTCCCTTCAGGTTTATTTTTTAAAAAATAATAATAATCCCTGAACATAGAATAATTAATCAGTGGAACGACTTGCCTCCAGAAGTTATGGGTACTCCCAACAAGCCTTTTAAGAAGTGATACAACCATTTTATAGTGCTTGAGAGGTGGTTTGACTAGAAGACCTCCAAGGTCCCTTCCAACTCTCTTATTCTGATTCGCTAGCGCTTGGATTTTGCCTGAGCAGCTTATGATTCGCTTTTTTAAAACGTTTGGGCCAATCCTCAGGAAACTGGAAGTTCTAGTCCCACCCTAGGCATGAAAGCCATCTGAGAGACTGTAGGCCAACCCCTAGGAGACTGGGAGTTCTAGTCCCCCCCTAGGCATGAAAGTCACCTGAGGGAGGCTCTAGTCTAGGCCAATCCCCAGGAGACTGGGAGTTCTAGTCCCGCCCTAGGCATGAAAGTCACCCGAGAGACTCTAGTCTAGGCCAATCCCCAGGAGACTGGGAGTTCTAGTCCTGCCCTAGGCATGAAAGTCACATGAGATACTCTAATCTAGGCCAATCCCCAGGAGACTGGGAGTTCTAGTCCCGCCCTAGGCATGAAAGTCACCTGAGAGACTCTAGTCTAGGCCAATCCCCAAGAGGCTGGGAGTTCTAGTCCCACCCTACACATGAAAGTCACCTGAGAGGCTCTAGTCTAGGCCAATCCCCAGGAGGCTGGGAGTTCTAGTCCTCCCCTAGGCATGAAAGTAATCTGAGAGACTGTGTAGGCCAATCCCGTGGTGACTGGGAGTTCTAGTCCCACTTTAGGCATGAAAGGCAGCTCAGTGACCTTGGGCCAGTCACTCTTTCTCAGCTGAGCCCACCTCGCAGGGTTGTTGTCGTGGGGAAAATAGGAGAAGGAAGGGACATTGGGCATGTTCCCTGCTTTGCGTAATTTGTAAAAATAATAAGGTGGGATAGAAATAAATAAAAATGATTTTTCTCTGTAGAATCCAGAGGCACATTAATATTTTTTTTGGGGGGGGGGGAGTGGAAGGAAAGTCAAACCAAGAGGATGATGCAAATAGGTCAATTAAGTCAATGGCAAAGGGAGAGAGAGGGGGGGGAGGGAGGCAACCAGCTTCATAGCACCATTTGTTGCCTTGTGCACTGCCGTATAAGCAGAAAACATTCCTTGTCTTGGCATGCACATCCATGTTTGTCTAAGCCGGCCACCGAAACGGATCCCGCCCAAGGCCTCCTCCGGCTGGCTTCCCCCTAGCGTTTCCCTCCCCCTTCCCCAACAGCCCCACAGCCAAATTTGGTGTAGGATAAAGGAGGAGGCCCCGTAAGGTTTGTTCTCTTGGAAATGACGTCAAGGACCGACCGGGCAGGCAGAGAGAGTGGATCTCTCTGGGGCGGGGAAGTGTGCGATCTGAGGATGTGCGTCTGGATGCTGCCGTGGGTAGCTCTGCAAACAGCTTCCTCTCCTTTCACACTTTGTTCTCACTTGTCAGCCGTCCGCAGCCGCACACGTCTAACTGAGGAAGCCCAGCAGACAGCCGGTGCAAAACTGCATTCCCCTCCCTCCCTCCCCGTTTCTCATGAACGCAGGGCAATATTTTATCACCCGAAGCATTCGCTCCATTTGTCTTATCTTGCACACCGGGCCGTGTTTGCACGCCAGGCCAAAGGGAGGGCTGGATTCCCATGCCAGGAACCACCCACTGGCCTGACTTGAAGCCTAGTCTTGTGGGCTGTCTGAATGCTTGAGGGGGAAGCTTGCGGGAAACCGGCAGGAAACGTTGCAAAGGGTGATCACGGGCGCTGCAATGTAAGCACGAACTGGATGGGTTTCCTGCCTGAGCAAGGGGTTGGACTAGAAGACCTCCAAAGTCCCTTCTGACTCTGTCGTTCTGTATTCTATTCGAGTGCTTGGACACAATCGTGTGACCACGATGGCCAAACTCCTCAGAGCCCATCGCAAAGTGTCCCAATCAGTGGTGGGTTTCAACATTTTTTAGAAACTCTTCTGTAGGTGTGGCCTGCTCTGTGGGAGTGGCTTGCCAGCCATGTGGCTGGGTGGGAGCGGCTTGGCAGTCATGTGACTGGGTGGGCATGGCCGATGTAAAATGTGGTGAAACTCACTTAACAACGCTCTTGCTTAGCAGCCAAAATGTTGGCTCAGAAACTCTGGCATTTGAAGCACGCGAGTCTTGCACCCCTAACCCTTTAAGGAAAAAAACCCCAGGGGTGTTGAAACTTGGCAGCTTTAAGACTTGTGGACTTCAACTCCCAGAATTCCTCCTCCAGTCATGTTGGCTCAGAAACTCTGGCATTGAAGTGTGCAAGTCTTAAAGCTGTCCAGTTACAAGACCTTTGCACCCCTAACCCTTTAGAAAAAAAAACCCAGGGGTGTTCAAACTTGGCAGCTTTAAGACTTGTGGACTTCAACTCCCAGAATTCCTCCTCTCGCTCTTCATCTTGATGATGTGCAGACGGGCAGGGGGAGGGAGCTGGAACCAGTTCTAAATGGCACTGTAGATTTGTGGAACCTCTTCTATAGAAGAGCTTAGAACTGGCAGGAACCCACCCCTGGTGTGTCCCAATGTTGACCACATGACTACGGGGATGCTACAGCGGTCGTAAGTGTGAGGATGGGCCAGTGGTGGGATTCAAATAATTTAACAACCAGTTCTCTGCCCTAATGACCAGCTGGGTAGGAGTGGCTTGGCAGTCATGTGACCATGTGGGTGTGGCCAACTCAACATCACTCATGTCGATGGGCGCATCGCCTTAGCTGTTACAATGTCATAAGGGTTAACCAGAGAGGCAGTTTCTGTAAGCAGGGCAATAAAGATGAGGCTAGAAACAACACCAGAAGGTTTCTTTCCTGCCTTCCTTACAGGATTAGCCCTGTAAAGTGGAAAAAAACAAAAGGAGATTTCTTCCAACAACCAGTTCTCCTAACTGCTCAGAAAGTTAACAACCGGTTCTCGTGGATAGGTGCAAACTGTGTGAATCCCACCACTGGGATGAGCCATATGTCATTTTTTTCCAGTTCCGTTGTAATGTGGCAAGTTAGCACCCACCCCTCTCCTAGAAAAATGAAATATTTTAGGAAATATTAAAAGGACAGAATATTCCCCCTAAAAGGGAGGCAGAAACTCAGCCACCCTACATATGTTAAAGGGCCATTAAGGCCTGAGCCAGTCTTTTCTACATCACAAAGATCTACCTCCTTCAGGCTGAGCCATAGTAGGAATTGTCCAAAGCCCTTTCATTACATCATCATCACCCAGCATGAGTCAACCAAGACAGTCTCCACCATTGTTTCCAGTGTCTTTCTTCCCACTTGGGACTCAACCCAGATTGACATTTCTTCCAACAATTACTTTGAATGGATGTAAGCTGAGAATTACCTGTAGTTAGGGCACCAAAGAGGGACATTGTTACTTTCCAGCCTATGTTTGGGGAAGGTCACACCTGGATCTGGTAGGACTCTGGGCTGAATGGGTCTTGGACTTCATCCTTTGCAGGGTTTGGAGATCTTTTGGGAAGCGTCATGAAAGCTAGCCAAAGTACTTTGGACTGTGGAACATGGAACTTGGTGGAGAATATAAAAAGGTAGCTGGTCTCTTATCCCCTACTGCCAGCAGTTCAACAACCCCATTTTGCCCCTCAGAATCTTGGGAAGCTGCAGCTCACTCGGGGGTGGGAAAAACCTCTAATATAATTTACCAGATTCCCCGCATGGATTCCTCCTGTGTTGGACAGACTGGGAGAAAGCTAACCACCAGATTGCAAGAACATGAGTGAGCGATTAGACAAGGCAGCTCAAACTCATTGGCAGCCTCACATTGCAACGAACAAGGACACACATTCAATGTCGCAGCTACTAAGATTGTTGGCTGAGCAGGGACAAAAATAGCCAGGGAGATGATTGAATCCTGGGAAACGGTGCCCTTGTCAGTCAACAGGAGTGCTGATTTACCACCAGCTTAACAGGTATTTCAATCATCTCCCTGGCTATTTTTGTCCCTGCTCAGCCAACAATCTTAGTAGCTGCGACATTGAATGTGTGTCCTTGTTCGTTGCAATGTGAGGCTGCCAATGAGTTTGAGTTGCCTTGTCTAATCGCTCACTCATGTTCTCAGGTATTTACTAGCAGCACAAGAAAAAACAATCAGTGGCTTAATAGCCACCCATCAACACTCCAATTAACAACTAAAAGCCACACACAGCCAGGCACCACCTAACTTCTCTGCACAAAACCGTCCAGTGTACACATTTATAGAGAGATTCCCTGAGGGAGGATTCCAGCCCAAATCCAAAAGTTTGGAAGACTGTATCTCTGGTCCTGGTGATGGACTCGGGTTGGATTCTGCAACATTATCCTGGGACGTGTATATTTACCTTAACAAATATAAAGTAAAGGTAAAGGTTCCCCTCGCACATATGTGCTACTCGTTCCCGACTCTAGGGGGCGGTGCTCATCTCCATTTCAAAGCTAAAGAGCCAGCGCTGTCCGAAGACATCTCCATGGTCATGTGGCTGGCATGACTGAACACTGAAGGCGCATGGAAACGCTGTTACCTTCCCACCAAAGGTGGTTCCTATTTTTCTACTTGCATTTTTACATGCTTTTGAAGTGCTAGGTTGTCAGAAGCTGGGACAAGCAACAGGAGCTCAATTTGTTACGCGGACTGATCGACGAGCTCAGCGTCTTAGCCACTGAGCCAGCCTTTTAACAAATATAAAACTTTGCTTTATTGATATAAGGCAGTGTGTCTCAACTGTGGCAACTTTAAAATGTCTGGACTTCAACTATTGCGATTGACTGATGGGGATTTTGTCAATGTTCCAGATGTTTTGGGATCTCACCCAAGGCGCTTATCACCATTAGTGTTATCTTTGTGTTCTTTTGCCACATCCTTATTTATTATATTATATTATTTATTATTATTTTGTTTTTTTTTAATTGAAAAAGTTTTACACAAATTTTCCCCCTTTTTACCCCCCCACCATATAATGTAAATCACATACACATACTGTACCCCCTCCCCTCCCCCGTCTTAAAAAAATTTCTCATTCAAATATTGTACCGAATACTGTACCCCCCCTCCCCATCTTAAAATAAATTTCTCATTCAAATATTGTGCCCCCTTACCTCCCAACAATCATAATATAAGTTTCTCTTAAAGTAGCAATAGCCCAATAACCTCATCATCTAAATTAATTAAACATATATAAATCCTAATATAGGCTTCTCTTAAAGTAGCAATATTTCATTAATCCCATCTTCTAGATTAGTTATGCATATATATTTCCCCACCCTCCACCCTAACCCTCCCCCACCTCCCAATCAAACCCACCCCCCTGACTTCCGCTATACACCACTCTAACAATTCCAAGCATCCCATGTATTATTTACTCTGATCATCTATCAGTCTATTATTATTTTGTGGATTGTGACAATCCTTCTTCTGGACCTCAGAAGGGCTTGGTGTCGTCTTCTTTCAAACTCCTGGGCCTCCTTCAGGATGACAACCTCAAGAAGTCAAGAAGCAGGTTAGACGTTTAATACATCATGTGAGTGAAGAAGATCTTAAAGTCTAAACTCAGTGGAGGAAATGCCATCAAGGCAATTCACCCCTGGGCAATTCCAGTCATTAGCTACACGGCTGGAATAGCGGACTGGACGGAAGCAGAACTCAAAGGGGAGGATGGGAAGACCAGAAAAAATAATGACAATGAATCACGCCCTTCCTTCAGCAGTGACATTGACGAGGAAAATACAAAAGGAACATAGGTGGGTGTGGAATGTTGCAAGTACACCAGACAGTTGAAGACGAAGAAAAGGGCATTGGAAGAAGGGCAGTGAAGGAGATGCACTGAAGCTGGTATACCGGGAATGCTTACGGGATACCAAAGAGGCCAAACTATCCGACGGAATGACAAAATAAACCAGAAGAAAAGAGAGACAAAAAGGCAAAGTATTTCACGGCTGTTGGAAGAAATGTCCCCCTGGGTTCAGTTCCAACTGGGGAAAGAGACACTGGGTTCATGGAGGCTGATAGGAAAGATGGTTTCAATGGTGGACAGGACCACATGCCTTGATGATGTTGGGTGGGGAAAAAAGGGGAAGAGATCAGTGGTGGGATTCAAATAATTTAACAATCGGTTCTCTGCCCTAATGATTTCGTCCAACAGCCAGTTCACTAAGCTGCTGAGAAAGTTAGCAACCGGTTCTCCCAAATTGGTGCGAACTGGCTGAAACCCACCACTGGAAGAGATGCTGAGTTTTATATCCTCTCCGGGCTTTTGAATTTGAGCTTGCATTCTGATTGGTTGTCAGCAGTTTGGCCGAAGTGTTACACAGGCGCACGAGCATGAGCAAACTGGTAGTAAACCGGTTAGCAACCCATCACTGATTGCCAGACTCCCATGGGGCCATGCAGGGGCAACTCTGTAGGCTGTCCTGAGTCCCGAGCTTGGTTGAGCCTTGCTGGGTGATGATGTAACGAAAGGGCTTTGGGCAATTCCTGCTATGGCTCTGTTGTTCTCTGTTATGTAGAATAGGCTGGCTCAATATTCTTTTAATATTTCCTAAAATATCTCATTTTCCTAGGAGAGCGGTGGGTGCTAACCAGGGACGTGCGGTCAGGGGAGGCAGGGGAGGCAGGGGAGGCAGAGCCTCACCTCTCTTCATGAAATAATAGTATATAATATTATATACTATATATATATATAATATTATAATATTATATACATCCGTCTGGCCGCGCCCGGGAGCTGCGGAGGCAGAAATGTTGTCGGCGCTGCCGGATGACGAAGGCACGAAAGCGACTGGGGAACGATGAGAACCTTCCTGCCTCTGCTGGATTTCGCGCGCTCCTCGCGACTGCAATATGCAGTCGCGAGGAGCGCGCAAAGTCCAGCAGAGGCAGGAAGGTTCTCGTCGTTCCCCAGTCGCTTTCGAGGACTGCGGAGTGCGAGCCGGCGGAGCACGCTCAGGAAGGCGGGGAATGGGATCACATGTGCTGGAGGCTGAGGCAGCCTGAGCCTCCAGCACACGTGGTCCCATTCCTCGCCTTCCTGATGACGTCACCAGCCTCACCAGCCATAAACCTCACTGCACGTCACTGGTGCTAACTTCCTACATGGCCAAGACATTTTTTAAAAAAAAGCCTAGCAAGTAAAGTAGATAATAACAAGGCCTGGCAATGGCTAAGAGCAGGGAAGTTGAAGAAACAGACCGAGGGGACAAATTCTGGCCACGCTAGATCAAGCCTTAGGAACAATGCCTACAAAGCCAGAATGGGGAAAGATAGCAACAGACAGCAAGTGACACCATTGCAAAAGACCCGAAGAAACAATAGAGCATGTTTTTCTTCTAGGGGCAGAGGCTGGGGAAGTGTGACCCTTTGATGAATTGTGCTACTTCAGGAATTCTGGGAGTTGAAGTCCACAAGTCATAAAAGGGCCATGGTTCCCCACCTTCGTTTTAGGGCAGGGATGTCCAAACTTGGCAACTTTAAGACTTGTGGACTTCAACTCCCAGAATTCCCCAGCCAGCTCTGTTTTAGGGGATTAGACTAGACTTCTAGGGAACGAGGGGAGATATGATAGCAGTGTTCCAGTATTTGAGGGCCTGGCCCAAAGATGAAGGGGGCAAAACTGTTTTTCAAAGCACCAGAAGGCAGGGCAAGAATCAATGGGTGGAAACTAATAAAAGAGGGAAGTAACCTTTAATTAAGGAGAAATTTCCTGACAGTTAGAACAATTAATCGGTGGAACAACTTGCCTCCCGAAGTGGTGAATGCTCCAACACGGCAAGCTTTTAAGAAGAGGTTGGATAACCATTTGTCTGAAGTGGTGTAGGGTTTCCTGCCTAAGTAGGGGGTTGGACTAGAAGACCTCCAAGGTCCCTTCCAACTCTGTTATTCTATTCCCTAACGGTGAGAACCATGGAATGGCTTTCCTTCAGAAGTTGTAGATGCCCCATCATTGGAGACTTTCAAGAAAAGACTAGATAGCTATTTGTCTGAAATGGTATAGACTATAGACTCTCCTGCTCGAGCAGGGGGTTGGACTAGATTACCTCCAAAATCCTTTCCAACTCTGTTATTCTTATGTTTTTTGTTCTTTGTACTTGATTAGCTGCTGCAAGAAGATCTCTCATACTGGATGCAAACAGCAGCGTGTTCCAATTAATCAGTGGAACAGAAGTTGCTTCCAGAAGTTGTGAATGCCCCAACACTGGAAGTCTTTAAGAAGATGTTGGGCTCCATTTGTCTGAAACGGTATCAGGGTTTCCTCCCTAGAAGACCTCCAAGGTCCCTTCCAACTCTACTATTGTATTGTATTGTATTGTAAAACAACAACATTTTTGGTTCACTGGAAATTTGCAAAAAAATATCATTTGCCTTTAAGCGAGAACTGGTGGAACCATAATACAATACAATACAATACAATAGTAGAGTTGGAAGGGACCTTGGAGGTCTTCTAGTCCAACCCCCTGCCTAGGCAGGAAACCCTATACCATTTCAGGCAAATGGCTATCCAACATCTTCTTAAAAACTTCCAGTGTTGGGGCATTCACAACTTCTGGAGGCAAGCTGTTCCATTGATTAATTGTTCTAACTGTCAGGAAATTTCTCCTCAGTTCTAAGTTGCTTCTCTCCTTGATTAGTTTCCACCCATTGCTTCTTGTTCTACCCTCAGGTGCTTTGGAGAATAGTTTGACTCCCTCTTCTTTGTGGCAACCCCTGAGATATTGGAACACTGCTATCATGTCTCCCCTAGTCCTTCTTTCTCTTAAGCTAAACATACCCAGTTCCTGCAGCCGTTCTTCATATGTTTTAGCCTTCAGTCCCCTAATCATCTTTGTTGCTCTTCTCTGCACTCTTTCTAGAGTCTCCAGAAGTTGTGAATGCCCCAACACTGGAAGTCTTTAAGAAGATGTTGGATAGCCATCTGTCTGAAACGGTATAGGGTTTCCTATAAAATAGAGCCAGTAATATAAAACAAAGAAGTTAAATGCTCGGGGACTTTAGAATTCAAATAGGTAAGCATCTGCCACATAACAGCTCAGACTTAACAATTGTCACTAAGAAAGACTAGGCAATACCCAGAGACAGCAAAAAAACCAGAAAGAATTGGAGAAAATCGCAAAATACAAAGACCTTATAATAGAAATAGGACAACTGTGGCATAAGAAAAGAAAGATCGGCATTGACACATAACCCCATCAGCCAATTGCATAGGGAGCTTTACTTGAATCAGCTTACATCCTGTGACAAATGTTATTTAATATTATTAAATAACAATATCCCAGGTCCTTGGGAAGGACTTGATAGTTGGATAAAAGTGCCAAATCCACTCCGAACATCTGCCTGAGTGTGCCATGAACAAAAAAAACACCGTGTTTCCCCCAAAATAAGACAAAGTCTTATTTTCTTTTGACCCCCCCAAAATAAGCGCTTGGCCTTATTTTCGGGGAGGTCTTATTATTTTTGAGGTGCAGGAGGCGGCGAACGTGGTCACTTCATGGCTGCTGCTGTGTTGCAATATTTTCAGGGAGGGCTTATTTTAGCGAGGGTGCACAAAAGCCTGATTGGGCTTATTTTTGGGGGAGGTCTTATTTTCAGGGAAACAGTAATATAATCCCAATAATCCCTTCCGTAAGAAACTCAAGACCCACTTGTTCAAATTAACTGGCCGGGCCCAATTGTAATTGTAATCAGAAATATAGTATAATCTAATCCTGACCTTCCTGGATGGCATTTAAAATTTTTAAATTTTGGGGTTTTTAATTGGTTTTAATTGGAACTATTTTAAACTATCGTTAGTTTGGTTATTGTACGGACTGTGTGTTTAAGTTGGTTTGTCTGGGTTTTGTGTTTTGTCTTGTTGTTCTATTGTATATTTATTGTCTGTACACCGCCCTGAGTCCCTTCGGGGAGAGGGGGCGGTTTATAAATTTAATAAACTAAACTAAACTAAACTAATAATTCAGTATAGGAGCGCGGTGGCTCAGTGGCTAAAACGCTGAGCTTGTGGATGAGAAAGGTTGGCAATTCGGCGGTTCGAATCCCTAGCACCACATAACAGAGTGAGCTCCCGTTACTTGCCCCGGCTTCTGCCAACCTAGCAGTTCGAAAGCATGTAAAAATGCAAGTAGAAAAAATAGGAACCACCTCTGTTGGGAAGGTAACAGTGTTCTGTGCACCTCCGACGTTTAGTCATGCTGGCCACATGACCACGGAGACGTCTTCGGATAGCGCTGGCTCTTCGGCTTTGAAACGGAGATGAGCAGCGCCTCCTAGAGTCAGGAACGACTACCACATATTTGCGAGGGGAACCTTTACCTTTAATAATTCAGTGGTGCATTCTTTGGAATCAAAAAGCACAAGATTACTCAGCTTAAGTAATAAACGAAACCATTACTGCAATTTTTAAAATATAAAAAAAAAAACCCCAAACCCACAACAGCCTACAAAAGGCACGTTTTCGTAATCGCTGCTCCATTAACAACGGTTGCTGTTTTGTTTTTTATTTTCTTGGAAGCCAGGACGTTTCCATCAGCTGTGCTTTTTAAGTAGATAGAAAAGAGGGCAACCTCATCTCATAAACCAATGGTTTTCACCACATGCAAGAGATAGCGGAGACATTTGCTGCCTCTCTTTTAAAAAACCAACAACGTTTGCTGGGCCTGATTTCGCTCTGAACGGGGCCTGGAACTTAGAGCAGTGCACCTGTTGCAGATTTTAAGTAGGGCTTAAAATCTGCGTAGGAGGAATTGTGTTTGTGGGTGTGAGAATGCACGTGAGTAGATGTGCTTCCTTCTGAAAGCAGAAGGAAGAACAGCCAGTAGCAAGAAAAGAGAAGACACGGCATTTCCGTCAATGGTGTGTGACTCTCTCGTTCTCTGAAGAAGGTAGGATTTGGGCCAGAGGTCAAGACCTCCCCCCGCAAAAAAATAAATGAGGGGAACAAGATTCCCACATGTCAGAAGAAGTGAAGCAACCAACTTTACCAACTAAGCACACCACCCATTTGAAAGAATACTGAGAACTTCTGTAGCCATAAAATAAGAGGTAATTTTGTACTTGGGCAATGTATGGCTGTGAGAATTGGACCATAAGGAAGCATTGGAAGAATGGATGCTATCAAATTGTAGTGTTGGAGAAGACCCGGGAGAGTCCCTTGGAACGCAAGGAGGTCCAGTCAGTCAATCCTAAAGGAAATCAACCCTGATTGATCTTTAGAAGGACAGATACCAAAACTGAAGCTCAAATACTTTAGCCACCCAATGAGAAGAGTGAACTCACTGGAGTATAGAATAGAGAATAAACAGAGTTGGAAGGGACCTTGGAGTTCTTCTAGTCCAGTGTTTCTCAAACTTGGCGACTTTAAGTCCTGTGGACTTCAACTCCCAGAATTCCCCAGCCAGCTATGCTGGTTGGGGGATTCTGGGAGTTGAAGTCCACAGGACTTAAAGTCGCCAAGTTTGAGAAACACTGTTCTAGTCCAACCGGGGGTGAAATGCTACCGGTTCAGATCGGTTCAGCTGAACCTGTAGTAAAAAATGCTACCAGTTCGCCCGAACCGGTGGTTAAAAAAAAGCTACCGGTTCGGGGGAACTGGTATTTCCGACGATCAGCTGTGACGTGTGATTTATATTAGGTAGAATCATCGGATTTCCTGCTTTCTAGCTAATCTAAATCGCCTGGCACAGCAGATTCCCCCTCCCTCGCTGTTCCACTTACCTTTGCAGGCACGCTCCGTAACAGGCTCCGCCCACCCTTCCGGATGTCATCACGTCCTGTTTTTGACACTCTGCACATGCACGGAAGGTCCTGTGTATGCACTGAGGTGGCGCGTGCACTCACATTTGCAAACTGGTAGCGAAGGTAAGTTGATTTCACCCCTGCAAGAAGCCCTACACCAGTGGTGTCCAAACTTGGCAACTTTAAGACTTGTGGACTTCAACTCCCAGAATTCCCCAGCCAGCTGGGCTGGGGAATTCTGGGAGTTGAAGTCCACAAGTCTTAAAGTTGCCAAGTTTGGACACCCCTGCCCTACACCACTTCAGGCGAATGGTTGTCCAATCTCTTCTTAAAAACTTCCAGTGTTGGAGCATTCATAACTTCTGGAGGCAAAGTTGTCCCACTGATTAATTCTTTTAAAAGGCTCTGATGCTGGGAAAGATTGAAGGCAAAAGGATGAGAATAGAACAGGACAGAACAAAATATAATAGAATTCTTTATTAGCCAAGTGTGATTGGACGCACACAAGAAATTTGTCTCCAGTGCATAAGCTCTCAGTGTACATGCAAGACAACGTGATAAATCGTGATCATAATCACAAAATACAACCATAAATCATAAGATACAACACTCAGTGATAGTCATAAGATGCTAAATAAAGCAATCAGCATAAATCATAAGATACAAACAACAACTTATAGTCATGCTAAAGGAATAGATAACAGGAAAGATGAGAAGGATAATAGTAACAATAATAATGGTTATTCTTGGTTAGGTGGCATTATCATCATGAGGTTTGCTCCATTTTACGACTTTTCTTGTCACATTTGTGAAGTGAATCACTGCAGTTGTTAAATTAGTAACAACGGTTATTAAGTGAAGGAAGAAAAAAGGAAGGAGAGAAGGAAGGAAGGAAAGAAAGGAAAAGGAAGAGAAGGAAGGAAGGAGAGAAAGAAAAAGGAAGTGAAGGAAGAAAAAGGAAGGAGAGAAGGAAGAAAAGAAAGAAAAAGGAAGTGAAGGAAGGAAGGAGAGAAAGAAGAAGGAAGAGAAGGAAGGAAGCAAGCAAGCAAGGAAAGAAAGAAAATGGAAGTGAAGGAAGAAAAAGGAAGGAGAGAAGGAAGGAAAGAAAGAAAGAAAAAAGAAGAGAAGGAAGGAAGGAAGGAGAGAAAGTTCATTAAACCCAGAGTTCAACATTATCCATCTACACCCTTGCCTCAGTTTCCTCTCTGAAGCTCTTTCAGATTTTTTCCCCCAAGTTTCTGGCCCAACCAGTGGTGGGTTCCTCTGGGTTCGGTCCGGTCCGGCCGTACTGGTATTAGCTGGGAGCAGCTGACAGCGTACCGGTGCGGTGACTTGTTTGGCCCACCTGCCTGCCTGCGTTCTATACCAGTTTTTAAAGCAACCGGCCAATTGCGCACTTGCACACAGTGTGCGGCGCCTGCGCGAGCCCCAACGAGCAGCTGGGTGTCGCAGGGGTGGTGGATTGCGCAGGACATGGACTGCACGCACAGGACGCGTGGCCCCACGAGCAGCGTACCGGTAGCGATGATAAGGGCAACCCACCACTGGGCCGAACTTTTTGACAGTTGCAAGGGAGAAAGCCGAAAAACGAAACCCTTAAAACCCCAGGCAGTGACGTGCTTAAGTGCTGACTGGGGCGATTGAGAGGCAGGCCCAAGAACCGAAAAGCTTGCACGCAAAGGTGACGGTTTTGGTTTCCGGCTCCCCGCGAGGACTTCCCGGCTCTTGCAGAAAGCACCGTTCAGCCTCCACAGCCCTCTGCAGCCGCGGATTCGGAGGGGACTGAAGTCATCTGCGAACTTGGGGGGTCCCTTTCTCCCGCAAAGAGTCGGCAGAAGAGCGAAAAGCAGCGTGAATTTTGGTTTTTGCCGTCCTAAGAGCCAACCGCTGCGGGGGGTGTGTGTGTGTGTGTCTGCCTGCCTGCCTGCCTCCTCATCCGATGGAGGCGAAATGGGGGCGGTGGGTGGTGGGTTCGAGACGAAAGAAAGAGATTTGCCAGCCTAGGCTTGTTTTGTGGTGACTGGAGGCAAGTGTGTTGTCAGTTATTATTTTGATAGCAATAAAAGCTGTGGGGTTCCTTCCCAGCAGTCAGAGGAAACTCAACAACCCTGCGGTTTTCCTTTCTCCTTTTTAAAAAAAAAATCTTTTTAGAATGAAACACACATGTGTGCGAGAAAAAGGAAGCTGTTTTTCTCACCCTCAGCTTGTGGAACTGCCCACCACTAGAGAGTCGCGATAAATGAACTTCCGATCACCCGTGTATTTACAACTCAGGGTCACATGATGCGCCTGATACGACCTTCCCAGCCGGCTTATAACTAGCAAAGTCAATGGGGGGAAAGCCAGATTTGCTTAACGACTGCACGATTTGCTTAACAACCACAGAGACTTGCTTAACGACAGTGGTCCAAAAGGCCCTAAAATCGGGCACAGCTCACTTTACAGCCCCCTTCCTTAGCAAGGAAAACATTGGCCCCAACTTGGTCGTACGTTGAGGACAACTTTCATAGGTAGTCCTTGACTTACAACACTTCACTTAGTGACCGTTTGAAGTTACAACAGCACTGAAAAAAGGGATTTGTGACCATTTTTCACACTTACGACCGTTGTGGCATCCCCATGGTCATGTGATTTATGTTTGAAAACTGAACTCACATTTACGATGGTCGCAGTGTCCCGGGGCGGGGGGGGGGGGTTGTCACGCGATCCCCATTTGCGACCTTCTGAGTCGGTGGGGAAACTAGATTCACTTAACGACCGTGTTATTACCTGAACGGCTGCAGTGATTCACTTAACAAATGCGGCAAGGAAAGTCGTAAGAAACTCACTTGACAGGTGTCTCGCTCAGCAACAGAAATCCGGGGCTCAATTGTGGTCGTAAGCCGAGGACGCCTTCTCCGACTGCCTCCATGAGAACTAGAAGCCAAAGGAGCCACGCCGCCTCCAAGTTGCCCATGGGTTGCGTAACACCTTCCCTCCAATCTGTCCTGCAGATCAGGTTCCAGAGAGAGTTGGTTTCTGTCGATGGCCGCAGGCAGCTGCAGCCAGCGTGGTTTTATTGACATTTTTTAAAACCAGGTATGCGTCAAGGTGATGATGAGGTGAGTGACATCCTTCTGTAGGTGACTAGTAAAAAGGTCACCCAGCAGTCAGAAAACAAGTTAGGCCACTTCCAGCTTCAGCAGTGTGAGACTGAAGACTGAATTGTGCCAGAGTTTACTCAAAACCCCACATAGGACAATTCCCGGGAGGATGAGCTCTAGCTGGACTAGATCAACTTGAGTGAAGTTTTATTGCAGCTACCAAGAGAGCTCTTGTCTCAGACAACGTCCTTTGAGACAAGCGGCCGGCCGGCTTGGGCCACATTATCCACCACCCAGGTTTTTCTGGCTCCGAAGAGGTTGACGTTGAATTTTCCCACAATCCCGAGAGCAAGTTACATTGCCGGGATTTTGGATATTCAGACGGGATCCCCGGGATCGCTGCTAACGGCTGCCATTTATTTATTTTTCCCATCAATGCCTATAAACTGGGACCGGTTGCCCCAGAGGCATTGTGGGAGATGGAAACCGGCGGCTCCCAGGACCCTCTCTCTTTCCCCACAGGGCGTCGGAGAGCGTCTTAGCAAACTGAGTCCATGGGGTGTTTGTGTGTGTTTTAAACGGTGGATGTTTAACTTTAAAAGCAACCATGCCGTAAATACGGGCCGTTTGCCAAGCGGCCAAATTTGGATCGTGTGACGGTGGAGCATTGGTGGGTTTCTACCAGTTCGGAGCGGTTCGGCTGAATCGGTAGTGGTTTGGTGGCCTGGGTCGCTGGAACCGGTAGAGACTCAGGCCTGCTAAGCCCCCGAACCGGTTCTCTGGGTGGCACCATAGGCGCCGCCATCTTGTTTGTCTCTTCTGCGCATAGACAGAACATTTTTTATTGCACTGCGCATGCGAGCACAGGGCTCATCAAGGACGCAGCACGCCCACGAGTGAACAGGCAGTAGTGCCTGCTGGAACCCACCCCCCTCGCCATGGGGATGCTGTCGTAAGTGCAAGGCATAAACATAGTCCCTTTTTCCAGTACCCTTGTGGCTTGAAATGGGCATTAAATAAATGGTTGTAAGTCGAGGACTACTTCAGGAGATGCCCGTTTGTTGGAGTTCAACACAACAAGGTTAACCTCCAGTTTCTGATTTTCATAAATGGCTGAGTTTGCTTTTCCTCCTCCTCTGTCTTCTTCTTCTTCTTTACCTCTTTGTCCTCCCCTCTCCTCCTCTTCCCTTTTTCTCTTCCTCCTCCTCCTCCTCCTCTCTTCTTCTCCTCCTCCTCCCTTCTTTTCTTCTTCTTCTTCTTCTTCTTCTTCTTCTTCTTCTTCTTCTCCTCCTCCTCCTCCTCCCTTCTTTTCTTCTTCTTCTTCTTCTTCTTCTTCTTCTTCTTCTTCTTCTTCTTCTTCTTCTTCTTCTTCTTCTCCTTCTCCTTCTCCTCCTCCTCCTCCTCCTCCTCCTCCTCCCTTCTTTTCTTCTTCTTCTTCTTCTTCTTCTTCTTCTTCTTCTTCTTCTTCTTCCTCCTCTTCTTCTTCTTCTCCTCCTTCTTCTCCTCCTCCTCCTCCTCCTCCTCCTCCTCCTCCTCCTCCTCCTCCTTTTCTCTTCTTCTTTCTCCTTCTCCCCTCCCCTCCTTTTCTCGTTCCCCTCCTCCTTCTCCTCCTCCTCCCCTCCTCCTCCTTTTCTCGTTCCCCTCCTCCTTCTCCTCCTCCTCCCCTCCTCCTCCTTTTCTCTTTCCCCTCCCCCTCCTTCTCCTCCCCCTCCTCTGTTTCCTTCTCCTCCCCCTCCCTTCCCCCCACTCCTTTCTCTTGAATTCAGCTGCTCTGGATTTTATGCAGCCTTTGTCTCTCCTGCTCGTAAGAGGTGGGGACAAAGTTTTGTCAAAATCACCCAAGAGCCACAGCGCACCATTTCTCAACCGCTGAAACCTTCTGTAGTTCACAGAGGGCAAGTAACAAACACTGAACCCTTGGCGACCAAAGCAAGGAAACATGGGTGTCTTATTTCCCAGAAAAAGAGCCGCTGCTCTTCCTGTCCTCGTCCTCCACGCTGCTTTCAGACTTAATGTGTTGCAGTGTCTCACCCACAGCCCTCTGCCTGAGGCCTCCCGTGACGAAGGGGAAGAGACACTACCCTCTGGGTTCACGCTCTCTGGGTCTTCCTTCTCTTTCGTTTCCCCCACCACTGGATCTCCTCTTGGGATCAGCTGAAATGATTCCTTTTCCGGATGACCTGGGATCCTAGCTATGCCACAGTGACGAGAAAGGATCTATTCAGATCTTGACATCGAGTTAAAGTGCAAGATCTTTGTGCAATGTGTACTGTATTTTTCAGAGTATAAGACGCACCTTTCCCCTCCCCTAAAAGTGGGTGAAAATTTAGGTGCGTCTTATAGACCGAATACGGGCATTTTTGGCCTTTCAAACCCTCCGTGCATTGCGTTTTCGCCCTTCCCGGCCCCCCAGAAGCCCTCTGAGGCCAAAAACGGACGCATTTTTGGCAAAATCGTGGCCACGCAGAGCACTGCAAAGTGCTTCTGGGGAGCTGGGGAGGACAAAAACGCAATTCGCAGAGGCCAAAAACTATTTTTTTCTTGTTTTCCTCCTGTAAATGTAGGTGCGTTTTATAGTCCGGTGAATCTTATAGTCCGAAAAATACTTTTCTTCTCATTTTGTCAGCAAAAATAATAACCAAGGGGGTCTTCTGCCCCCCCCCCCATGAATGATGCGTAAACATATTCCGGTAGACTTTGTCCAGTTCTGCTCCTCCTACCTTTTGGCCTCTTTAAGGTAGGTGGACTTCAACTCCCAGAATTCCCCAGCCAGCCACATCTTAAAGCTGGCGAGGTTGAGAAACTACTACAATGTCTGAAAGGGGATGGGGAAAAAACCCCCAATTTGTATATTGTCTGCAGGGGTGGAATTCACTTACTTTCCCTACCGGTTAGCAAATGCATGCGCCCCATCCACACATAGCCTTCCACGCAATGCTTTGATCATGCACGTGGCTTGAAAACATGCCTAACTAGAACGGCATAGAGCCGGTGGGTGGGCAGCAGGGTGGGTGGGCAGCAGGGTGGGCAGAGCCGGCAGAGCCGGGCAGAGCCGGTGGGTAGGCAGCAGGCCCACCCTCAATTTCCACTACCGGTTCGAGTGAACCGGTTCGAACCGGCTGAATGCCACTTCTGATTGTCTTCATATCTGATTATTTGTCTTTCTACCTTAATGTTCCCAAATATTTTGTTTTCATTTAAAAGAGATTTAAGAGAGCTGTTTCAGGGCCTAATAGAACTCCAGCCCTCATAAAATGGTCACGCCTCTCCATGGTCATGTGACTGCTTGTTGGACAGGTCAGCAGATTGGTCCGTGGTCACATGACTGCGATGGGCAAGGTGCTTTGCTGGTTTCCCGCAAAAAAACGCCTATCGAAATGAACGGGTTTGCTTAACAACTGCTGTGCTTGCTTATTGACCGCCGCGAAAATGACCCCAAAATTACTTCCAGTCATGTCGATGCCTTGATGTACGATCATAATGACTTACGACTGGATTTCTCATAGTCATAAGTCAAGGACTACTTGTACCTATTGTCCAGGACTGATTAAAATTAACCTACCGTGTTTTCCCGAAAACAAGACAGGGTCTTATCTTCGGGAAAACACGGTGTCAGGCCTGTAGTCATATTCCTTTTTAGGATCTTTGGCCTGCCACGCTCTATATTATTTCATTATGCTGTTTCATTAGTGTAGTAATTGAGAGGGGGAATAGAAAGGAGTAGAATTGTGGAATGTGTTGTTGTCATTCCTTTCTAGAAGCCCAAGGTCATCTTTTGTCTCCGCACCTCTGCACCTGACCGGAACCAGCTGGGTGGAGATGCCAACGTGGCCGAAGAAGATTGGACCATGTGATGGATTTATGGGTGTGGGGATAAGGTCATGAACTTTCAACTGGGTGGAATTCCAGGAAGCTTTCAGATTTGGGATTCCACAGATGTGCCAACATGTCTGTCTTATTAAATTGGAACTTTAAGGATAGTTTTGCCTTGGACTCTGATTTAATTCTGTATGATATTTGGAACGCTGACACACTGTAGGTAATTTTAACACAGGGTCTTATTTTCTTTTGACCGCCAAAATAAGTGCTTATTTTTGGGGAGGTCTTATTATTTTTGAGCTGCAGGAGGCGGCCAGCATGATCGTCTCATGGCTGCTGCTGTGTTGCAATATTTTTGGGGAGGCTTATTTTAGCGCATGCGCTCAAAACCCAATTGAGTTTATTATCCGGGGAGGTCTTACTTTCGGGGAAGCAGGGTATTACTGTACTGTCTGAAAGGACCCTCAGTCAGCAGTCAAAGGCCCTGTTTGTGCAATTTACTAAACCACAGACAATACTTTAGCTTAGTTACCCAACTGCCCAGGTTCCCATCACACAGGGACTCACCCTGGCTAGGCGGATGCAGCACAAGTGAACCACAGATTAGTCAACCAGGTTTGGGATTACGATGTTACGCAAATGAAGCTGAACTGTGCCCCTGATAGTGCTTTTGTGGGTCTGCCATGATGCAAACTGAACTCGGTGACTAAACCTACCGACACTGCTAAGTTTCAAAAGATGTGAATCATGAGCAGATCAAACAGGCTGGTTCCCCACGATCCGTTAAGACACCCAATGTCAGGCCTGCAGCGGTTCCTTTAAGAATCTTTGGCCTGCCACACTCTCTCTGTCTACCTTCATCTTTAGCATGCCTTTTCATTAAAGGGGGGGGGGGTAGCAAGGGGTAGAATGTGATGGATTGGTGGGTGGGGGACAAAATCATGAACTTTCAACTGGGTGGGAATCCCAGGTAACTTCCAGAATTGGGATTCCCACAGATGTGCCAACATGTCTGTTATTATTAAATTGGAACTTTAGAGATAGCTCTGGCGTGGACTCTGATTTAATTCTGCATGATATTTGGAACGCTGGCACCCAAAACATTGCGCAGCTTTTAATAGAGGACTTGCAACGGTTCATTTAATGACTGTGTGAAGCAGGGGTGGGTTCCTGCCAGTTCTAACCTCTTCTATAGAAGAGGTTCCACAAATCTACAGTGCCGTTTAGAACCGGTTCCAGCTCCCTCCCCCTGCCCGTTGACAGGGGTCAACTCGGGAGTAAAGCCACTAGTGGAGGGTGAATGGCCCCTCCCATAGGGAATAAAGAGGAGCGAAAGGGGAAGGGAGTTTGCAGGAGACAATTAGTTCAATTCCTTAGGGTGAAAATCTGTTCCTGACTTCTTGCCAAGTAATTGCTGCTACAGCATGGCGTTTGGAAGATATTGGCCTGGCAGCTCTCCAAGCCTGATCAAGGCTGCAATTATGAAATCTCATGAAAGATTGTTTGCCAGGACTTTGCTGGAAAGGAATTCCCTTTAACCTAGAGAAAAGAGGTATTCTCTGGACGAAGTGTCGGCTTCATGAACTTGGGAGGCCTAGACCAGAACATTTACAATACAATAATAATACAATACAATACAATACAATACAATAGTAGAGTTGGAAGGGACCTTGGAGGTCTTCTAATCCCACCCCCTGCCTAGGCAGGAAACCCTATACCGTTTCAGACAAATGGCTATCCAACATCTTCTTAAAGACTTCCAGTGTTGGGGCATTCACAACTTCTGGAGGCAACTTCTGTTCCACTGATTAATTGTTCTAACTGTCAGGAAATTTCTCCTCACTTCTAAGTTGCTTCTCTCCTTGATTAGTTTCCATCCATTGCTTCTTGTTCTATCCTCAGGTGCCTTGGAGAATAGCTTGACTCGCTCTTCTTTGTGGCAACCCCTGAGATATTGGAAGACTGCTATCATGTCTCCCCTAGTCCTTCTTTCTATTAAACTAGACAAACCCAGTTCCTGCAACCGTTCCTCATATGTTTTAGTCTCCAGTCCCCTAATCCTCTTTGTTGCAGGAACTGGGTATGTCTAGTTTAATAGAAAGAAGGACTAGGGGAGACATGATAGCAGTCTTCCGATATCTCAGGGGCTGCCACACAGAAGAGGGCGTCAAAATATTCTCCAAAGCACCTGAGGGCAGAACAAGAAGCAATGGGTGGAAACCATTCGAGGAGAGAAGCAACTTAGAACTGAGGATAAATTTCCTGACAGTGAGAACAATTAATCAGTGGAACAGAAGTTGCCTCCAGAGGTTGTGAATGCCCCAACACTGGAAGTCTTTAAGAAGATGTTGGATGACCATTTGTCTGCAACTGTATAGGGTTTCCTGCCTGGGCAGGGGGTTGGACTAGAAGACCTCCAAGGTCCCTTCCAACTCTGCTATTGTATTGTATTGTATTGACAGATTTCCCATAGATACGGTAGATCTTGATGTTACAAGATGTAGATGAGACCCTCCCCACTCCTGGGATCAGCCGATGGGAGGACGTGCCTCAGGACAGAGTTCTGATCCATCCCTAGTGTGCTTGGGTTTTTTCTCAGCAGGCCAGGAAAAGCAATTATGAGGCAGTTATGCTTGCCTTCTTGGCATACGGGTAACGCCATTTCCCCGTTTGGTTAGAATCAGTAGAGGGGTCTCCTCATCCTCTTGTTTTCACCTTCCTGGCAGCCTGGCTTAATTAGATAAAAAACCCAGGAGCAAAATTGCTGTCGTGCAAACCTCAGAATGTTGGAAGGCTGAAAAAACATCTCAAAAAGACGTTATTTTCTTTGTGCCTGTAGAAGAGACTGCAGAGGTGAGAGGTCCTTGGTGCTCTCTGAGCACTGTTGTTTTCTTGTAGACCCAAAGGTGCTTTCTCAGGGGAGCAATTGGACGTTTCTTGTTTTAAACAGTCACTACATTTGGGCAAGGGACGTGATGGCTCGGTGATTAAGACGCTGAGCTTGTCGATCAGAAATGTCCGCAGTTCAGCAGTTCGAATCCCTAGTGCCGCATAATGGAGTGAGCTCCTGTTTCTTGTCCCAGCTTCGGCCAACCTAGCAGTTCGAAAGCACGTAAAAATGCAAGTAGAAAAATAGGGACCACCTTTGGTGGGAAGAGAACAGCGTTCCGTGCGCCTTCGGTGGTTAGTCATGCCGGCTATATGACCACGGAGATGTCTTTGGACAGCGCTGGCTCTTCGGCTTTGAAACAGAGATGAGCACCGCCCCCTAGAGTTGGGAACGACTAGCACATATGTGCAAGGGGAACCTTTATCTTTTACATTTGGGCAACATAGGTAAATTGCTGGTTGACTTAATCCATGTAGTGGGTTGTCCCAAAGGTGCTTTTTCAAGAGGCAACTGGAGTTTCTTGGTTTTTTGAAGACATTTTGCTTCTCATCCAAGAAGTTTCTTCAGCTCTGACTGGATGGTGGGGAATGGAAGGATTTACACTCCTTGCAGACAGCTGGTCATTTGCTTCCTTTTAGAGTCGTTGAGGCCACTTGGAGGTCCTCCGAGTCACCTGAGTAGTGCAAATATTCCTGTAGCCTGCAATTTTTCTCTGGGAATCCTGCCGTTCCCCATCATCCAGTCAGAACTGAAGAAGCTTCTTGGATGAGAAGGGAAACGCCTTCAAAGAAAAGTCCAGTTGCCTCCTGAAAAAGCACCTTTGGGACAACCTTGATTTGGATGACTGAGATTCTCCATAATTTTTTTTTTTCTTGCAGACGTTTCATGACCTGAACTAGGTAACATCATCAGTGTTAGTAACTGATGATGTTACCTAGTTTTGTTGCCAGTAATACCCATCTGGTTCAGTTCCAAGCGGGGAGAAAGACACTGGAAACATGGAGGCTGATTGGAAAGATGTTTTATTGATGGACGCGACCACGTGAGTTTGAGGTCCTGAGCAGTTGACCACATGGAGTTGGGGTCTTGCCCTTGAGCTTCCTGTTCCTGTGCAAGAACATGTATTCTATTGGTTGTCAGATTCCCAGGGAGCTAATGCAGGGGTCATAGCTAACTTTTTAGGTTGTCTGAATTAAGTTTGATTGAAGTCTGGACTCTCTGAGATGATGTAATGAGGAGGCTTGTGTCTTGAAAGGATGTTGGGCCATTCCTATTATGTCTTAATGGCTTTCCTGGTTTGGATCTTGAGTGAGGGCTGATCCTACCATTCTACCTAATTCTGCCTTTGTTCAAAATATCCTGTTTTGAATGGATTACCAAATCTGCATTTCTGAAAGCTGACCTCAGCTTACTATCTGCTTGGGGGCAGAGAACTGTGGCTCTTGGGTTTCTGTTTCCTTTTAAGATTTCTACTTTTTTTTAAGGGGGAATATGATATTCCGCCTTTTTAAATACTTCTCATAGTATTTCATTCTTCTAGGAGAGAGATGGGTGTTAACTTTCTATGGTGTCAAGAAACACCTGCAAACAAACAAGCTAGTTCGGAGAACACCATGGACCTTTCATTTCAACACTGAACTACAAATATTTTCCTTCATTGGGATTGAAAGTTGGACCATAAGGAAGGCTGAGCGCCAAAGAATGGAGGCCTTTGAACTCTGGTGTTGGAGAAGATTCCTGCACTGAGTCCCTTGGACTGCAAGCGGGCAGTCCTAGAGGAGATCAACCCTGACTGCTCTTTAGAAGGTCAGATCCTGAAGAGGAAACTCAAAGACTTTGGCCACCTAATGAGAAGGAAGGACTCCCCAGAGAAGAGCCTCATGCTGGGAACTGTTGGAAGAAATGTCCTTCTGGGTTCGGCTCCAAGTGGTGAAAAAGACACTGGAGACATGGAGGCTGCTTGGAAAGATGGTTTTAATGGTGGACAGGACCACATGGCTTGAGTCCTGACCAGAAAAGGTGATCACATGCTTCAATGTTGGGGAGAAGAAGATCTGTTTTCTGTTCCTGTGTAAGAAATGTATTCTGACTGGTTGCCAGACTCCCATGGGCCCGGGCAAGGGCAACCCTCTAGGCTGAGTTTTGAATCCAGGTTTGGTTGAGTTCTCAGATGCCATGTGGTCAGTTGAGTAAAGGCTTCTATTATCATGCCTTCATTCCCATCCTCCTGGAGCTGAAGGGGAGAACTCTTTATTATGTAAAGTGGACTAGCTTGGCCTTCTTAATGGCCCATTGATAAAGTGAGGATGGGCAGGAAGCTGCAGGAATTTACTTTGTGTTTAAAATGTGTTTCTCCCTTTTTCACATCCAGGAAAATATAATATTCTGCCTTTTCAATATTTCCTAGGATATTTCATTTTTCTGGGAGAGGGCTGGGTGATAACTTCCTACAGAACAATGGAGTGCAAAAGAAGAAGGGGATGACAGAGAATGAGGGGGCTGGATGGAGTAATTGAAACAGTCGGTGTGAGCTAAAATGGACTCTGGGGGATGGTAGAGGACAGAAAGTTCTGGAGAAACATTGACCATGGGGTCCTGATGGGTCGGACATGACTTTGCAACTAACCATTGAGATTGCAAAGGTTTTCACCCAAAGGGAGGTGGGTCAGGAGCTCCAGCTTCAAACTCTGCAGAGTGACTTGCCATGTTAACATGTAAACAGGCCTTTCCAGGAAGCCTGAAACGGCCCCAGGGGATCTTAAAAAGAGATTAGGGAGGGCTGGGAAACTCAGAAGTTGCCTGACCGGAAGGAAGCTCTGTTTCTGGGCTTCTGTTTCTACAGGGGCAGCTGAGATCTTACCTAAAATTATTTGCAGCTTGGTAATTGGAAAAAAAAACATTATGGACTAGAAAGTTGCGTTTGAGAAGGAGCCCAAAGCTGAACTTTGAACAGAAAGAGAATAGTCTTCATCTAATTAGCAATTAGGGCTAAGCTGTCTTTTATCTAATTGTCCCCAGCATTAAGAGTACTGCATTCAGTTTTGGTCGCCACGATGTAAAAAAGATGTGGAGACTCTAGAAAGAATGCAGAGAACAGCAACAAAGATGATTAGGGGACTGGAGGCTAAAACATATGAAGAACGGTTGCAGGAACTGCGTATGTCTAATTTAATGAAAAGAAGGACCAGGGGAGACAGGATAGCAGTTTTCCAATATTTGAGGGGCTGCCATTGAGAGGTCAAGCTATTTTCAAAAGTATCGGAAAGACAGACAAGGAATAATGGCTGGAAACTGACCAAGGAGATATTCAATCTAGAAATTCGGAGACATTTTCTGACAGAACAATCAACCAAAAGAACAGAAGTTGCCTTCAGAAATTGTGGGAGCTTCATTCACTGGAGGCTTTCAGGAAGAGACTGGACTGCCATCGGTCAGAAATGGTGTGGGGGCTCCTACTTGGTTGGACTAGATGACCTACAAGATCCCTTCCAACTCTTAATCTGTCACTTCTAGAACTATCTTACCCTGCCACAGATCTAAATCGCTCTGTTCCATAATTTTCTGGGTATTCGCTCTTCTATATATATATTTTTTAAACTGGGGTTGTTATCACACCAGCCTTTGAGGGGAAGGGAACATCTAGATTATTTCATTCCAGGAACCACGGATGGCTAATGTCTCTAGGAAAAGCACTACAAGAGAAGTCTCCTTTCCCCTGATTTTAATTGGGTTTGCCTCATTTCCACTTTCCCCCCGGGAATGGTAGAGAAACAGTCCCAGAGCATGAGGGCCAATAGGGAAGCCAAAGCTTAGTGGATTTGCGCAATGCAAAGGTTAGCAGGGGAAAAACCTTTATGTGACAGCGTCATAACAGGAAAACTGCAGAAAGAGAAGAGGGGAGGGGGTAGGTATTAGATTGGGTCATGGATAGGCACACACAGGCTTAATGGTAACAACAGCTCTTTATTCAGTACGACAAGTGGGGAACAATCCAGCGAAGGTTGAGTCTGACAGCAGCTCTTTTATAGGGAGCTGTCAGACCCTTCGACCAATAGGATTAAACCTCTGTTCCCGCCGGAACAGAGGACCTTGGTGGAAACCACTGTAGTTAGAGCAAGTATCTAACAGTAGGAGAAGGAGAAAGGGAAAAGGACGAGGGGAAGGAGGAGGAAGAGGAGGAGGAAGAGAAAAAGGAGGGGGAGGAGAATAAAGAAGAGGAGGAAGAGGAGAAGAGAAGAAAGGAGAGGAGGAGGAGGAGGAAGAGAAAGAGAAAAGGAAGAGGAGGTGGAGGAGGAACAGGAGGAAGAAGAGAAGGAAAAGGAGGAAGAGGGGAGGAGGAAAAGGAGAGGGAGGAGGAAGAGAGGAAGAGGGGGAGGAGAAGAAAGAAGAGAAAGAGGGGAGGAGAAGAAAAGGAGAGGAGAAAAAGAGGAGGAACAGGAGAAGGAAGAAGAGGGGAGGAGAAAAACG
>NC_138548.1:11349710-11422744 GCF_964273705.1 Natrix helvetica
GAGGAGGTCCAGGCCAATTGTCACCTTCCAGTAGTGCACAAATCCCTGAATTCACCCCTGTCACCATCAGTTCTAATGGAGAAAGAGGAGGCAGTGGCAGCAGGAAGGGTCAGTTGAGTAGAAAACATTGGCATTTTGAAAAGGACAACAGGGGAATGTATTTTTTTCTGGAATCATCACCTTTGTCTCCTGCAAGAAGAAACCACTCAACCTGTGGTGTATTGGTTGCTAGCAGATTCTACAATGATATTCTTCTGAAGCGTCCTTTCTTCGATGCTTGGGATTTTTCTCGGTAAGCCTATCGCTCTCCTAGAGGACCAATAGTCCCATCAAGAGGAGGATGTGGTCAAGAAGGAAAATTAAGGCCAAATCGACCAACGACCAATTAAGGGCTCACCCACCAGATATTCTGGAGCCAGACACGGCTGCCGGTGGGTGACATGGACCAGGAGGGAAAGGATGGGCAGGAATCCATCAGCTGCTTTTCCTGGAACTACCCCACATAAACAGTGCAAGAGCAACAGCTCTGCTCACCAAAATAGGATATTTTAGTATTGACAGCACGATATTAAACACACTGTGAGGACCAGAGAAAAGTATTATTTACTTGGCTTCAAGGAAGATCCCCAGAGGGGCTTAGATTTCAGCCGATCAAGTGCAAGAATGAATCAGACTTCCATTTTGAGTCCAGGCCAATGTCTAAAACTCCAATTCTCCCATTTCCAACATTAGTTGGAAATTACAAATATTTTGGAAATTGGACCAAGGCACCAGGCTAAAAACCAGGAGATGGCGAGTTCTAGTCTTAAGCATGAAAGCTGGCTGGGTGACTTTGAACCAATCACTAGGAGGTGGTGAATTCTAGTACCGTCTTAGCCATGAAAGCTGGCTCGGAATCATAGGGCCAATCCCTGAGAGATGGCGAGTTCTAGTCCTGTTTTAGGCAGGAAAGCTGGCTGGGTGACTTTGAACCAATCTCTAGGAGTTGGTGAGTTCTAGTATCGTCTTAGGCACGAAAGTTGGCTGGTTGACTTTGAACCAATCCTTAGGAGTTGGTGAGTTCTAGTACTGTCTTAGCCATGAAAACTGGCTCAGTGTTTTGGGGCCAATCCCTAAGAGATAGTGAGTTCTAGTACCGTCGTAGCCATGAAAGCTGGCTGGGTGACTTTGAACCAATCCCTAGGAGTTGGTGAGTTCTAGTACCATCTTAGGCATGATAGCTGGTTGGGTGACTTTGAACCAATCACTAGGAGGTGGTGAGTTCTAGTACCATCTTAGCCATGAAAGCTGGCTTAGTGTTTTGGGGCCAATCCCTAAGAGATAGTGAGTTCTAGTACCGTCGTAGCCATGAAAGCTGGCTGGGTGACTTTGAACCAATCCCTAGTTAATGAGTTCTAGTCCCGTTTTAGGCACAAAAGCTGGCAGGTTGACTTTGAACCAATCCCTTGGAGTTGGTGAGTTCTAGTCCTGTCTTAGGCTCGAAAACCAGCTGAGTGACTATACCATCACTCTCTCTCTCAACCCAACTCATCTCAAAGTGCTGCTGGGGGAAAACCTGAAGGTTATTTTCACCACCTTGAGTTATTTATAAAAAATAATAAAGGTGGATCATTTTAAGAAATAAAAAACAAACATAAATCATTGCTATCTGAATCATTAGGGGAAAACTTGTAGGAAAGGAAATTTATTTCCAGATCAAGTATGTTTTCCTCATCATTTCCTTATATGTAGAGCCTTGGGAGAAAACTGGAAATGAGGCACATTGTCTCAAACAAACTTAAGCTTGTGCGTTTGTGAGCATACCAAAACCACAGAAAAACTGGCGTTAAAAATCTTTCCCTAATTTTTCCTAATTTTGGTTTAATTTTATACCAAAATGAAAGATTTAGGCTACGACCCATGTGTGGCTCAAGCAATCTTTATTTTGTGTTTATTATTTTTTAAACCATTTTAAAAGTTTCTTTTTTTTAATACAGGTAACTTAAATGAGGTGATAAAACAAGTCTATGCGTTTTCCCCTTGCGTTCCCCCCCCAACATTCTTTCAAATCACACATACAGGAGGATCTTTATTTTAATTTTTTTTTTAAATAATGCTTCTGGGATTCATTTTTTGCTGTTACCTAAACCTTCAGCATCGGGTGAAAACAGCTGATCCCCTCCCAGGTGACAAGTGGGGAAAAATTGGATGAATTAGGGAGGGGCAAGAAGTAAGGATATATACACTCACGCACCATACAAAAAGTAGTACATTTAAATACACACTTTAAAAAAACATTTTAAAAACCTTTTTTTAAAAAAAATCCCACTACAGCATCACATACAAA
The DNA here is from genome assembly GCF_964273705.1 of Natrix helvetica. Taxonomy (NCBI): domain Eukaryota; kingdom Metazoa; phylum Chordata; class Lepidosauria; order Squamata; family Natricidae; genus Natrix; species Natrix helvetica. Next base: position 11,352,037 of record NC_138548.1, read on the forward strand.
GGAAATTTCACATCTAGGGGAAAGAAAAGAGGAAGTGTAATGACACAATTTGACCAGAGGGGGAGTGGTTGCCCACTTCCCTTAATTGGCAAGAAAGTTCCAGAAAGGGATGCAAATTTTGGGGGGCCTCAGAGGGTGGGGAAGGTGAAGACCTGTGCAATTGTCTTAAACTACATGCAAAACATGAAATGAAAGGGTTACCCTGGATTTTTGCTAAACACAAGGTTGGGCCAACCAACAGAGAGAAATATAAATGGAGTCATTTGGAAGCAACAACCTGACATTGTGCAGGGACCCCAAAATTTGTTTCAAGGTCTTATTTGGTTGAGCTCTCCCCCCCAACACTTCTGCAGTCCCTCTAAATGTGTTGGATGTATCCAGATGTGTTGAGGCACCTCATTGGAGCAGCTGGCCAACACATCTGGAGAATGCCAGGTGACTTTCCATTCTCTCTGTTTTCCTTTTAAGAAGTTTCTGGAATTGTCATCAATCTACAACCTAATCTTCAACCTAATCTCTAACCATGAAAAACTCAAATGCAAAGTTTGCCCCTCTCTCTATCCCGGGTATCCTATCCCCCCCACCCCCCACCATGAAGTGGAATGGTGAACTGAAAACCCAGTTTAATTAAATTTTTTATAAACTTATTAGAGCACAGAAGAGTTGACGAGTCTCTAATCACAAAGCTCGTTGACAGATGTGGGGGAAACGAAAAGTAACGGACACAGGACAGCAAGTAGTTTGAACAGGCAAGAATATTTCCACTGAGCAACCAAAGGTTTTGTGCATTCCCCCCCCCCAAAAAAAGGGGAAAAATGAGAATATCCCAGCTGCAATCTCCCAAGAGGACTCTTTTTTATTTTTTGAAAATGCCTCTCTTGGCCTCAGCTTTTAAGGCACCAACTGCTGAAAAAAATTTATCACTTCAAGAGCAGGTGCAAATTTGGCACTAGTTGGTGAGCTTGTGAGAAGAGACGAGAGGGAAGATAGTGGAGTAATTGATAGGAAAACCTTTTTTTTTAAGGCATTTGCTTCAGAGATTTATTCTGGTTTTGATTGCCCCCCCTTTTTTTAAAGGGGAAGGGGAATTAACATTGGGTACTTAGTAGTGTTACAAACTCCTAGGCCAAGGATGAAGCTAGCTACGGATGGAGATATGTCTTTTTCTCCTGTACCCCAACATTTCTCCGATTACCTGAACTATGGAAAAGGTTTGCCCGAAGAGATGGAGGAGCAGTGGATAAGCAAGAGAAAAATGATAAAAGGAGAGGGAACGCTGCCTGTTATTCCTCCCCCCCCCCCCCCCGGTTATGGTTTTCCCGTGTTTTAATGTTTGCAAAATCCACTTGGACAACGTAATGAAAACTCAAAATGAAACAGAAGGCTGAAGAAGAAAAAAAGGGGGATTTTCCAGCTTTTGACATGTGTTGGAAAAGGAGTCCTTGCCTTTCTCTTCAGCTTAGATGGATGGATGGACCAAAAAATGCCTCAGATGTTTAAAAGAAGAGGCGATGGAGAACTTGTACTAGCTTCACTCTGGTCAATTGTGAAAAAACACAATCCAGCATCTTAAAAGAGGGTTGAGTCATCCAACTAGTCAGGAATTGCCTATTGGCTCGTAGAGAGATCTAGCAAAGTTATTGTGACGTTCCCTTCCCATAGTTTATTGTAGGTTGGGGAAGCTAGAAAGAAATTCATGGGAAATGTGGCCGTCAAAAATGATTTGTCAAAGATCGAGCTATGAGTCACCATTGCAACCTCTGGCCTCATGTTCAGGGAGAGCTGTGATATTTTTATAAACATGTGTTTATATTCACGTCATGACCCAGAGATGCTTAGCCAGGGACCCTCCTCCTTAGGTTTCTACAGAAATGGACTTGGCAGATTCAAGCTTCATTTCAAAAGTTGGATCTATGGATGATCCCAAGTTATTCTCCACACGGTCTTTTCTTTGAAATTCAAATCACACACACACACACATATATCCACAAACATACTTGTGGTTGCTAGGTCTGCGAAGAAGAATGAGAACTAATTTCTACTGCCTATGAAAAATTACTGGCTCAGATCATAGTCAATCAGCAACTTAAAAACACACACACACACCACCCTAGCATTTAAGTTTCCAGAGATTACTTTTGTCTCCCTTAATTAAAAATAAAAAACCACAAACCTATTTTTCTTTAAAAAAGTGGATGAGAACAAGGACTTGGTCTCTGTAACCAGAGGGTGCAGTTTGGACTGGTGTGCATGTATATGCCTTGGAGCAACATGGCCTCTGAGCATGGACAGAAAGCCTGGGTCTCTTCATGGAGGATACGGGAAGCAGGATCAAGGATGAAGGCCCTTTTTAGGGGCTAAAAAAAGAGGCATTGAAAACCCTCTCAGCAGCTACCCACACGGATGAGGTAAAACACGAAAGGGGACCAGGTTAGCACAGGGAGAAACGAAGAGACCAAATATTAGGGTTGATTTTGGGTGCAGTTGGCAAAAACAGAAATAGCACAAACTTAAAAAAAAACAAACCCGCCTTTCTAGCTGCCCAATGGTGCTACAGAACGATAGGTTTTAAATCTTACTTTCCCTCTGCCTAGCTCGTAACATACTTCGTTGGTTCTTTAAAAACAAAAAAAACACAAAAAAAGCAGGCAAGATCGGATCCCCTCTTATGTTTAATGCACAGAATTTTCTTTTTTAAAAAACCTGCAGTATCTTGCATTCACGTTCTACAATGCGAAGAGAGGAAGCCCTCAAATGATGGGCATAAGGTATTCCTTTACCCTATGTCCCCCCACTCCATATCCCCTCTCACTCCTCCATCGTTTTGAGAAACCCCCCCCCAAATTTGAGGGTTTCGGTGTCTCCCCCCCCCATCCTCGGCACGAGTCACATTGCTTTAAAATGCCCGTGGAGGAAAACATCCTTGGAAGTGAGTAGGCGGGGGGAGAGAGCAATGGGGTCTTAAAGGGAGATCAGACAGGTCAAGAATAATTCAGAAATGCTACATATATCCAGGAAGGGAGAGAAACACACACAGGTAGAGATGTGCAAACACACATACAAGCATACACCCTCATTTCTTTTTTCTTTTACCCACCCACCCTCTACTGGGGCCCTCCCTTAGGCTGAAGAATGCACAGCGCTTCCCATTACACAAAAGTCACCCAAATAAAAAATAATTATTTTTTTGTTTTTAAAAAAAGGAGGAAGCGTTCCAAGACAACCCTCCCGCCTCCAAGTTTCAAACACACACACCCCTTTGTCAATGCTTGGGTGGGGAGGAAGCAGCTTTTCAGCCCACGCAAACCGTTGGTGGGTTCGCCCCTTCCTCTTCGGCCCTCCGATCCCCAATGATAAACGTAAAATTAGGAAGTCAGAAGGTTTAAAGTCTTTGTCTCTCTCGCTCTCTCCGTTCAATCCACGATCAATCGGTCCGGCTTTTCCCTCTACAGGTTTTTTTTTTTTCTAAGGCAGCCATTGAAGATTCTTCTCTCCGAAATCAAAGTTAAGCCCTCCCCAAGAAGTGTGTTTGCCATCTTGCTTTCCAAATTGTCTCTCGCTCGCCTGCTTTGTCCCCCAAGCTGTTTCAGTTCTTAAAATAAAAGCAGAACAGTTTTTTTTGTTTTGAAAATAGAAAATAACAGTTCCAACGCTGGGCTGATCCATTTCGGTGCCGCTGAAGACGAGGTCCACTCAACGCCATCCACAGCAATCCAGTCTTGTGTTCGAATCAAGCACCCAAAAACTTTGCTTCACGGACCAAAAAATGTATTATTATTAATTATTATTATTATTACTACTAAATGGTCTTTCGATTCTTTTTGTTTTTTTTTCCAACACTCCCTTGCCCCACCCTGCCCACCCCAAAAGATGCCATTCCCCCTACCCAAGGTTTATTATTTTTTATGCTACGACAAATTCAGATTTCATGTCCGCTTTGACTTCGGGTTTCCAAACCGAATCTTCGAAGTCCAGATCAAGGCTGCCTTCGCTGGAAACGCTGCTGTTGCTGCTGGTGCGGGCGGATTTTCGATTGGGCAGCCAGTGGTAAGGGGCTCGGGCGTCCCGCCTCGCCTTCCGGCGCAGCCTTTTTTGCTGCATCAAAAGCTGCAGGCGTTCCACTTTGCAACGGGTGGCGCGGTTCTCCGTCTGCCGCAAGCGGTCGCCTAAAAGCAGAGACACACAGAGAAACGAAGGTTATTAATGGACTACAGTTAGTCCTTGACTTACAACCATTTGTTTAGTGGCCGTTCAAAATTACAACGGCCCTTAGATTTACGCCTTGATTCTTACACTTAGGTAAAGGTTCCCCTCGCACATATGTGCTAGTCGGTCCTGACTCTAGGGGGCGGTGCTCATCTCCGTTTCAAAGCCGAAGAGCCAGCGCTATCCGAAGACGTCCCCGTGGTCATGTGGCCAGCATGACTAACTGCCGAAGGCGCACAGAACGCTGTTACCTTCCCACCAAAGGTGGTTCCTATTTTTCTACTTGCATTTTACATGCTTTTGAACTGCTAGGTTGGCAGAAGCTGGGACAAGTAACGGGAGCTCACTCCATTATGTGGCGCTAGGGATTCGAACTGCCGAACTGCGGACCTTTTTGATCAACAAGTTCAGCGTCTTAATCACTCAGCCGCCGCGTCCGAATATATTGGATAACTAAGTTAAAATCAGGCCACTTTCTTCCCCCAAGGCCCTTGTCTGTCATGTGAGATTCCCCTTCCCATGCACTTAAAGGCCCACTAGGCCTCTCAGTCATGGGAGGGGCTTCATCTAGGTCAGTCTCCATGGCAACAGAGTCAGGATGCTGAAACAGCAGGTAAACAATGGTGCTGGGCCATTCATTCGGGCCCTTTCTCAGATTTAGATGGCTTCCCCCTTTTAAACAAAACCAAAGTTGCTCCATTCCCAGCTTCCAAGAAAAAAGGAGGCTTTTGGGGAAAGAAAATTCCTCCTCTTCTTCTTCGCCGCCTCGCTTTAGCAGGCTGTGGGTGGGTGAAGAATTGAACGTTTACAAAAAACGAGACAGAAAAAAGTGGAGCCCACTCACACAAGTCTTGGCCATGGCCTTTTATTTCCCAGGGTCTCCTGTGTCAATGACCCCAGGGCAGCAAAGCGAGAGAGAGGGAGAGAGAGAGAAGGAGAGAGAGAGAGAGAGACAGAGACAGACAGAGAGAGACACAGAGAGAGAGAGAGAGAGAGAGACTGTTGCATCAACGTCCTGGTCAAAATGATCAAAATTCAGATGCTTGGCAACTGATTCATAATTATGACCGTTGCAATGTCCCAGAGGCCACCTTTTGCGACCTACTGACAAACAAAGTCAATGGGGAAGCCAGATTCACTTAACAACTGTGTTACACACTTAGTAAGGGCAGTGATGCACTTAACCATTGTGGTAAGAAAGGCCGCAAAATGGGGCAAAAGAAATTTTGGAATCAATTACGGTCATAAGTTAAGGGCTACCTGGATTCAAACCTCAGAGTTGCTTAAAAGCTGAAACCTGAAGTCACGGAGCACCTAGCGTTTTATCCTGCCATTATTTAAACCTTGTTTTCTCTCCCCGGAGTGACAAAGAAAAAGTAATGTCAGAATGGGCATTTGTGATGGGCCCTGGAATCAGGGAAAAGGAGGAAAACATGCATGTGAGAGGAATGCCATGCGATGCCAGCTTTTGAAGGCCGAAAAGTAGCCAAGCATGTTGAGAATTAACTAGCTGATCTCATGCCCTCAAGCGTAGAAGGGCATTTTTAACCTGCACTACTGGTGACAGGCAGGACAGAAGCTGGAGGCGGCATTTATTTTGGAGGAATTCACCCGAAGAGACCACAAGTGTGCAAACACCCCCAGAGAGAAAAACCTGACTGGGTGGGCAGAGTGAGGAAAGTCGTGGAAGAGGGGATTCATTCTCTCCATCGACATTTTAATGCAGGGGTGGGGACCGATGGCTCTTTCATGACTTGTAGACTTCAACTCCCAGAATTCCTGAGGCAGCTATACTGGCTCAGGAATACTGGGAATTGAAGTCTATAAGTCATAAAGGGCCCATCGTTCCCCACCTCAGCTTTAATTGGATAGCTTTTTTCTCTCCCCCCCCCCCAAAAAGAAACTCTAGGAATAGATCTCTAATTCCTTTGGCGTCTACCACAAGCCTGCAAGGTAGACTAGGATGAGACTCTGCCAGGCTCAAGGTTCCTCCTGTTAAGGTGGACGGGAGGATTTGAACCGGGATCTCCTCAATCTTAATCTGGCCCTGTCATGTAGTGTTCCCAAATTGGGCTTCTGTGAGGGGAGTGGACTTCAACTCTCAGAATTCTCAGCCATGGCCCATCTGACTGGGGGATTCTGGGAGTTGAAGTCCAAGCATCTGAGAAATAGTCAGGTTGGGAAACACGGTGGCATCCTCGGGAATTGGGAAATTGAGATGGTGCTACCAGTCCTTTTGCTTTGGAAAATTAGTACAGCAATGGAGTAACAGCAGCAACAGCGATATTCAAATGTCCAGAGTTCAAGTGCCTTGAACACCGATTCCCATCATGCTTTTGAACACTAAAGTACGCCCCCTACGCACACGTAAACAGATGACTCTCAAGTAGAATCAATCAGTTGAACTTCAACTGTATTCAGTTCAAATATTTATTATAGCAAAAGATCAGCGTAAAGTGGCGCCAATTAGAAACCATCCCAAAACAAAGAAAAAAAAGCATAGATCTGAGAAATAATTAGAACAATTAATCAATGGAACAACTTGAATCCAGAAGTTGTGAATGCTCCAACACTGGAGGTTTTTAAGAAGAGATTGGATAGCCATTTGTCTGAAATGGTGTAGGGCTTCCTGCCTGAGCAGGGGTTTGGACTAGAAGACCTCCAAGGCCCCTTCCAACTCTGTTATTCTGAGAGAATAATTCTCTTCCCGATTTGAAATAATCCTGACCAGCTCAGATTCTCAGAGCTGTTGCAAAACGTTCCCACCAGTCTTCTGCAGCTACAGCCCTCCCCTCCAAATCAACCACCCACCCTTGCGCCAGGCCCTTTGCTTTGTCAAATCTCTTTGTACAGCCATTCCAAGCATTTTTACACTCCTCCAAGCAAGCAGAAAAACATTCCAGGCCTTTGCACACCACTGAGTGCAATCATCTCCCGGGTGTCTCTTTTCTGAGAAGAAACTTACCCATCCCTAAGTGTGCAAAACGAATGGATAAAACACATGGATAAACACCGATTCGTGTGTTCTTCTGCCTGTTCCTTCACTCCCTCTTCTGTATGTTGCAGGATTTGGATCCAAAGACCCCTGCTCTGTACATTTCTGTAACTCTTCTCACCAGAGGCCTAACGTAACAACTGCATCCCTTAGTAGCAGAAGAGCTGGTCCCAATTGTGGTCGTTAAATGTCGAAGGCTACGTGTAGTTTTATTGAAGCAAAACTGGGGGATATTTCTCTCATTTTGCACACAGAATGCAAATGTCTGGCATTTTGAATAAAGAAAAGCCTCTGGGTTTGGGGTTCCCCAGAGACAAAAGTGCGTATAGTTAAGGCTCTGGTTTTCCCAGTTGCAATGGATGGCTTGTGAAGGTTGGACCATAAGAAAGGCTGAGCGCCAAAGAATGGAGGCCTTTGTACTCTTGTGCTGGAGAAGACTCCTGCGAGTCCCTTGGACTGCAAGGCCATCCAACCAGTCAGTCCTAGAGGAGATCAACCCTGCCTGCTCTTTAGAAGGCCAGATCCTGAAGGTGAAACTCAAATCCTTTGGCCACCTAATGAGAAGGAAGGACTCCCTGGAGAAGAGCCTCATGCTGGGAAAGATGGAGGGCAAAAGAAGAAGAAGGGGACGGCAGAGAGTGTGGGGGCTGGATGGAGTCACCAAAGCAATCAGCATGAGCTTAAATGGACTCCAGAGGATGACAGAGGACAGGAAGGCCTGGAGGAATGTTGTCCATGGGGTCGCGATGGATGAGACACGGCTTCGCAACTAACAACAACAAAAGCCTCCATATTGCTGTAGTGCTTACTCTGATGAAAATAACCACACCTTTGAGCAAAGGTCTCCGTCTCACACCTTCTGAAAAAAAAAGTGAAGCCTTGAAAAGATAGGTGGGTGGAGGGCCCGAGATTGCCTGGGGAAAAATTAAACGGAGGACTGGAAGGGATAAATTAGCTATATTTGAGGGAGGGAGGAAGGAAGGAAGGTAATAAATCCCATTTGGATGTCAACAAGTTATGGGGTCACTGTCTCGTTTCTTACCAAGTAAATATCTAAATGGGCAATGTTAACCTTCCCCTTTTCGGAAGCAAGCCAGGCTAATGATTGGCAGGCAATCCCTCCCTCTTTTTTTTGGCAATCAAAATTATTTCAGAATGGCTGCACTCTGCCTATGCTCAGAAAGGGTCTCTCTTCCACACACTTACTTTCTTTCCTCTGCAGGATACAAGCAGACACCAGTAAACAAAACGTGGAACAGTTTGTTTAAAAAAAAAAAGAACAAGGAAGGGGTCTTTGTGTCCTTAATTTGTGCCTATGAAAAACTCCCCCCAAGGACTGACCCTTCCCTCTGCAATATAATGAAGGGAGCGGGTATAGAGCTCTCCCTCACCCTCAGAACTGGTTTGTGCATCTCTCCCACTTGGCTACAGACAACTGCCCAAACAGTGTGTGTGTTGCCAAGTACTCAATGCAGCATTTGTGATTTCAAAACCTCCTTTCTCTAGTTTCTTCCCTTGCTTCCTTCCGTTCCTTCCCCATTCATTCTGGAGCCCTTTGTTTGGGGAAGAGAAAAATACTGTGTGTGTGTGTGGGTACACCCCAATGCTGTGGGAGGGCGGGGGGCAGATAGGAACCAGAGACTAAGCAGCATTCGAGATCCCAGGGCTGAAACAGCAAAGGAAAGCATGCAACACAACCGCACTTCCTTTGCAGTACACCCATTTAAAAATGCGGCTCCCCCTCCCACTTGCAACCGTTGGCTTTTGGGTTTCACGCAGGTGGCATCGGCTGGCCCTCTTCAGCTGGGCATCTCCCTCCTTGGGTTTTGCTTTTTTAAAAAACAAAACAAAAAAAACACCAAAACTGCTGTGCCAAGGAGTGCGCCTCGGTGGTTGCCAGCCTCCCAGGCGTTGGAGGTGACGTCCTAGCTCAGCCGATGTGCGTCTGTGCCCGAGGAGTCAGGCGGCTTTGGTGCACGAGAAGGGAAAGGGGGGAGGCGGGGAAAGGAAGGCTGCGAATTCCCAGAAAATGGGGAGGCGGAAGGAAGGGATGGGAAGTGGAGGCTGCCGGTTCCTTGGAGCAGCCTTGAAAGGCAGACGGCCTCCTCCGCGGCAGCGCTCATAAGTTGGCGTGACCCTGCCGCGGAAACAGCAGAGCCGAGAAAGGGACGACACTAAGCCAGGTTCTGACGCAAGCAGGCAAGAGGCTGCGGCCTTCGCTGGCTCCAGCTGGTTGCTCAAGCAAGGGAGGTGGTTGGGAGGGGATCTCAAGATCTCTCCCTTGACTTGACAGAAGGCGAGGCAGTCCAGATAGCCTTAGAAACCAGCAGAGTGTTGCGACATCCAGCAGACGGCCAGATTCATGTGGGCAAAGGAAGGCGGCACTGCGGGTTTCTCACCTTTTTCTCACTACGGGAGGAGAGGGGCAGCACAATACAGGCTAATCCTTGACTTACAATCACAATTGGGATCAGAATTTCCATGACTCAGGTTAACAGAGTCCGAAGGGACCGTATAGGTCATCTAGTCCAACCCCGCCACTGCTCAAGCAGGGTACCCTACACCATTTCTGACAAATGGCAGTCCAGTCTCTTCTTGGAAGCCTCCAATGATGAAGTTCCCACAATTTCCGAAGGCAACTTCTGTTCCATGGGTGGATTGTTCTCACTGTCAGAAAGTTTCTCCTTATTTCTAAGTTGAATCTCTCCCTCATCAGTTTCCATCCCTTATTCCTCGTCTGGCCTTCGGGTGCTTTGGAAAATAGGTTGTCCCCCACTCCTCTCTGTGGCAAATATTGGAAGATTGCTATCCTGTCTCCCCTGGTCCTTCTCTTCCCTAGACTAGCCATGCCCAGTTCCTGCAACCGTTCATCGTATGTTTTAGCCTCCGGTCCCCTAATCATCTTGGTTGCTCTTCTCTGCACTCTTTTCTAGAGTCTCCGTATCTGTTTTATAGTGTGGTGACCAAAACTGGATTCAATACTCTAAGTGTGGCCTTACTAGTGGTATCAGTACCTCACTTGATCTCGATTGCATCCCTCTGTTAAAGCAATTTAGAATTGCATTGGCTTTTTTGGCTGCCGCTGCACATTGCTCGATTTTATGACTTTTTTTTTTTTTTTGGCCACATTTCTCATGCTAAGGTAATCGCATGGTTATTGAGCAAATTTGGCTTCCCCCATTGACTCTGCTTCTTGGAAGTGGGCTGGGAAGGTCACATTTAGAGACCACACGAGTCCCACGGTGCTGAAAACTGCCCAAAAGGACACGTTGGTTGCCAAGCAGCCCATTGTTGATAATCTGACGGCAAGGACTTTGCAACCGTCGTTAAGTCAGAGCACTGGTCACGTCACGGGTTAAGGTTGCAAATTTTGAATGCTCATTAAATGAACGGTTGCAAGTGTTGTTTTCTCAACCTGGGCCACTTTAGGATGGGTGAGTAGAATAGTTGAAAAGATATTTGGGATCACGCAGTGTTATTTGTTCTTCCTCTGACACGCCGCAGAGGCTAAAGTTGGATTCTGAAACAGGCAGGTGGGTTTTGAAATCTGGCGTAGGAGAAGACACCTGAGAATACTATAGAGCTGCAACCTTAAAACACTCAGAGACATTCGTACCCGTTTCCCACAGAAAAGAAAACATTGGGAGCATCAAAATTGGGTGGGTGTGGCCAACTCCACGTCAATCATTCCCACTCAGTCACATGACACACACCCCAGCCACACCTACCCAGGTTTTGTGGCTCCCATACTTTTCTATGGGAAACAGGTGTGTGTGTCTTTCTTTCTCTCACTGTCTCTTTCTCTCTCTCTTTCTTCCTCTCTCTCTCTCAGGCCAGGCGAGGAGTGACTGGAAGGGGAGGCCGTGGGGTAGGGCCAGCCAGTGGTGGGTTCATCCGACAGGGAACCACAACAGGGGGACGAAAGAGCCAAATGCAACTCCGGAGCTGCAGGTTGCCGACACCCGCTAGAGATCATCAAACAAATCCATGCAGAATTCGCACTTGAAGCACCAATGACCAGGCTCAAATTAGTCTACTTTGGACACATGATGTGAAGGCTAAAGGACCAATAAGAGCCCAAACCAATTTGATGGTATGAATCTACACTAGTGTTGCTCCACCGTACCAACTTGGAAGATGGGTGGACTTCAACTCCCAGAATTCTCCAGCCGGCTGGCTGGAGAATTCTGGGAGTTGAAGTCCACCCATCTTCAAGCTGCCACGGTGAAACAACACTGTGCTCAGAGCGCTAAAACTCATAAATGCTAAACAAGGTGGCCAGTTCATGTTTTTTTTCAAACCAGATAGACCCAAAACCGAATCCCAGGGCCGACAGTAGCTATTGAGATGGATTTAGATGTGCAAATATTTTGAACACACTAACTTCTCCAACTTAACGTAGGCTGGGACTACAATTCCCATACTTTCTTTCGAACAGCCTCCGATATCAAGGAACCTCAAAAGGAGATTTTGGTTGCAAGAGCTTTATGACCCTGCCTGTTTCAATCAAATGCATCTTTATTATTATTTCCTTGTCTCTCTATTCACAAACTCACACCATATCCAGGAAAATAAAATAGAATAACTCTGTTATTCTTAAATTTTCACATATACAAACACACTCATTGAATATCAGTGAAGGAATGATGGGAGTCATTGACCAATATCCAACGGGTGTGTTTGCATATGTGAAAAGTATTTGCACACTGTAATCCTGCTATCACTTCTCCACTAAGCAACAGGCAATCTATTTACATATGCAAATTCAAAGTTGATAAAACAGTAATCAAATGTCTTGAGGGGAAAAAATTCAAGGTCTCTTGGGCAGGCATTGGGTTAATGCCATCTATTAGCAAAAGCAAATAGATAACCTATTGTTCTATTATGCTTCAGGGTACCAGTGACCTAGGCCTTATTTGGTTGATAGAGGGAATACCTTAGATCAGGGGTGTCCAAACTTGGGAACTTTAAGACTTGTGGATGGGAGTTGAAGTCCACAAGTCTTAAAAGTTCCCACGTTTGGACACCCCTACCTTAGATAGTTGCAAAACATTCAGAGACAGAGCTCTAAACCAACATGCTGGCTGGGGAATTCTGGGATTTGAGAATTGAGTTGAGAAACACCGCTTTAAACCAGGATTTATTTAATATCCGAGTTCACACCACATATAAGTCACATTTAATTCCTGACTACAAGAACAAACATATTCTAGCCGTTTTTCTCAGCAGTGATATAGAGGAAGAAGATTTTCATTCCTCAGCAGGAAATCTAGTTTTGAAATTTCCTGGTGGCCTCCTTTCCCGAGAACTAATCAACTCCCAGGCTGGGCTTTTGGACTTCAGCCAAGGCCAATCAGATAACCAGGAGGAAGTCTTGGGCTGATCGTCAAGGAAATGTAGGTCTGCTTTGATTTCACAGCTCCTTTGTTGCATTTTGGGCTGGGGTGGATTATGGGGTGGAGGCTTTGCAGAAAGAGCTGACATTTGGGGTAGGGACCGAAGCAAGACACTCTTGACACATATGCCACAACACCCACAAAGCAAACAAACATAAAAACGCCTATACTTAAAAGCCACAAACCAATAATATTTCATCAATCAAGACAGTATGTCTCAATCTTAGCAACTGGGAGACGTCTGGACTTCAACTCCCAGAATTCCTCAGCCAGCACACTTGAATTCTGGGAGCTGAAGTCCAGACAACTTCAAGTTGCCACGGTGGAGAAACATTACACAGAGGACTAGGCAAGCCGATTTGGGAGACCAAGATCACGTGGCTTAAATCACAAACTATCCTACCTCACAGGGTTGTATCCTGCCACATCTACTCATGGCAGGAAGAAAGCTAATTGTATGCTTGAGAAAAAGACTCGGTTGTGAGAACCATTAACCTGTGGAGGCAGATTGTTATTTTCCAGGAATGGAATTGATGCAATAGCCATTCGAGGATTCTGAGAATGGGCTCATACCTCTGGAAAAATTAGCCATAATTTCTCATAGCCCTTATCATTCATTTTTCCAGCTGCAGCTGAAGTACAATACCCCCATATAATTTGCAATATTCCACTACTGCGCAATCAGGGATCCTATTTGCTCATTTCAGATAGCCGGGATGACGGACCTATGGCACGCGTGCCGGAAGTGGCACGTAGAGCCATCTCTCTGGGCACGCAAGTCATCCCCCTTTGCTCTTCTGGGTTTTAGCATGCCGGCCAACGGGTCTTCACCCCCGAAAACGAAAGAGCGGCTGCCCAGTGCATATGCGTGCCAGAAATTGAAGAATTAGGTGGCGCACTGGAAACTGGAAAATCATCTTCCTGGCGCCCACATGCACTTCCAGTTTCTGGCACGCGCGCACTCCCGTTTCATCACTTGATGCTGAAAAGGTTCGCCAACACTGATATCAAGTGCACCTATTGCTTGTTGTCATTCTCACAAATTTTCATCACGGCTAAGGCAATCAGCCAACTCCTCATGAATGTATCATGGTGATAAGCAATCTATGGTTTATTGAGTCCCTTCCTCCTTCAGGGCATCCTGCAACTCTGGTAATAATTGGCACTTCCTGGCCTTTTTTAGATTCCCCCCCCCCCCCAAAAAAACCTCCAACCATAAAACTTCTTTGGCAAAGTATTAAAACAGCTCACATCGGGGGGGCGGGGGGGAAACACATTACATCAGGAGTAACACAGGCTTATACAGGGAAGCCCTCTTTTTCCGCCTTTCAGACAATTTTTCTGGATGAGTAACAACCAATCACACCAATTCTCTACTCTGCCTGAGGAATTCAACATACGAATCCAATTAAATCATTCAGAAAAGTTCACTGCAACTTAAGTTTCTTTGGCAGCCTGTTCTTCCCCGTTGCCCAATGTCACGGTGCTGGAAATCCAAACGCAGGATTCGAAACACGACTGACAACAAACAGCTAAAAGTGCCAACTTAAATCAGGCTCTCTTTAAATCAGGATTCCCCAAAGTCTTTTTTCCCCCCCAACTCTACATGCCCCCAATTTCATCCCCTCCATCGACCCCCAAACAATTTATTACATGAAAACAAATTAATAACGACGACTTTAATAGTACTACAAACAATAATCCTGCTAATCCTCAATTTATGATCATAATTGGAATACCACAACTCCTGTCACCAAGTGAGACGGACATTAAGTGAGTCACACCCAATTTTATTTATTTTTTAGTGAATCTTGCTTCCCTCATTAATTGGGGAAACATTGGCTGGGAAGGTTGATCTTAATTATAAGCCACCCAGAGTTATTTTTCAGGGTGAGAGGAATGGCATAAAAATGTAATAAATAGATGGGGATCACATAACTCGAGGCCACTGCCTGAATTGTGATCAGGGGAGGTTGTGACAGTTAAATATGAAGAACAGTCATAAGTCACTTTATTCAGTACTATCGTAACTCTGAACAGCCGCTAAACGAATGATCGTAAGTCAAGGAATACGTATAATACTGTAACAAGAATAATACTGGATATTCCATTGATGCTGTGCTAAACTCCTGAAGAATGAGGACAGTCCAGGGGTGGGTTGCTCCCAGCATTACTGCCGGTTCAGTGTGTGCAAAAATTTTGTATACGCAAAACGTTAAAAAAAGGGAAAAAATTAAATTTGTGCAATTACAAATTTGTGCAAAAATGAACGAGTTCGGGGGCATGGTAGGCCTGGGTCTTGGCCGGTTCCAGCGACGCAGGCCATCAAATCACTACCAGTTCAGCCGAACTGGTAGGAACCCACCTCTGGGACAGTCCCAATCCCAAGCCATTATTGACCCTGCCCCCTTTACACATGCTCCTCCCAAGAACCAGACCCTTCCCCCCAAGAATAAGACCCGTCCTCCAAGCCCCACCCACCGGAAGGACTTTCTAGGCTGCTCAGAGACCATTCTGCAGGAAACAGCTTGTTTCTCCGCTTCTCTGGAGGACTGAGAAAGGTGGGGAAAGGGGACACAAGGAAAAGGACCCCAAAATCAGGTTTGTGAACTCACCGGTGGGCTTGCAGGTGGCTGCTTGGCTCGGGCACTGGACCCCCAAGTGCAAGGGCTGGTTAGCAGCAGCTGCCGTTCTTTCTGAGGTAGTGTGGTTGTTGAGATCCAGGGAAGGGGTAGACAAGGAGCACTGCGTCTGGCACCGCAGCTGCGTCAGCGACTGGGGCATGCCCTGGTAGTGCCGCGTGGCACTCAGGAGGTCGTTGAGGATCTGCAGGATGGTGCCGATGTCTCGACGCGGCCGGCCGCTGCTGTCTTGGCAGTTGGGGTGCAAAGTGCCTGCAGGGTGGAAGGAGGAGTAGGAAAGGTTGTAGCAGTGCATAAAATCTATTGCGGGCAGCAGGATATAGCGGGTTTTTTTCAACCGTAGGCACTTGAAGGTGTGAGGACTTCAACTCCTAGAATTCCCCAGCCAGCTGTGCTGGCTGGAGAATTCTGGGAGTTGAAGTCCACACACACACACACCTTCAAGTGTTGCAGTGAGACTTTTTCAAAATGTTTAATCTCTCGCGGCTTTTCCAACAAGCCAAGCTGCTAGTCCTGTAGGGGAAGGCTCAGCAAACTTTCTTCTCTTTAAGGAGCCAGATCCTGCCCTTCCTTCATGGCTGTAAGCACAGCTGGCAGGCCAAGGAACATGGCAGTCCTTAGGCAAGACCAACTCTCCGGCGAGGAGTCTGCTCTCACCCATGATGCCCTGCCTCTTGCCCTGGGAATTCAGCTGAGGTTTGGGTTTGATATTACACACACACACACCCCACTCACAGCGACATAAAAACAGGTGGCAGGTCAGATTTGGCCCAGGGGCCGCAGTGCGCTGACCCCCCTTCAAGGCTATGATTCAACTTTTTGTAATAGAAGGCGATACATGCAATTTTTTTCTTTTCTTTTTAAAGCCAAGTACATTCTCTTATGATTCAGACTTTAGCTACAGAAAACGTTTTTCTTTAAAAAAAAAAAAAAAAAAACCACAGGATGAAAAGATAGTTTTGAAACCCGTAAGGGGCTGTGGGGTGGATTACTGACTGCTTAGGACTAGTGACCATTAGCCATGGTGTATTTTTTACAAGCTGAACACGGTCTGCAGCCATCAACAATGAGTTCCACAGGCTAGGGGAGGTGAAAAGCAAAAATAAAAAATCATTTAGCTTAAAATAAGGATAAACCCATCAGATATGGTTGCTGCATTTCCTGGGAGAGTATCAACCCAGACAACATTGGAAATTTCATTGATATCTTTTATCTAATCCAGTATTTCTCAACCTGGGTGATTTTAAGATGGGTGGACTTCAACTCCCAGAATTCCTCTTTGCTGGCTGGGGAATTCTGGAAGTTGAAGTCCACCCATCTTAAAATTGGCATGGTAACACTGATCAAATCAGAGCATGCATTACCTTCTATCCATTATTTCCTCTTACGGGGCAGACAGAGAAATGTAATACAGACGTACCAGAAAACGTTCCCGAAAAAACTCCAGGGGCGTGGTTAACAAAGCTTTCTATCACGGCGCCGTGTTTCCGGGTCCGAGAGGCCTGAGAGGGGCTGCTGCTGGGCGAACTTTTACTTCTTGAGGCGCAGTCTACCTGCAAAAGCCAAAAAAACAGATGCTAAGCGGGGACAAGGATGGGCGGGCAAGACCCGTCTCCCCAACCCTTTTTCAGACAAGGTGCCATGATCCCAAAAAAGTCTGAAGCCATTCTTCCTGCTCTCTCCTATCTCGGGGAAAACCAGAAACCTTGTGATGGTCATCTTTAAGGACAGCATCTACACAAGGCTCCCCTCCTCTGAGTCATCGGGAGAGGAACCTAATTTGGCTGTTCCTTGCCGGGAAGTCATTTCTAGAAACAAAGGTTACTCTTTGTTTTTCCTTCCCCTTCCAGATCGATTTTCCTTTGTAAGTGAAAGGTTTCAGTCCCCAAACTCCCGTGTAAAAGGACCAAGTAGCAGAGTTGTTGGATAAGAGATGGGCAGCAAATAAATTTTAGAAATAGCAATAGCACTTATATACCGCTTTACAGTGCTTTACAGCCCTCTCTAAGCGGTTTACAGAGTCAGCCTATTGCCTCCAACAATCTGGGTCCTCATTTTAGCCCCCTCGGGAGGATGGGCGGCTGAGTCAACCTTGAGCCTGGTGAGATTTGAACCGCCAAATTGCAGGCAGCCGGCAGTAGTAGCCTGCAGTACCGCACTCTGACCACTGCACCACCGTGGCTCATGAATAAATTATGGGGAAGACTCTTTTCTACAAACCTACAAGGTTTGGAGAATGGCAACCATCAATGCGGCTATCCCCAACCCAATCGAATTTGGTGGTGCCTTCCTGATAAGATTGCGACTGCATGAATTCTGGGGCAGCCTTCTAAAATGGCTGCCTGGCTGAGGAATTCTGGGAACGGTGGAGCTGCAGTTCTAACCCACCGGGTTTGAAAAGGCAGACTTAACCAAGCATACATAGACTACGCAATTGACAAAGAGCAATGCCCAGCTATGCATCTCCCTGGATCAATAGCAGGGAGCTTATAAAAAATACTATGTGTATCCATGAACCTGGATTAGAAAGTCATTTCTGAGCCAGAGAATATTTGTAGGAATAACTCATATAAAAAGCCAAGATGCCTAGGCTTACAGGAAGTGAGGGAAGCTTGCTGCCCAAAATCACTTGGTAATGAGATGGGCAGCATATACATATTTTAAAAATAGGAATAATAAAGCTGTTCCAACTTTCTCATGAGATAAAAAGCTAAGAAACACAGGAAGATTCTCCCTGATTCTGGCCCCAGTTCCTTCTCTGCTCTGCCCTCCAGCCACTAATGATAATATATATATTATATATATTATATATATTATATATATTATATATACTGAGCCTTTTTAAAAATCCAGAAGGCAATGCCTCTCAATTGTCCATAGCAGAAATCTCCCAATGCATGTAGATATTATTTGCTCGATTCGCAGGAGGGTGGAAGGAGACTTAAAGACCAATTCTACCCCTTGTAATCTGTTTCATTTATTATTTTTACAAATAATTCAAGGTGCCAAACATGTCCAACATACTTCCTCTTCCTATTTTCCCTGCAACAACCACTGTTTAAGTGGGCTGGACTGAGAGTCAACCAGCTGGCTTTCATGACTAAGACGGGACTAGAACTCGCTGTCACCTGGTGACTAGCCCAAACTCACCTATTTGACTTTTCATGCCGAAGGCTAAACTAGAACTCTCCGTCTCCTGGTGATTAGCCCAAAGTCACCCAGAGAGTTTTGAGGCCTAAGGTCAAACTAGAACTTGCTGTCACCTGGTGACTAGCCCAAAGTCACCAATTTTCATGCCTAAGGCTGAACTAGAACTCTGTCGCTTGGTTTCTAGCCTGGCGCCTTAAAAGCTGCCATGGGTCAGGACTCCACATCCAAAATTCCGACTTCAGACTTTTCTGCTCATGCTCCCCCCTCGTTGGTTTCAACACCCAGCAAAACACTCCAGGACTGACCTCTGAACACGAAGACATGACGCTGCCACTCCCCCCTCCGTTGACTGTCTGTGCGCTGGTCCCATGTGAGTGGAACATCCCTGCCGTCACGGGGGTTGGGTTAGCGGTGGTACAGTAGAGAGGCATAGTCTGCATTGGCGACGGAGAAGCAGCAGGACTGGGCACAGGGCTTGGCGGGCAAGCGGGCGCCGTAGGGAGCCGGGCAAAAGTAGGGGAGGAGGCGGGAGTGCTCCCAGGCAGGGTGCGGCAACTGGAGGCAGCTGGTCCGGCTGCCGGCACCGGCGTGGGGGCCGTGGTGCCTCCAGCTTGTTCTCCGCGGCTGGCAATCACGTGGCGGTGCTGGAGCTGCCCGCTGTTTTGCTGAGCTGCCAGCTGCAGCTGGACAAACATCATGTGATCGCCCACCCGCAGGGCAAGGGTCAGGGGGGACCTCCCGGACAGGAAGTCGTTTACCTGGAAAAGAGAACAGCAGGTGGAGTGGTTAGATCAGGTGGCTGATTTTAAGCCGGGAGTTTCAACAGGGCACAAAGCTATTCCTGGAACCCCACCAAGACAAGTGGTAGATGGAAATTAGTGCTACTTGGTGCAGGATTAGATTAGATTAAATTAATAATTAAACCTTAAATTACTGCAGTTACAACACTACACTTGCAAATGCTATAGAAGCAGTCCTTGATTTATGACTGTCCACTTAGGGATATTTCGAAGTCACCACTGATCTGAAAAAAAGGAATTTGCTACTCAAAGTTGTAGACGGTCAGACTCCATCCACAGTCACGACCAACGTTTGGGCATTCAACAGAGCCACATTGACACTCATTTGCAATGCCGAGCGGTAATGTGACTGTTTTAGAATGTTTTTACAAAAACCGACACTTAACTTTCAGTGTTCAACAAAACTTCACTTGTAGTGAACCACAAGTTCACTTAACGACGGTGGCCATTTGCTTTATGACTGCAGCATTTGCTTCACTGCCACAAAAAAATTGCAAATCAAGTTGGTCACAGGACTGACCCGTTTTATGACTGTCATGACCTACAACCCTAATGGGAAGGCTCCATTGTGGTCGTATGTCAAGGACCACTTGGACCTGAAAACGTGTTTCAAGATTTCTTTTTTTTTTTTAGTAGATTTTTTTTTCTTGGTCCTTTCTTAAGGAGAGAGGGGGCTTCAGCACTCAAGTGGGTCTATGGCAGTGTTTCTCAAACTTGGCGACTTTAAGTCCTGTGGACTTCAACTCCCAGAATTCCCCAGCCAGCTATGCTGGCTGGGGGATTCTGGGAGTTGAAGTCCACAGGACTTAAAGTCGCCAAGTTTGAGAAACACTGGTCTATGGGAACACTTCATTATTTGCTATGAAAAGCAAATGTATTCGTGTATTAATTAATATTATTTATTATTTCAGATTGCCTTTGGTTGCACTGCTAAGAGAACAATCAAACTAAGAGACGCATCGCCCAGATCTTAAAGCTGCTGTGTGGTGTCCAGACTTGCCTTGATGCAGTGAGGTTGGTGACAAACAACTTCAATAAATAAAATAAAATAAAGTGTTCAAGAAAACACAACCCCCTGCTCAAAGTTGTCTTCCTAGACCAGGGAATTAAAGCCCCTTTATGAACTGTGGACTTCAACTCCCAGAATTCTACATGCACCCAGCAAGTGGCTAGTTAGAATAGAATAGCAGAGTTGGAAGGGACCTTGGAGGTCTTCTAGTCCAACCCCCTGCTTAGGCAGGAAACCTTACACCACTTTAGACAAGTGGTTATTCAACATCTTCTTAAAAACTTCCAGTGTTGGAGCATTCACAACTTCTGGAGGCAACTTCTGTTCCACTGATTAATTGTTCTAACTGTCAGGAAATTTCTCCTTAGTTCTAAGTTGCTTCTCTCCTTGATTAGTTTCCACCCACTGCTTCTTGCCCTACCCTTGGGTGCCTTGGAGAATAGTTTGACTCCCTTTTCTCTGTGGCAACCCCTGGAAGACGGCCATCATGTCACCCCTGGTCCTTCTTTTCATTCAACTAGACATTCCCAGTTCCTGCAAACGTTCAACCCTATGTTTTAGCCTCTAGTTCCCTAATGGAGATCTCACGGAGGACGCCATATCATTTCAGCAGCACCCATACACCCAAGGGATGGAGGGACAGCAAAGGATGCACGACCAGCAAGGACACAAGAGATGGAAGACCGCAAATGATGCACAGAGCCCTCAGAAGGTGCCAGATGGCAACCTCCGGCTTCCGAAAACAAAGCACACCGAGAAAAGGACCCGTCCCGCCTCGTTGACGGCAAATCACCCTTCTGCACAACTCCCTACTTCCTGTCAATGCGCGGATCAGCAACCAACACCCCCCCCCCAATCTCATCTTCCTTCGCCTCTGCAAAAACGTCAGCAAAACGAGAAAGGGGGGGGAAGGAGGGAGGGAGGAAAGGAAAGGCGGCCGGATTGTGCGTTATCCATGCCTCCAGCTCAAAACACCCAAGTTTATTATTGCAAAACCTTCTCCCACTTCTGCCTTTCTATAGCTTTCCTTCTTCGCCCTCCCTTGCCCCCCCCCCGCTCCCCTTGCGCCTCACTGCAGACGGAAGCACGGATGGGAGGGAGGGGTGGGAGGTTTCTGAGAAACCCGTGGGAACGGCAATTCGAGGAAAGGTGGCGGCCTGAGAAGCGGCCGGCCGTGCACAGCAGATCATCTACGGGAGGAAGAGGTGGGTGGGGAGGTGAGTTTCGGACACCAGGTAGGAAAAAAAATTGGGGGTGGGGGAAGCAGCCAAAGCGACTGAGTAGGACTTTTGAAGAAAAGAAACTCTTTTCTTTTTAAATACATAAAACAAGAGTGGGAGGTAGAGCTAGAGAAAAACCCAAGTCCTATTCTACCCAAGAGGGCATTCGAGCATGGGCAGAGGGCACCCCTCCCAGCAAAAGAAAGGGTGCTTGCATAATTCACACCTCTGCTCCTTCCTTTCGGTGTTATTATCGCAAGCTGAAAGGTGCATGCTTTTTTAAATCAGAGGACTCAAAGCACCGCTTAATTTCTGGGTAAGCAATAATCCTTCTTTAAACAGACCGACTTCTTCCATTACTCCCCCAGCTTTAAAATCCAGCAAAGTTAATCACAAAGGATTGCAGAACCCAGTAAGGTCTTTGGCGATATTTAACCAGGAGTGGAGCCTTCATTTACAGGGGCATTCTACCCCCCCCAAAGTCTAAGCAGACACTTTAAGGAAAGGTTTTCAAATGACATCAAAATGGATGGTGGCCTCTGGAAGTCAAATGAAGCCTGGATCAATCACAACCAACATCAAGAATTTAGATTTCCTTGTGGATCTAAAAGGCATTATTGATGGAATAGAACAGTGAACCCTAAACGCAATATCGATAGGGTGTAAAATTGCGATGGAAAAAAATCTTCTCCCACTTGGTGCCCCTGCAAGAGTGCCAGCCTACAATGCCCATTGCCCTTAGCCAGCCAGCACAGTTGATGGGGAGGAAAGGTAGGGCAAATCTAGAGAGCATACTAAAAAGCAGAGACATCACCCTGCCAAAAAATGTGCATATAGCCAAGGCTATGGTTTTCCCACTTGCAATGGATGGCTGTGGAAGTTGGACCATAAGGAAGGCTGAGCGCCAAAGAATGGAGGCCTTTGGACTCTGGTGCTGGAGAAGACTCCTGTGAGTCCCTTGGACTGCAAGGTGATCCAACCGGTCAGTCCTAGAGGAGATCAACCCTGACTGCTCTTTAGAAGGCCAGATCCTGAAGAGGAAACTCAAGTACTTTGGCCATCTAATGAGAAGGAAGGACTCCCTGGAGAAGAGTTGGACACGACTTCGCAACTAACACCACCACCACCACAGTTGATGGAGATAATAATCCAGTACAACTTGGGGGGCACCAGTTTGGGGGAAGCGATTCCCAAATCCCACTTTCTGCAATCCAAACCTTCACTTTTTTTTTCTTATTAGTGCCATTGATGCTTATCTATCTACGTGCTTACAAGGGGAAGATGGGCCCAAAGCAGCCTTTGCTACCAATAAATGGGACCGCCAGATTAAAGTGTCAAGGAATAAAGCACCCCCCCTCAAAAAAGTACCCCATGGGTTGCAGACAGAATGCAGCCCTCGGAGGCAGAAACTGGGGATACAGATAACAGATTAACAGAGTTGGAAGGGACCTTATAGGTCATCTAGTCCAACCCGCCCGCTCAAGCAGGAGACCCTGCACCATTTCTGACAAATGGCAGTCCAATCTCTTCTTGAAAGTCTCAAGTGATGAAGCCCCCACAACCTCCGAAGGCAATTTCTGTTTCCATTGATTGATTGTTCTCCCTGTCAGAAAGTTCCTCCTTGTTTCTAGGTTGAATCTCTCCTTGGTCAGTTTCCATCCATTATTCCTCCTCTGGCTGAACCTCAGGTGCTTTGGAGAATAGCTTGACCTCCTCCTGTCTGGGGCAGCCCCTCAAATATTGGAAGACTGCTATCCTGTCTTCCCTGGTCCTTCTCTTCACTAGACTAGCCATGCCCAGTTCCTGCAACAGTTCTTCATATATTTTAGTCTCCAGTCCCCTAATCATCTTTGTTGTTCTTCTCTGCACCTTTTCTAGAGTCTCAACTTCTTTTTTATAGTGTGGTGACCAAAACTGGATGCTCTGGGCCAGCCAGGAGATTCCTGGGCCTTTAAAAGCTCAGGTCTCCAACACTGGTTACCTCGAAACCTGGGAGCATCAGTTAAAACCTTTTATTTATTTATTAAAAAAAAAACTCTCTGCAGCCCGGTTTTTCCATCTCCAATCGCCCAGCCTTCCTTTATGCTCCCAGTCACGAAATTCCAGATCGGCCGAGTCAGAAAAGGCTCCCTTACCAACAGGAGGCCTTCCCTGCAGTCACGACATCCGCACTCAGCTCCTCCTGCGCACGCAAAGCGCAAGCCCTCCCCCCCCTGGCGGCACCTAAAGACCGCTGGGCACCCACCCAAGGCAGTGCCTACCGCAAGTGGGTTAAAAAGCAAAAGGGGGGGGAGGGAGAAAAAGGGAAGGGAGGGGAAGCTCCTTTAAGGAGAACAAGAACACCAGCTGCAGACACCCCTCCCCCCCTCTTCATACATGCATGCATGTCGTTTTGATGTGCTTCGGCCCTCTCCCTCCCTCCCTCCCTCCCTGGAATTCCCTCTTCTTGGTGTCTGAATGCAAATCATTCCTTTGTTCTCCCTGGAACATCCAGCACAGATGGTAATTACCATATGCAAAAAAAAAAAAAAAAACCCCAGCCAGAAAGGTTTGATTGACTGGGGGTCCTTGGCTGGGGAGCCCCCTCCCCCTCCCAGATCTGCTCTCAGCACTTCTTTGTCTTCCTGGTCGCCAAACAACACAGCTCTTTTAATTTTTTTCCCCAGACTGCCTCCTTTTTATAGCCTCTTTCCGATCTACTGCAGCGGCCCGCCTTGCAGGGAGGGCTGCCGAGGGGGACAGCCCCTCCCCCAACAGCCACCCCACACAAAGGGGAAAAGGCAGGAAGGGACACACAAAGCAGGGTGGAGAGGAGACAGATCCTCAACCTTAAGGCAGCGTTTCTCAACCTTGGAGACTTTTAAGTCCTGTGGACTTCAACTCCCAGAATTCCCCAGCCAGCTGGCTGGGGGATTCTGGGAGTTGAAGTCCACAGGACTTAAAAGTCTCCAAGGTTGAGAAACGCTGCCTTAAGGGGTCTGGATTTCCAACTCCCAGAATTGCTAGGGCTTTGGGGGTGAGGAGATTCTGGGAGTTGAAGTCCTCCAGACCTCTTCAAAAGTCGCCAAGGTTGAAAAACACGGCTCAAGATCCACCCCAATCTGCTTTCTTTTCTAAGCCAAAGGAGCTTTAAGAGCTGTGCCTCCAACGCAGAAGGGATCACAGAAATCTCTCTGAAACAATCTGCCCAAGACTTGATCCTCACAATCCCCCCCCTCCTCTCCATACGCAGCACGGGAACTAAATCCACGGCTCTTGAGATCTAGCCTCCTTGCTTCTGGTTTGGGATGAGAGCTGGCCATCGTAAGACCTCCGTTTGCCCCTCTCCCCCCTTCCTTGCTTGCTGAGGATCAGGCTGGCACCTTTCCCTCAGACAGTGCCCAGAGGGGGGGCCGTTTTCCTCCTTCCCATCCCTTCTGCTCTTCCTCCAGATCCCTTTGACGTCAAGAGAGCAATCTTCGGTTAGCGGAGATCTCCCCACCACCCTGGACACCTCCCTCTCTCTCCCCCCCCTTTTGTGGGATGAGTCACTCAGCCTCAGCATCATCCCCCCTCTCCCCCTCCCCGGAAAAAGTGGAACACTCCGTGACCAGGCCCTGGCGTGCCACAGGATTCTTGGCAGTGCCAACATGTCCTTTCAAAAGCTGCTTGCCTCCCCCCCCCAGGATATGGGGTGGGTGAGCAAGGAATGGAAATGTTGCCCCCTTCCAACACCCACGATTTGCACACCAAAACTTGGAGGTCACAAAATGGGAACCTCTCTGTCCAGGGCAATCCATAAGCACCCTGGTTTGATTCAGGCAGCCCCTTTAAGGAGGGACCTCCAAAGGTATCCAGACCACCCTCTTGCTCGGTGGTGCGGTCTACTAAAACACTATGGATCCCCCAGGCTATCCAGCTTGGGTTTTGCACACCTCCAGGGGATATATGCCACATATCAAGAGACCACCTCTCCTAGTGAGTGACAGCTCTTAGCTTCAAACCAATCCATCCTAATCTCAAGCGTGACTTTCATTCTCTCTGTAGGTGTAATTCCCGATTTTCATGCAGAACGGGTGGGGCAGAGATCTTTAAAAAGCCCATCCGAGAAGGATTTTTTTAGGCTGCAAGAGCAGAGTTTCAGAAGAGAGAGGGAGGGGGGAAGCACAAATGATAATTCACCGAACTGGAAAATGCCCTTGAGGTCATCCAGTCTGACCCCCTGCCCAAAGGCGAATGAATGTCAAAGAACAACTCTTCAGCAAAGGGAAGAAAAACTCCCTTCAGAGACAGGCCGTACATACCATATCAAAAACACTGGGAAGTCTTTACTAATGTAAAAAAATAAATAAATCTATTTCCCCATTGATCAGACTCTTGCCCTCTAACCCAAAACAAAACAGGTCTTGTTCCTCTTTAGGTGTGACAAACTCTTTAAATGTTTATCCTATTTTGGATACACATATTTATAGCCCTTTGATGCTTTCCTCCCCTCCCGCTCCCCCCTTGCCAACATATAAGCTAGTCCTCAACTTAAGATCATCTGTTCAACAACCATTCGAAATTATGACGGAACTGGGGGAAAATGTGATTTATGACCCCTCATCACACCATTGCAATGTCCCCAACAGTCGCACCATCAAAATCTGGGAGGTTGGCAACAGGCATTGCGTTGTTACCACTGCAATCACCACTTTCCCAGCTGGCTTCCAACAAGCAAAACCTACGGAAGCTGAATTCTCCCTTAACAGACAACTGGGGAATTCTGGGAGTTAAAGCCCAGGACATCTATAAAGTTCTTGAGAGTGAGAAACACCGTTCCAAAGGGACAGAGGGGATGGGAGCTAGTAAAAGAGGAAGAAAATCCGGAGCAAAGGTTCATTTGACTCAAAAAGCAAAGTCCGGCTTCCAAAAGAGAGAGAGATAACTCAGATTAGACTCCAGTTCCCCCCCCCCCGTGGCATTCAACCACGCCTGGCCTAAGTTAACCCTGGCTTTTCTCCCAGCTGTGGGAGGTGGCATTGTAAACACAGAGTGAGCTGGGCCCGATAGATCTCCTTGGCAGCAACGCAGCTGACCTCATTTCATAACCAGGAATGCCCTCCGGTGTCAGAACCCCTCCCCAACCCGTCCCAGCACCCACAGCCAGAAGAAACAATGGGATTTGTAATACAACCAGGAACATCGGGCAATCTATGGGTTGCTTCTTAGTTGAACAGATGGGGCAAAAGTAATAAGCCCTTCCTCCTTTCTTTCTTATCCATCCCTTGGTGGGGCTGAGGAATTCTTGAAGTCCACAAGTCTCAAAAGTGCCAAGTTTGGGGAGGGGGCAATTTTTTTTTAAAAAAAATGTATTTTTACTAGAGGCCCTGCTCGGCCTTCCTCAATCTGAAGCTAATCAGAGGGCCGAGAGGACCCCCTCACCCAAAAAGCATCAAGGGCCACATGTGACAGACCCAAGTAGAAAGGACAGCAGCCCCAGCATCATTTAGCCCCCAAAATTAATAATTAAGAGCAAAAAGTATCCAAATTTACCAAATATGGGCTTCCTAATACTAGGTCCTCATAATACCTGGGGATGGGTTTAATTCAATTCCCCTTTGAAATGTTGATCCACAAACTTCTGCTTATGTCTTGTTGGCCAGTGAGGCCCAGAGGCTAGGAATAAGAAACATCCCAACATTTTAGCTTTTTGTGTGCTTCTCCCCCCTGCCCCCCCACCCCGGGTCCAATTTCTTGAGAAATAAGCCATGGCAAAAGTCTTTTCCAAAGTCCAGAACTGTTACAGATTAATCCACAGACCACTATGCTCCCTTGTCTTCCCTCCTCATCGCTTCTTCCTTTCATCTCCCTGCCTTTCAGAAGGGTAACTTTAAAAAAACTTCCTGCTTTATAATATTATTGCGGGTCATCGATTCATAGGGGCTTAGAAGGGACCTGGGAGGTCTTCTAGTCCAACCCCCCCCCTGCTCAAGACCAAAGCCGTATCAAACCCCACTGCCTACATTGCCTCTTCCTCTCTCCAAGACTCATGGCGCATTCTCACTCCTGAAAATATGCCAGCCTGTCTGTGCAAAGAGGAAGGAATGTGCAGATAACAAAGGCAATTTAATGAGAGCCAGAGCCGTAGACAAACAGAGCTAGCAAGTCACTCTTCACCGCTCTTTAGTATCCTTCCCGCCCCCAATCTATTTCCTCCAAAGCTCTCCCTTATTCCATGCAATCCTTCCTCTTTTGCATTTTAAATACAGTAAACTTGACTTCCGTACTCCTCCTTCCACCCCTCCTCCTCCTCCTCCTCCTCCAGGGAACTCTGCAATCTCTTAACTCCTCTTGCAACTCGGTTTTCTAAAATTGCAAAAGAACAGGAAGGGATGTTACGTCGGGTTAAAAAAAACAAACGAGAAGAGTCCTGTGCAACAAGGGAAGGGACTGGATTGAGTGAAGGAAAAGTTAGAAGGGAAGAAACCTTTTTGGGTGTGTTTGCTAAGTGGGGGCGGGGGGGGGGGGAGGCTGAGGCAGCAGGCTGCAAAACCCTTTGGATAAGGGAGGGGAAAAAATGAGCAAACATGCAATTAAAATGAAAGGCCTGTTGAGACAGCCTAGGCAAGAATGTTAAGGGCAGAGGTGGTATTCAGCATAAATGTGCCTGAAGCAAGCGTGTGCATGGCGAACCAGTGGCGAAGCAAGCGTGTGCATGGCGAAAAGTGAAACCCACCACTGGTTAAGGGGGTCCAGCTTGAGTAGGGAGTGAGGAAGTAATCCTAGTAACAGTAACAGAGTTGGAATGGACCTTGGAGGTCATCTAGCCCAACCCCTTGCTCACGCAGGAGACCCGTACTAGGGATTCGAACCACCGACCTTTCTGATTGATAGCTCTCTTCCCAGGGTGGAGATTTATTATTTATTTATTTATTACTTGAACTTATTAGTCGCCCCCTCTCCCCACAGGGACTCGGGGCGACGTACAAAGGTATTATAGATAGCTAAGAAATAGTATTATCTGGCTGGGGAAAACTCTATTGTTCTCAGCTCTTTGGAGAAGCAACTTTTGTCTAAAAGACTTCCTTAAAAAAAGGATGAGGAGAGGAGAGAACCTTTGAGAATAAGGCCCACAAAATCAAAGCCAATCTTTCTACCCCTCCGCTGACCCAGGCTTCACCAAACTTTGCACTTGTGATCAAAGCACACCACAAACCTTCTCACAGTACAGGTAGTCCTCGACTTACGTCCACAATTGAGCCCCGGATCTGTTGCTAAGTGAGACATTTGTTAAGTGAGGTTTTGCCTTTCTTGCCACAGTTGCTAAGTGAATCACTGCACTTGTTAAAGGAGTAATGCAGATGTTAAGGGAATCTGGCTTCCCCCCCCCCCATTGCCAGAAGGTTGCCAAAGGCGATCACATGATCCCACGACCCTGCAACCGTCCTAAGTCGAATTTTGGCCACCTGACCATGGGGATGCTGTGATGGCTGTAAGTGTGAAAAACAGTCATAAGTCACTTTTTCCCTGTCATGTTTTAATATCGAACGGTCGTTAAATGAACGGCCATAGGTCGAGGACTACCTGTATTCCATTCACCGCTATAACTGTTCAGTGGAGACAGATCTAGAGGAGTTAAAAATCAGAGAGATTTGGGGGCTGTTTTTTTTAAAGGAACATTTAAAGAGTAAAACAGTCTTAACGACTGAAGATCGGGAGGGATGAGCAAAAGCAACAGAAAATTAAAAGCAGGTGGAAATCGCTTAAGTCGGGGCCTAAAGTAAAATGCAAAATGAGTGAGAATGCTGATATAAGGGAATCCGTCTACAAATCTGCAGAGGAGAACCAAAACAGAATTAGAGCACCTCAAACAGATTGCACGTGAACCAGCCAAAAACTTAAGCACTGCTTTCTTACTACAACTCCCAGAATTCCTCTCTTAGCATGCTACCTGGGGAATTCTAGAAAACTTGGCATACAACTAGTTCATGGGTCGGCAAAATTAAAGAGTCACAAAGGTCCTAACCGGAAGCCCCCAGCTTAATTCTGAAGTCGACTGGAAGTCCGGTTCCCCCACCATAGAGTCTCCTCCTAGTGCGGCATCCTTTTTCCTCTGCTGATCGAAGTCCGGTTCCCCCACCATAGAGTCTCCTCCTAGTGCGGCATCCTTTTTCCTCTGCTGATCGAAGTCTGGTTCCCCCCCCCCCCACCATAGAGTCTCCTCCTAGTGCGGCATCCTTTTTCCTCTACCTGTCCTAACCGAAAGCCCTATCCATTGTGGCGCCAATTGGCGATAGGGAGCCACAGCAGAGGGATGAAGGAACCATATGTGGCTCCAGAGCCGTAGGTTGCCGACCCCGGAATTAGGGCATCAAGTTTTATTACTATTATAATAATAAATAAAACTATAACAGAACTGAATCATAAATGCAAAGAGAAAAGCAACTCCTTAAATAGAAGGGAAATAAGCTAAAAACCCACCCATCTTCCCATGGACTAGAATCTTGACAGAAATATTTTGCTTTGTTTCTGATAAATTTTAGACTTAAGAGGAACCAGTCCTTATGTCCTTTCAACGTTTTGCTTCGTGGCCTGAGATGCCAAACCACTTGGGACTCCTGGGGATTGTCGTCCAAACTTTTACGGCAGTGTGTCTCAACTTCAGCCACTGGAATTCTGGGAGTTGAAGTCCACATATTTTGAAGTGGCTGAGATGAAAAACCATGGGGGATCTATTCCCTTTGCAGTGACCCCATAGGGACAGTCCTATATCCACTATAATTCCCCATCTTTTCTTTTTTTTTGCAGAGGCGTCTGCACCTCTTTCTCTTAAAGATGGAAAAACTGGACCAAAACAGACTCGTTTAAAAGAGAACAGATCATTTATCTACCTGTATCGCATCTTACCTGAGTTTCAGTTAAACTTTCTAACGCTTGCATCACTGACTGTTCTGGCCTAGATGCTTGAGACTGTGGAAGAAAAGAAGAGAGGAAGTTTAGGTTTCTGAATTTCCTGCCCCTTAGAGCAGGGGTCTCCATCCTTGGCACCTTTAAGAATTCTGGGAGTTGAAGTCCATAAGTCTTAAAGGTGCCAAGGTTAGAGACCCCTGCCCTAGAGTGATCTTGGCGAGACTCTCACAGCCTCCAGCCTGAAACCCTGATCAGCAAAGAGGCTAAAAAAAACAACAACTTACCATCAAGCCAGCTTCCACCGTGGGTACCAGAGTCAGCTTGCTCCCTTCTCCAACTCCCAAATCTTGCAGCTTGCCTGAATTCAGACGACTGGAGGAGAAGGTGGAAAGAAAAAGTGAAGGTTTGGTTTAACAATGCCAGGAGGAGACACCCTAGATGACAAAACACTTCCTCAGATATTTTTTTAAGGCCAGAGAATTGCAACAACTGCTATAAAGACAGAAAAGAAGAAGAAGAAGAAAAAAAGGGGGGGGGGAGCCAGCATGTGGTTGCTAAGGTGGTTGTGATTTTTAAAAGAACAATAATAATAACAATAATAGAGTAACTGTTGCTTTTATTATTATTAAAACGGTTCTCTGGGACAAAATTAGTTCTTCCGATCTCTAATAAAGATGCAGCCACCAAGATTTTTTTTTTCATTTTTTTCCCCTCCCACCAAACAGGCGCTCCACTTTCCGCTCCTTATGTAAACATAATATTATAAGTCTCTCTCTGCCCTCTGCTGCTAGAGAGAGAGAGAGGGAGGGAGGGAGGGAGGGAGGGAGGGAGGGAGGAAGGGAGGGAGGGAGGGAGGAAGGGAGGGAGGAAGGGAGGGAGGAAGGGAGGGAAAGAGAGAAGGGCTTTGATTCTGCAGGCAACTCTCCAACAGAAAAGAATCCCTTTCTTTGCTAACTGACTACGGTTTCAGACAATTGAATTGACAGATCTGGGAAGCTAAGGAAGGTTAAAAAGCACATAAAGAATCCCATCAGGAGCTATTGAATATTTTTGGTGTGGGGGTGGAGCCTGTAGAAGAAAGAGACTTGAAGGTGGGTGAATTTTATTTTAATTTTTCCAAGTCTGATTCTCAAAAGAGGATGGGGGGGAGGAGAAGGCAGCTTTGGGAGGAGATTGATTGATAAAACAGCACCCCCTCCCCCATCTATCATTTTACCCATTATTCCAAAATCAGAATATTTCCCTAAGCTTGTATGGATACTTGGAACTTCTGAATTGCCAGAAAGGCTGGGACATAAAAACGACATTAAAAAAAAATTAAAACTAGACTTGATAACGATTTTTAGATCCCCTTTCAGTGCCCTGTAAGCTCAGAAAGCTGGGAAGGAGTCAACGGGGGGGGGGGGGGGGGGGGAGGGTTGGGAGTTTTGGGGGCCCTGGTGCAGCCAAGAGAGTTGGTTGTAGGAAGGCAAGAGCTGTTTTGCATCTTAAGGACCCATCCGTTCTGCATTCTCTAACAAAGCTAAGGGGGGGATTTAGTTAAACAAAGAGAGTGGTTGAGACACTCCAGATAGCCCCATCCTCCTCACCCACCCCCAAACCAAACCCTTCCTTCTCTTCCCCCTCAACAAAGGACATTCAAGTCAGTCCCCAGCTAGCCTTCTCAGTGCCTCCAAGATTTCTCTAGAGATCCCCTGGAATTATGGTTTTTTTAAAGCCATTAGAAGGTCTGCATAACCTGTGGTGGCCTGCATTCGTGTGCATGCAAGCATGAATGTGTGTGCGTGTGTGTGTGTGTAGGTGTACATTTCTCTCTATGCACTTGCACGCTACCCAAATTCAACCTTCAGAACAAAGGACACCTCCAAGAGAAGGGAGACAAGGACAGAAAGGGAATCTGAAGCCTGATTCCCTAATAAATCTCTCTTTTGTGTGTGTGTGGGGGGGGGGGGGAGAAGAGGGCTTGCTTATAAAGAGGATTATCTTTATTTTCCTAGTCTTCCTCTCTTCTATCTTAGCAAAGGTGCCAGGACAAATTTCTGACCCTGAGATCAGATCGATAGATATTAATATTTCTTCCCCAGCCGGGAGAAAGAGGAGTGGGGGGAGGGAAGGGGGAGGTTGACTGGGAAGGGGAGTGCCAACTCTGCCAATTAAGACTACCCAGCATGTTATCTATGGGGAGGGGGCTACACTCCGCTCTTTACAAAAGCCTTCTGAGGGTTCCCCCCCCCCTTAACAAGGGAATAAACGAAAAATAAGGTATTTTCCAGAAACCCACAAAGAGGGTTTCAAGCTATATTTTTTCTCCTCTACCTAAGTACTTCACATAAACTCCCTCTGGCTATTTTTTTATATTATATGCCTGGATGTCAAAAATGAATCCCACTGCAATCCCTCCCACTCTCTTCCCCACCCCCTCTCTATAGTCTCCCTTCTGTAGAGATACACGGGTTCCTATCTGAACAGTACTCCACAATCGGCACATTTCCAACATATTTTTGGGGAAAAAAGGGCTACACACACACACACACACACACACAACAGGCATGCACAAAGGTTTTTGCAGGCATTTTCACACGCCATACCCAAGAAAGTTCAAGACAGTTTGTTGAGTTAGCCTAGGCTGTAGAGATTGCACACTTTCTACTTTTTCTCCATACACTTTGAGAAGTTTGAAGGCTGCAAAGAAATCTTGAGATCCAGAAAAGAAAAGAAAAAAGAAAGAAAAAAACCCAGGGAAGCTCCAAGCTGTTCCTGAATATTACCTTCTCACCTGAACTCAAGGTGACTGAAGCAGCTAAAACAGCTTTTAATTAAGGTCTCTCTCCCAATGAAAAGAAAAGAAACAAAATGGGTTAGAATTCTAACTTCCCACTATCTTCTAAACCCCCCCTCTTTATTTTTAAAAAAAGGGGGGATGAGAAATGGATGAGATTCCAGAGAGAGAGAGAGAGAGAGAGAGAGAGAGAGAGAGAGAGAGAGAGAGAGAGAGAGAGAGAGAGAGAGAGAGAGACTGCCACAAAGCAAGACAAGACTGAATACCTTTCTTTATGTAAGAGCGCCAGCCGCTCCTTGGGGACTTTCAGCCTCTGAGACAACCTCCGCTTCAGACCTTCCACCGTCTCTTCCACGGGGACAGCGAGCTCATACCGGGCCCCGGTGGTCGTGTGAATGAAAACATTCATAGGAGGGTCACTCTGGACGGTGTCGCAGGCTGGGGGTCCCCGGCTGCAGCTCCTGGGGGTGGGTTGGTGGTCCATTCGATTCACCTGGAGGTGGGGGGGCGGAAAAGGGGAGGGGGAAGAGGAGGAGGAGGCAAGAGATGAGGCCACGAAGCCGGTAGGCAAGGCTGCCCCGCAGACAAAGGAGGGCCTTTTCCTCCCCGCCGCGTTTACACGACCCTGGAGCGACCCACTCCGTCTCCCCTCCCCCTCTCTCCCACTCCCTCCCATCCAGCGCAAATTCAAGTCCAACTACCGTCTTCGGATCTTTTTTAGAAAAAAAGTTCCGCTCCGCCAAACCTCAGTGCGCAGAGATCGCGGAGAAGGGGGAATGGGGTCTTTTGTCCTTTCACGACCCCCTTTCCCCCAAAAGCTCACTTATTCCGTCCTCCCACCCA
Source organism: Natrix helvetica (assembly GCF_964273705.1). Taxonomy (NCBI): domain Eukaryota; kingdom Metazoa; phylum Chordata; class Lepidosauria; order Squamata; family Natricidae; genus Natrix; species Natrix helvetica. The sequence goes on from NC_138548.1 coordinate 11,385,948, forward strand.
GGCAAAAAAAAAAGGATGACATTCTCTCGCATATCGCCCTCCCCCCACTCATCCACCCCATCCCACCCACCCCAAATAATACTATCTACCTTCTTACGCTAATGCAGCAGGGGAGGTTTTTTTTAAAAAAATAATAATAATCTGAAAAAGCCCCCACCCCAAAAGGAGGAAACAAAAGCGGACCCGCGCGGGCTTAGCTCGGCTTCCCCACCTGGGCTTCGAACCCCTGGCCAAACGCGCGCACCCACCGAGCAGCGAAGCAGCCGGCTCCCGCCGCCGCGCCGCTGCTGCTGCTGCTCCCGGAGGTTCTGGTGTGAAAGTAAACCAGTGCCGGGAAGACACAGGGCGATGGGAGGGGAGATGAAAGAGGAGGAAGAGAAAAAAAAGTTAGAATGTATCAACGTTCTAAAGGGGCGGGGCGACGCTCCCCCTCCCCATTCATTCTTTACTCCCTTCTTTCTCTCTCTCTCTCTCTCTCTCTCTCCCGGCGCGGCCAATCGGAGCGCTCCTCCCGCTCAGACGCCAGCCCGGCCCGACCAATGGGCGTCGCTTCGCGGCTCTGCCCCCACGTGGAAGGAGACCGGATGCTTCGCCTCGCCGCTCTCTCCCCCCCGCTCCCTCCCGCCTTCGCCCAGCGATCAAGCAATAGTGGGCGGGGCTTTGAGTGCCAGAATGGAGTTTTTCCTCCGCCCACACGCTTCTGCGAAGCCGGCCCCCGTATTTCCTCACTCTCCGCCCCCCCCTTTTTAAAGGGCCATTCATGATGTATTATTTCTACAACAAAGAAGCTCTTATAAAAGAACGATACGGCGTGCGGGAGTTTTTTTTTTTTTAATCGAGACGGAGAGGTGCATGCATGCACTAGACGGCGAAAAACGGAGGGGATCGCAAGGGGGTGGCATTAAAAGAGGCAGAATTCAAACGTCATAATTTTTTTTTGCTTCCCCCCAAAATAGTGATTTTTTTTTAAAAAAAGAAAGGCTGCAATAGCCTTTGCATGTATTAATTAAGGAGGGATTACATTTGGGATTTCTTTAGCTGTTCGATTGGATATTCTTTTGAATGCTGGGCTACTTCTACGTTTTTCTCGGGAAGTAAAGTCTTACTGTTCCCTGGGGCTCACTCGAAATAAGACCTTTATGTTTCCTATCTCCACTATCTGTCTGTGTCAATAAGCTTAAAAAGGGGCAGGAATAGAACCAACCCAATAATCTGAGTATGCAGTTGGGGGGGAGGTTAGAAACAAGAGGGGCTAGAAACTTTAATGGGGGAACCCAAATAATTCCTCTGTTAAAAAAGCCTCTTGCTCCTGGGGAGGAAAGCGATGGCAAATCTAGACAATATGCTAAAAAGCAGAGACATCCCTCTGCCAACAAAAGTGCGTATAGTCAAGGCTATGGTTTTCTCAGTTGCAATCTATGGCTGTGAAGGTTGGACCATAAGAAAGGCTGAGCGCCAAAGAATGGAGGCCTTTGAACTCTGGTGCTGGAGAAGACTCCTGCGAGTCCCTTGGACTGCAAGGCCATCCAACTGGTCAGTCCTAGAGGAGATCAACCCTGACTGCTCTTTAAAAGGCCAGATCTCAAATCCTTCGGCCACCTAATGAGAAGGAAGGACTCCCTGGAGAAGAGCCTCATGCTGGGAAAGATGGAGGGCAAAAGAAGAAGAAGGGGAAGACAGAGAATGAGGGGGATGGATAAGTAAGCTTAAATGGATGGTAGAGGACAGGAAGGCCTGGAGGAATGTTGTCCATGGGGGTCACGATGCGTCAGACACAACCCATCGTGATGGGTCAGACACGACACAACTAACAACAACCATCTCCACTATCTGTCTGTGTAAATAAGCTTAAAAACATGCAGGGATAGAATCAACCAGGTAACTTGAGTATGTAATTGTCTGACTGGGAATGGTAGGAACAAGAGGGGCTAGAAACTTTAATGGGGGAACCCAAATAGCTAGCATGTTGTCAACTGCGTCATCTGCTTAACGACTTTGGCCAAAAAAAGGTGGTAAAATTGGCTGCGGCTCACTTAACAACGGCCTGACTTAGCAATGGAAATTCTGGCACCAATTGTTGTAAGTGGAGGACTGCCTGTAGACAATGATTTTACAGTGGGCATCTAGCAACTTGGAACTGACCAACTAGGTCACACAGACCAGACTCATGTAATTTCAGGCTTCTGTGATGCCTTTCTGCCTGTACACCAGGGATCAACAATTCGTGGCTCTGGAGCTGCATGTGGCTTTTTTATCCCTCTGCTGCAGCTCCCTGTCACAGGTTGGCTCCACAATTGATAGGGCTTTCGGTTAGGACAGAGAGAGGAAAAAGGATGCCATGCTAGGAGACTCTATGGTGAGGGAACCGGACTTCCGGTCGGCTCCACAATTGAACAGGGGGCTTCTGGTTAGGACGTTTGTGGCTCTTTAGGTGTTTCAAGTTGCCGACCTCTGCCCTACCCCATCTTATTTTGTGTGTGTGGGGGAAATAGGCAGTTGAGGGGCTGCCACAAAGGAGAGGGGGTCAATTTGTTTTCCAAAGCACCAGAAGGCAAAACAAGGAAACTTATCAAGGAGAGAAGCAATCTAGAAATAAGGAGAAACTTCCTAACAGTGAGGACAGTTAGCCAGTGGAACAGCTTGCCACCAGAAATTGGGGATGCTCCATCGCTGGAGGTTTTTTAAGAAGAGACTGGACGGCTTCTTGTCTCCCTTTGTATAGGGCCTCCTGCTTGATCAAGAGGCTGGACTAGAAGACCTCAAAGGTCCCTTCCAACACATTCTATTCTATTTCTATTTGATCGAGGTTTGAGAAACACGGATACAATATAAAGCCTTATATTTGGCAGACTGAGCGAGAGATGGGGCACAATTATCCAAAGTTTGGCCTGTTTCACACGCTGCCCTATTAGACGGGCGGGCAGACAGGCCCCTGTGATTTCAACAAACTTGGTTTAGGATAAATAAACCTTGGCTTACCAGTGGTGCTCTCTCCCTTCCCAGGTCTTTGTGTCTTTGCAAGGAGGCCATCAAGAGCCACGATTTAGCCAAGAAGGAAAAGGATCTCCTGCTTGAGCAGGGGGTTGGACTAGAAGACCTCCACAGGTCCCTTCTAGCCCTATGACTCTATGTTCTAATCCAATGTTTCTCAATCTTGGCAACTTTTAAGACCTGTGGACTTCAACTTCCAGAATTCCCCAGCCAGCATGGCTGGCTGGGGAATTCTGGGAGTTGAAGTCCTCAGGTCTTAAAAGTTTCTAAGGTTGAGAAACACTGTTCTAATCGCTTCTGCTGTCCCTTAGAGCTTGCCAGGTTTCAGCTTTGGGGACCAAACGGCAGGGGGGAAAAAAGCAGGAACCAGCCAGAAATCTCCCTGCCAAGCCAGAAGGGCAACACTCTGGCTTCCTTCTGACCAGCCCAGTCACATAATTTGGCCCTTGTGCCAATCATATTCACAGGACATACCTAAGTGGGTTGGTCACTCCACAGGGGAAGTGATTTAACTTCCTGGTTCTCACTTCCCTTTAAAACAAAGATGCAAATATAAACACCTGGTTTAAAAAAAAAATATGATTACCAAATTTATTTGCCGCCCACCTAGCAGTTTGAAACAACTTTAAGTGGCTCTCAGGAACTTAAGACTCCGACTTTAAAAAGTTCACAGCCCCCCCCCATCGAATCAAAATTCTGGGGGAAACAGAATTCCCTCTCTCTCTCCTCTCTACACAACCAAAGGGCATTCAGCTGAGAAATCTCACTTAAAAACCTGACACCTGGCTCATAGCATGTATCCTCTTGCTCTGGAGAGATATAAGTAGTCCTGGACTTACGGCCATTCATTTAGCGAATTCAAAGTTACAATGCCCCTGAAAAAAGTGACTTACAACCAGTTCTCACACTTACGGTCACAAATCAAAATTCACACCTACTCTGTGCCCATGGGGTTAAAAAAATGGGGGGAGACTGGCTTTATTGTTATTTCAGCTTCCTTTTGTTGGGGGGGGGTGTCAAGGAGCGACAATAAGGCATGGATATATATGAAGAAGACTTGCAGGAATTGGAAATAGCCAGTCTAGAGAAAATAAGGATTTGGGATGACATGATAGCAATATTCCAGTATTTGAGGGGTTGCCCCAAAGATGGGGTCAATTTATTTTCCAAAGCACCTGAGGGGCAGGACAAGAAACAATGGATGGAAACGAATCAAGGAGAGAAGCAACCTGGAATTAAGGAGAAACTTCGTAACAGTGAGGACAATTAACCAGTGGAACAGCTTGTCACCAGAGGTTGTGGGTGCTTCATCCCTGGAGGTTTTTAAGAAAAGACTGGACAGCCACCTGTCTGAAATGGTTTAGGGCAGGGGTGTCCAAACTTGGGAACTTTAAGACTTGTGGACTTCAACTCCCAGAATTCCCCAGCCAGCATGGCTGGCTGGGGAATTCTGGGAGTTGAAGTCCACAAGTCTTAAAGTTCCCAAGTTTGGACACCCCTGGTTTAGGGTCTCCTGCTTGAGCAAGGTTTGTCTAGAAGACCTCCAAAGTCCCTTCCAGCTCTATTCCGATTGAAACCAGGATACTGGCTAAAAGATAACCAAGATGAATGCTAACCACGTTTAATAAGATGGGGTGGAAATGCAGCTGCCTGGTGCTCAATCAACCAGTTAAGCTTCTTAGCACATTGGGGTTTGCTGTGTCCTAACTGAGCACAATCTAAGGGCTGAAAATGAATGACAATCATTTGTAAGCCATGACTGACAGCTTACTGCAGTGTTTCTCAACCAGCTCGTAGTTGTGTGGATTTCAGCTCCCAGAATTCCCACAAGGTTGAGAAAGACTGGCGTAGTCTGAGGCATGAATCTAGCTAATGTTCAGCAGGCTATGATGTAACAGATCACGGCTTAACCCCATTGCCCTGGCAGGATGTATTCAATGGGATCGCAATTTATATCTGTGAGCAAAAGACTATCAGAAGAATATGAAGTGGGCATGAGTACGTGATGATTGGAGATACGGCTGATGCTTCATTTTATGATTTGGGAAGCTTGTATTATCTACTGTGTGATAAAAGTGTCTGAAGACTAACCCACAACCCCAGACTGAACTGAATCACCGAGAAAGTGTGTTGAAGATATCAGGCAAAATTCTTTAAACCTAATGCTGTATGTATAATTAGATTAAAATAAGAAATAGCAGTCACACTTAGACTTATATACAGCTTCTTCAGTGCTTTACAGAAGCAGTCACCAAACTTTCAGACCTCAGGGATCACTAAATTCGTAATTTTAAATCCCATGGACACTAATATGAATTAGGGACGGGATGGGGTCCTTCAGGAGTAATTGCTTCAGCGGGCCCTACCCAGCCCAGGGGTAGTTTGAGGATCCCTGATTTAGTGCAATATGAAAAAGGCAAAAATGCAAAGGTTTTTCTGCGGGCTACCAAAATGTTCTCGCTTTTCTAAGCGGTTTACAGAGTTATCATATAGCCTCCAACAATCTATATGCAGACTTTTGGGCTTCTCTGGGGCTGAATCGAGAATTAGACCACTTTCAGATAGTGACAGAGGGTAAAAAGATGCACACAAAGTTAAAAAAAAAGAGACCAGGGAAATCATAGCTGGATTTCTGTTTTAAAGCAAGTCATACTGTGGGTTTGTTCGTTCCTGCTTAAAAAAGTGACGTGTGAACCACATCCCCTCCAAGAGATTTTATCTTGGAAAAGGCTTTCTAGACAAGTCACCACGAGGTAAAAAACAAACAAACAATAGTCTTGTGAACGTTGAAAGCTAAACAAGAAAAAATAACAACAGAATAAACTTTTGATGGATTATAGATCAGAGGACTCCAACCTTGGCCACTTTTAAGACTTGTGGACTTCAACTCCCAGAATTCCTCAGCCAGCTTTGCTTCTAGTTTATCTTTAGGCCATCAATGGAAGGATAATTTGGGTTGGACGGACACAAAAAAACCCCAGATCTGATTTCTCTGACCATTATTAGTGCTTTGAGAATGCAATGAAAGCTTAAGTTAGGTCTTTTGTCTTTGTTGTTCTTATTTGTGAAGTTGTGTTCGACCCATCATGACCCCATGGACAACGTTCCTCCAGGCCTTCCTGTCCTCTACATTCCTCCGGAGTCCATTTAAGCTCACGCCGACTGCTTCGGGGACTCCATCCAGCCCCCTCATTCTCTGTTGTCCCCTTCTTCTTCTTTTGCCCTCCATCTTTCCCAGCATGAGGCTCTTCTCCAGTGAGTCCTTCCTTCTCATTAGGTGGCCAAAGTCTTTGAGTTTCCTCTTCAGGATCCGGCCTTCTAAAGAGCAGTCAGGGTTGATCTCCTCTAGGACTGACCGGTTGGATGGCCTTGCAGTCCAAGGGACTCGCAGGAGTCTTCTCCAGCACCAGAGTTCAAAGGCCTCCATTCTTTGGCGCTCAGCCTTCCTTATGGTCCAACCTTCACAGCCATCCATTGCAACTGGGACTAAGAACAGACAGCAGGCCTAGAATGAGCGTTGAAGGGACTGATTCTGTTTCTATTGCAAAAAGCCAAATGTTTGTCCACCTTAGGATACTTTAAGAGGTGTGGACTTCAACTCCCAGAATTCCCCCGAATGGCCAGCTACACAGCCAATTCCCCATGGCGAGTTGATTCTGGGAGTTGAAGTCCCCATCTCTTAAAAATTGCCAAGATTGAGCATTAGTATTATAGGGCTTCAGCTTGCTTTCCAGGCTAATCTCACTACAGATATTCTGTATGAACGTGGCCCCTTTAAAGTGTGGAAGGTAACAGGGGTATTATCAAGAATGAGTCAGCAAAGCAAGAGCGCCCTCTGCTGGGGGAAACCCAAATGGTTGGGGAACAATAGGATTGAGTGAAAGAGAATCCAAGGAGGTGAATGGTTTGAGGATGGAGATGGGGGTGGGGGTGAGGGGAGAAGCTTTGGGGGGGGGGGGCTGTCAGTGAGTAATATCATGATTGCCCCCATATTAAACTGCAACCTTTCCTGTCGGTTTGTCTGAAAGCCCAGGATGGGCTTTGGAATTAGATTGCGGTCTGAAACTAATTTCAAATTTCTGGAAAGACAGAAATATTTTCTCTTTCTCCGCCTCCCTGCAAAGAGCATTTCAGACAACCAGTCTTAAGATGAAAACAAGCAACGCTCTTGTTCATAGCATCCTCTAACACTGGAAAGATACAGCTAATCCCAGACTTAATAACCATTTAGCAACCGTTCAACGTTCCAAGCCCCGGAAAAAAAGGGACTTCAGACCGGTCCTCACACTTACAACCGTCGCAGCATCCTCACAATCACGTGATCAAAATTTGGGAGTTTGGAAACCAGTATCTATTTACCATACGTGGTCACTGTTTGCAACCTTCCCAGCCGGCTTCCAATTCAATAGAGGAAGCCGGATTTGCTTAACGACCGCATGATTCACTTAACAACTGCAATGGTTCACTTAATAACAGTGGGGGGTGGGAAGGTTGTAAATCAGGTGCGATTCTCTTAACCCCCACCTTGCTTAGCAATGGACATTGGGATCCCAATTGGGACTGTGAGTTGTGGTCTACCTCTACCTGCGGTTTAGCCACTGCGGTCTTTGGTTGTATGAGCCCCCGCCCCTTAAAAAAGTGGCACAGGAAGGAATAAGCCAAAGGGAAGTGTGCGGTTAAAGTGACCCTCCCCAAGGCCAAAGGGTGAATAACAACTATTATTCCTCCTTCATTTGCACGGAAGGCAATGCTACTCCCCCAGAAGAGAGGCACCCCAAAATTTTGCCCTACAACTTATGGCAGAAGTTCAAACTTGGCAACTTTAAGACTTGTGGACTTCAACTCCCAGAATTCTCCAGCCAGCAGAGCTTTAAAGTTGCCAAGTTTGGGGGCTCCTTAGTTAGGGCAATCAAAGGTTTTGCTTCTTTTTCAGTGTTTGGGATACCCCAAAGCTTGGGAAGTGTCTGCTTCCAAACTGACCTTGTAAGTTTGAACCGGCCAGGGAAAAGAACAGGATTCAGCCTGTCTGGGTGTGTGGAGGGCGTATTAATTGCAGCTGACTTTTTAATTCAACATAATCTTCCATGGAGGAAATTCCCATTCCCTCCCCTTTCCTTTGGAAGCAAGGGCCTTTTTCCGTGTGTCATCTGCAGGTCCCCCCGTGGGAGCACCCACTCCTGTTTTAAAGGAAAGGAGAAAGAGTCCCCGTTCAAAATGCCAGAAGGCTTGCCTGCGTACCCTTCCCCTGGCCTGCAAAACTAGTTTGGAAATTTTCCAGCCCCGCTGCATTTTTTCCAAGTGAGATGGGGTGGACAGGGCTGCAAGCTCACACACCACCCTTCCGCACCAACAGTTTAAGCCTGCAAGCCGAAGCGGCCATTTGTTTTCAAACCAAGGAAAAATAAAGTCAACTAAATGTTCTCTGCCCCACAGAGCCCTACGAAGCGGGTGGGTGTTTATCCCCTCTCTCCAGGCCATCCTCCAGACAAAATAGGGGCAGAGGTGTCAAAGCAAAGGCAAAAAGAGAGAAAGGGGAAAAGCCCTCTGCCATTTGCAAATCGGTAGCGCTATTCCTGTTTTCCTTCTTTTAATTCAGAGGGGCTACACTCCACATTCGGGAGTTTTCAGAGTCCTTGCATCAACGGGCTGGCAGATTCAATGCCATAAACCCAGATCTACAAACTCAGATGCAGAAACAGGGGTTTAGGGAGTGAGAAAAGACTCAATGCTGAAGATGGTGGCACAGGAATAATCCAAGAAGCCCAAAGTTTGCCTGTGTGCCTCACCAAATCCACAATTCTTTGAGAATCAGGAAGAAAAAAAAATGGCTTTTTTGTTTCACAGGCCCCTGCAACCTTACTCTGAACAACTCAGGTGGCAGGATCTGGAATCTGGAAGGTGGCTTTCCAATGCATCTCTACCCATTCCTCAAAGGAAAGCAGTCTGCCTCCCCCCCCCCCTACACAGGAGTTCTGGGCCCTCCTTACAAGCCAACATTTTGCATATGGAAAACCTCCCCTTTTAAACTGGGGCATTGCAAACGCTGAAGCAATATTCCATGCGGGCACAAAAGGGCTCAAGACCTGTGTGACTCAGGCAGGCAAGCTCTGATGGCCTGAGATTCCTTCCTTCCCCCTCTTCCCCCCCACCTCGCCAGCCTTTGCCAATGCACAGGGCGTTGCGCGTGGCCGAGTTTAATTTTCTGAATGCTTCAGTGACACATCTTTGGATTCACCCACCTTCCCACTTCCAGCAGCCTCCTCTCCCCAAGCACCAAATGATGCTGCCTCCCATCTCCACCCCGGCTTTCCGGGATTTCGGAGAGGAGCTGGGGGTCGCCACCCAAACTGTCCTCCCTCCCCTTTCTTCCATTTAGGAAGGCAAACCCCTCCCAAGCGTCCCCAAGGACACCCAAGTGGGTGGCCAGTGAAGCGGCGACTGGGAGGAGGAAAAGAAAAGTAGCAGCAGCCCAGAGGCAGAGCAGAGCAGGATATGGAAGGCCATCCCTAGGTGGGGAGGGTTTAAATGGGGGTGGGTGGGTGGGAGAGGAAGAGGAGGAAGAGGAGGGGAGGAGCAGCTTTCTGAAAGATGGCCTCCCTGCCCACGAATCTAAACCTCATGAACGAAGGCAAACAAATGTCCCGGGATCCAATCTGGATCCATCACCAGGACCAGAGGTTTTGCTTCCAACCTTCACATATTCTAGGGAGAGAGAAGTCCCCAGAGGATGGGCTCCAGCCGGAATCCGAAAGCTTGGAAGACTAAACCTCTGGTCCCCGAGGTGACCGACCCAGACTGGATCCCGCATCATCGGAACCAGTTCCGGTCCCCAAAGTTAATTCTTTCCGGCTCCTGAATTGGGGAGAATTAAAGTCACCGTCCGTCTCTCTGAGCAGATTCAGAGTACCACATCTCTCTCATCAGAGAGTAAGCAAAAGAAGCTTGCACAACACCCAAGGTTTCCAGGTCAGAAGCCATGCGGGAGAATATCGCAATTCATATGTGTGTGTGTTAATCTATTTGCCTAGAAGGAGGCATTGGACTCTGGTCACCCACGCCGTACTCCCACCATATCATGGAGTTTCTGGGAAGCCTGAAAACGGAGAGAGAGAGAGAGAGAGAAAGCTGGGACAGAAGAGCAGGGATCAGTTTTTCCCACAGGAGGGTTTTTTTTTGTGGGGGAACTAAGGATGAACGGAAGAGATCCTGACAATGCAACAAAGAAAAAGGGGACAGGGTGGGATTAAGTCAGATCCTGCCGACGTGGGCAAAAATCAATGGGAGGTGGAAGGGCTCAGCAGAAGCTGCCTGCCCCACCTCTCCAAGGGAGGGTGCTTGCCTTGTCTTTGGGCAGAAAAAAAAGCGGATAAAAGAATGGGATTCCCTCAAAGGGAGACACAGGTTCTCCCCAACAGACATGGCATTCCGGATAATATATATATTATGTTTCCCCCCCCCCCCCATCTGTGTTATCTTGCCTTTCTCTCTAGGACAGGAGAAAGGAAAAATATAGGACTGTCATTCCTGCTTCTCTTAACTTGTCTAAATGCTTCCCCAAAAATCAGGACAGGGGAGTTTTGTAAAAAAATAAATAAAAAGAAGCATCTTAAGTCCTTACGATATTTCAGGAATGGATCGGGAAGGGTTGGAAAAGTGAGCAGGGCATCCAAACCACAAACCCCAGAGATGCTCTTTTTTGACAGGGGTCCTTCAAAGCAGGCTAAAAGTCCATGGAGATTCTTAAATCATCCAGATTTAAAAAGGAACCTGATTTTCTTTGGGGAGGGGGGGTTTCCCCCTTGAAAACCTTTCACTTCTCATCCAAGAAACTTCTTCAGTTCTAACTGGAGCAGGCCTTTTTTTTCCCCCTTTTTTTTTCTTTCCTTCACCCCAGCAAATTGGTAGTTCAGGAAAGGCTCCTAACCTCCTTACAGATATTTGCAGGTACTACACAGAGGAGAATCAAGGAAGGCTAAGAAAGAAAAGTCCAGCCAGATGGACTTAAAATGCCAACCTCTCCTCTCCTAAGGTAGCCAGATTCCGTTCAATTAAAGCAGGGAACATATTATTTCGAATGAGTTCAAATCAAACCATAAAGTTTGGTTCAGAGAGAGCATCTGTCTGGTTGAGAACAAAATAAAAGCTTCCCCCCCCCCCCCACAAAGGCTGGAGAGGAGAACACATAAAGCTTTGTTCACTTGTCATGCTCCCCATTCTCCGAAATCCCACATCTGGGGCCATTGGACTGATTTTTTTCTTCTTCCCTCGAAAAGGGTGTTGTTGGGGGGAATCTTTCTTGGATTAAAAAGGAAGAGAAAAGCAGTATATAATTTTTCCCTTCTTAACCCGCAGACCTAATTCTATATTAATTCGATGGGAATAAAGCTCCCCGGATGGAGTCACCTCCTAAGAGAGCCCTTCCCTTATGATGCTAGGCTTGCTTAATCCGGATTGAATCCTCCCCGGGACAATAAACTGGATCTAACTCTCCCAAGCAGTTGCCACCCTAAAGATACAAAGGTTAGCTATGACCGATCTTTGGTGGTGGTTTTTTTTTTTAACCTGCTTCTTTCCAGCAGCGCCCGATTTATTATCGTGAGAACGATTTCTCTCGATCTTGCCAGCAAGCCTTCGGCGGGACAAAAGAGATCTCAAGAGGAAGCGGCTCTACTCCAACGTAAAGTGCCCTTAATCCAGGTTATGGTTTAAAACAGTTTTGGGGAAGGAGTTTTGGAGTTTCTACTACTACTCACCGCTCGGCTTTAGTGGGTTGAGCGGGATTTACTCCGAAGTAAAAGAAAGACCAGAGAGAGAAAAAAAAACCCCAAAGAAACCCCGATCATGTACCGTATCAAAGCTGGTTCCGACCCGATCGCTTTGCTTCCCACGGGAAAGCTGGCCCCGCGCTCTACTCCGCGTAACGTGGGAACCCAAGCCGGGCTATAACCCAAGTTACAAGGGACTCGCGTTCCCCCGCCCCGAGGGTCCCTTTTGGGCAACTCCGAGGCGCTTCCAAGGGGACTCACCGATGCCGTCAAAACCGATCCCGAATCCCAACAAAACAGGAATTTTAAGAAACTTGGAATAATCGACAATCCGAAATGTCCTCTAGGCAGAAATGAAATCGAAGGGGGGGAAGAGTATCCTCGCTCCGGCCAAGACGGGAGCTCTGGAAGCGCCGGCAAAAGATCCGTAAAACGGGAGGAAGGAGAGAGCCAACCCGGGTGATCGATCGGTCGTGGGAAAACAGCGGCAGGCAGGCAGGAGGGAAGGCGAGGATCTCTCGCTCTTCAAGCAGCAGCAGCAGCAGCAGCGGCCGCCGCCTGCGCTGCCCGGTTCGACAAAGGTGTCCGCTGCTGCCCGCCCGGTGGCTTTTTTAATGTTCAGGGAGGCGCTCCAAAAAGTTTTTTTTTAAATATATCCCACACGCGCGGGCCCGCGCGCGCGCGCGCGCACGCACAGGAGAGTCACACGGGGCTGGGTGGGGCTTGCGAAGGAGGAGGAGGAGGAGAGGGAGAAAAAAAAAAGATCCAAGTCAAGAGAAGGCGGGGGGGGGGGGAGAGACGCGGGGGGGGATGATGGGGCAAAGCGAGGCTGCAAAGTCAGCAGTGGGATTTGCCCGCTGACGTCACGCTCGCCAACCTCGCCGGCTCAGGCGGCGGCGGCGGCGCTCGCGGGCGCCCAAAGCGAGGCCTGGGGCGGCTTGCGCTACGAGCCGGAGTTGGGGGGAGGGGAGGGGAGAGGGGGGTGGGGAGTGGGTGAAGTCCGCGATCGCCCCGGGCACGCAACCCGACCACGTCTTTTCCTCCCTTTTGCAGCTCCTGCAGCCGTGGTTTTTGAGGGATGGTCGGCTCAGCCTTAAGGCTTTCCCCTACCCCTTAAGGTCGCAAAGTGAAGCTTGGAGATTAGGGGGCGGGAGGGGTAAAGGGTGCGTTCACCCCGGGCACGGAGGCGGCACCCGATCGCCCCCTTTCCTCCTCTTTGCAGCTCCGATGCCCGGGGCTTTTGCGGGATGGTCGGCTCAGCCTTAAGGCTTTCCCCGACTCCTTAAGGTCGCAAAGCGGGACTCGGAGATTAGGGGGCGGGAGGGGTTAGGGTTAGCCCCGGGCATGGCGGCGGGACCCGATCGCTTCCCCTCTCCCCCACTTTTGTAGCTCCGCCCGACGGGGCTTTTGCGGGATGGCCGGCTCAGCTTTGCCTTTCCCTGACCCCTTAAGGTCGCAAAGCGAGGCTTGAGACCAGAGGCAGGAGGGCATAAAGTCTGTGATCGCCCTGGGCACGACGGTGCCTCCGCACCCCCCCCCCCCATCGCTTCTTTCCGCCCGTCGTGAGTTTTTGCTGGATGGCCAGCCAGCCTTAGGCTTTCCCCGACCCCTAAGGTTGCAAAGTGAAGAGATATGGGGCGGGAGGGGTAAAGTGTGTAGTTCACCCCCAGGAACGGTGGTATCACCCAATCGGTCCCTTTCCTCCTTTTTGCAGCTCCAATCACTGGGGCTTTTGCGGGATGGCCTGCCAGCCTTGGCTTTCCCCCACCCCTTTAAGGTCGCAAAGTGAGGCTTGGAGATTAGGGGCAGGAGGGCATAAAGTCCGTGATCGCCCTGGGCATGGCGGTGACACCCGATCGCCTCTTTCCGCCCGTCAGGGCTTGTTGTGGGATGGCCAGCTCAGCCTTGGCTTTCCCCGACCCTATTAGGGTTGCAAAGCGAGACTTGGAGAGGCAAGCCAAGCAGCCTGGGAAACGCTCCCAGGCTCGCTCTTCCGTGGGCAAGAAGAAGCGTTTGAAGACCGTGGCGGCATTCACACAACGCCCTGGAGCCGGTGGGCTGCAGATGGGTTTGTGCAACAGGCTGTTGCGAGTTTAGTTCCTGGCTTGGTGGGCTGGATAGTAGACAGTGTGCTTCCCCACGGGGTAAATAGGTATAGAAGAGAGTTGTGTGAAGGCAGCCAACCAGGATGTGAGGCTATCAGTGTCTCAGGAAAGGGCTACATCCGTGATGGCGAACCTTTGGCACGCGGAGGCCTCTCTGCCAGCTGAGCTTCACCGTGCATGCATGTGTGCAGGCCTCCCACCGGCCAGCTGGTTTTGGGGTCTCCGCAGCACATGTTGTTTAATCAAAACGCAGTTAAAATACTATACAAGCTATGGAGAATATAACTATATACATCCAACAGGAACAGGAAGTGCCTCACAGGAGCAGATAGAGGTAAATCCTAGAGAGGCAGGAAACGCATCGCTGAACAAGAGATGAACGCTAGAGAGGAATAAAGTTGCATACAAGGCAGACATAAGGCCTGTAACAGCGTAGGAATACATGGGGATGGGGGGGGGCAGTGCGCCTCCCGTTCCCTCCCGCGCCCGTTTTTTTGGTCCCAGAAGGCTTCATGGAGGCCTGCTAGGCCCAAAACGGGGTGCAGGGGGAGGGGTCGTGCGCTCATGCAGGGGGGGGGTGCAGGGGGAGTGCACGGTCGCAGGGGGTCATGCACACATTGTATTATGGGTTTGGGCACGCACACACACGCACTATTATGAGCGTGCATACACTTTCGGCACACAAGGACAAAAAGGTTAGCCATCACTGGGCTATGTGAATGGGTATAATCCAAGGCTGGAGCTATTTTTGACCTTACACAGTCTTGCCAATGGAAGGGGTCACTTCAGCAGATCTTTCCAAAACTTGGGCTGCATCCTGAAGGGGCCCCGCATCCCTCCGCCTAGTTTATTGGCTACACCACCGTCAGCTGAGTTCACCTATCACCCTATCTCAGCTGGGAGGGAGATGGGAGGTTTAGAAATAATTGGGATAGGAAAAATAAATAAATAAATAAATAAATAAACAAACATCAATATCATCACTGAGAAAAATAAAATAAAATGTAAAGTAAAACTCGAGATCGCCACTAGAGGGAAGTTAAGAGTTTGCCAGGGGTCTTTGCTGCCCCTAGTGGAGATGAGGGGCATTTGTGGGAGAGAGTAAAAAAAAAATTATTATCAATTATGGTCACGGCTGCCATCTTGACTTTTTTGTCCTTATGGACATTCCTAGATAGAAGGGAATTATTTAAATGCGACTGGAGAGTAATCCTTATCAACTCTTATCTCCATTTGTTTTTATTTAATTTCTTCCAAATGCTTTCATGGTTCTCAGGAGGTGACGTATACCTATACAATAATACATCAACCAATAAAAAAAAAATCAAACATATCAGCCCATTAAATTGCAATAACTGGCATAACGTTATAAACATTAAAAAAATGGCACCATTCACCCAAGGAAATTCACTGTATAGAGGACTCGGGTATCAATTTTCATTCTGGTCTCAAAATGCATATCGGTAGTCCTTGACATACGTACGACCGTAATGCAGTGTTTCTCAAACTTGGCGACTTTAAGTCCTGTGGACTTCAACTCCCAGAATCCCCCTAGCTGGCTGGGGAATTCTGGGAGTTGAAGTCCACAGGACTTAAAGTCGCCAAGTTTGAGAAACACTGCCGTAATGGAACCTGCCCATTATGGTCATAAATCATGGCGATTGTCAAATGAGTTAGTCACTTTAATGCGTTACTTAATTTTACAAACTTTCTTTGCATCAGTTGTTAAGCAAATGCTGCAGTCATTAAGTGAACCCATAGTCCACTCTGAGCATGGTTTGGCAGGAAACCGGAAGTGCCAGTTTTCAGCAAAATCGTCGTAAAATGTGATCATGTGACTGCAGGATGCTACAAATGGCAAAGGAAGCCCTATTATGCCTGAAATTTGGTCACTTGTCCACAACTGCCAAAATTTCAGATCCAGATTGTAAGCACCCTAAATGACCCATCATAAGTTGAGGACTACCTACATTTAAAAACACCTCTTAGAAAAATTCCCAAATATTAAAAAGTGAGGATGCGAATCGTAACATCTAGGGGAAGAGAAGGCCACAATCCAAGTGTCAATGAAATGGTATTAAATTTAATATTCTGTCGGCCTCATTTTTGTGAGACTTATGACAAAGGCCACACGTTGTTCTTTGACCCGGTAAAATTGCAAATGCCAGCCTTGGTGCCATTTTCTCCTTGTATTTTTTCTTGTTTTCTATTTTAATGTTATTATTCATCAAATGTAACCAAAATAGTAAGTTGTTATGACACAACAGTGATCGCACACTCTAGCTTTTTTTTATACCCCAGAGAGGTTAAAAGGAAGAAAAAAGATTCACATAATATTAAAATAGAATGAATTCTGTCCTTTACCGTGTAACTTAATCTAACCCATATACAAACATAGCACAGGCAGTCCTTGATTTATGACTACATGACTCAGCCTTATGACCAGAATTTCCATTGCTATACAAGGCAGTTTTTAACTCCCAGCCGTACCGTCAGAGGAGGCATTCTGTGGGTCCTGTCAGGCCGATTACTCCAGCTGGCCGGGACCGGGAGCAAGGCCTTCTCTGCTGTGGCTCCTGCCCTCTGTATTCAGCCTATAAGACACACCCAGATTTTCAGCCTCTTTTTTGAGAGAAAAAGGTGCATCTTATACACCAAAAGATAAGGTAGTATTGAATAAAAATTAACCAAAGTTACTAATTGCTATCAAACTTAAAGCATTGACCATAATGTAACTATAATGGTGATATGAACAAATTATTATTGCTACCACTATGAGTACAACGGTTATTACACTATTACAGATGTGAAAACCGCTAGGAAGGCAATGTAGAGTAGAGAACTATAAAAGCTAAATATGTAAGCCGATACAGAAGCCTGTAGAACTATTTTATATTGTTACGTGTGTCTTGTTTTTCCTGCACTTCTTGTTGTTGTTCTTTTCTGTTTTTAAAGGTTAAAATGTTTAATAAAACTATTTTTTTTTTAAAGGAAGAAAGAAAAAAAGTGACGGGACCGTTTTCCCCCCCAGTTATGACCTTGGCTGCGACCTGTAATCAAAATTCAGATGCTTGGCAACTGTTTCACATTTATGACCGTTGCTGTGTCCCAGGGTCATGTGATTCCCATTTGTGACCTGCTCATAAGCAAAGTCAATGAGGATGCCAGATTCACTTAACAATCAGGTTCCTAACTTATCAGCTGCAGTGATTCACAACTGTGGCAAGGAAGGGCGTACAACGGGCCAAGACTCAACAAATCTCTCATTTAACAACGGAAATTTGGGGCTCCGTTGTGGTCGCAAGTCGAGGACTACCTGCGTTGCGTCCCGCCAACAGAGATCTAATAAGCACACGCAATCATAGCTTTACGGAGCACTGGATTGTGGCAGCATCCATCCCCGGGTGTCTCTGCTGACTTCTGCCTTCAGAGATGTCCTTGTGGCCCGTGACTCAGCTGGCAAAGGTCGGCTTTCCCTCCCTTTTTTCTTTGCTTTTGGATTCACCCAGGGTTTCAAAACAACCAGCGGAATATTCCAAAACGTTTTGGGTGGGGTGGAACAGGGCAAACAGCAGTGTTTGGATAAGGACTCCCAGTCCCTTTTAACCCCACATGAATTGATAGCTGCCCTGCTGCGGCTGCTGCCTGTGCTAGCAAAACCAACACACACACACAGACACACACACTTACAAAATGCCACCTTTGACTAGTTGCACTTTTGTACTTGGGCTGTGCCCTGAATTTGGCTCTCCTGACGTCCTGGGAAGGGAGGGTGGACAAGCTAAAGAAGGCTCTGGGAAGGTTACCTAGATGATTAGGGGACTGGAGGCTAAAACGTATGAAGAACGGTTGCAGGAACTGGGTATGTCTAGTTTAAGAGAAAGAAGGACTAGGGGAGACATGAGAGCAGTCTTCCAGTATCTCTGGGGCTGCCCCAAAGCGGAGGGAGTCAAACTGTTCTCCAAGGCACCTGAGGGTAGAACAAGAAGCAATGGGTGGAAACTAATCAAGGAGAGAAGCAACCTAGAACTCCCCAAACTGGGAGTAACGCTGGCAGCAACCCACCCTTGGTCCAACGTGTATAGCATCAAAGTTCCACAATTTTTTTCCTTTTCCATTAAGCCCAAAAGAAAAGTGTCTGGTTTTATCTTTATATTCACTTGAAGAATTTTCTGTATGAGAATATGATACAAATATGAATTTGTTTGCCATTTTTGACCATCCAAGCCAGCTTCTGATAAGGAAAGCCAATGGGGGAGGGGGGTGTAAGCTGGATTTACTCAATGACCATGTTGTTGTTAGTTGCGAAGTCATGTCTGACCCATCGCAACCCCATGGACAACGTTCCTCCAGGCCTTCCTGTCCTCTACCATCCTCTGGAGTCCATTTAAGCTCATGCCGACTGATTCGGTGACTCCATCCATTCCCCTCATTCTCTGTCGTCCTCTTCTTTCTTTTGCCCTCCATCGTTCCCAGCATGAGGCTCTTTTCCAGGGACTCCTTCCTTCTCATTAGGTGGTCAAAGTGTTTGAGTTTCCTCTTCAGGATCTGGCCTTCTAAAGAGCCCTCAGGGTTGATCTCCTCTAGGACTGACCGGTTGGATGGCCTTGCGGTCCAAGGGACTCAGTGCAGGAATCTTCTCCAGCACCAGAGTTCAAAGGCCTCCATTCTTTGGTGCTCAGCCTTCCTTATAGTCCGACCTTCACAGCCACACATTGCAACTAGGAAAACCATAGCCTTGACTATACACACTTTTGTAGGCAGGGTGATGTCTCTGCTTTTTAGTATATTGTCTAGATTTGCTATCGCTTTCCTCCCCAGGAGCAAGCCTCTTTTAATTTCTTGGTTGCAGTCCTCATCTGCGATGATCTTGGAGGCCAGGAAAATGAAATCTAAATAAAATCAATGATCATATGATTCACTTAACAACTGTGGCAAAAAAAGGTTGGAAAATTTGGGCATGATTCATTTAACAACCACCTTGCTTAGCAATCGAAACTGTTCCAAATTGTGGTCATAAGGCAAGAACTACCAGGATCTACTAAAAAAAAAAAATTACAAAAAGTATAAACAATTTAAAAATTAAATTAAAATCAGAAAGCCAGTTTCTCATTGACTTTGTTTGGGAAAAACCAGTAAGGAAGGCCACAAATTTTGACTATGTGACTACAGCATGCTGCAAGTGGTTGTAAGTGGTTTGCAAAGCACCTGGATTTCATTCACATGACACAGAAGGTACTGCAATGGCCAGAATTTCGAGTACCAGTCCTAAATCGATTCAGCACTATCATATCTTCAGACTGTCACTGTGTCAGGTCTGCAGCCATATTTTCTTTTGGCTCTTTGGCCTGTCACACTTTCTGTTATTCTACTATGCATTTTCTATTGTGGGAAAATGGGAGGGAGGATTGTATGGGGTTAGATGATACGTAGCCATAACAAAATTCTTTCCAGAAATCCAAGGTCATCCTTTGCCTTTGCACCTCTGCACCTTACCAGAACTAGATGGGTGGAACTGCCAGCACGGCAGTGGGAGATTGGACCATGGGATGGACTGGTGGGTGTGGGGGCAAGATCTTGGACTTTCAACTGGGAGGGGAAAACCGGGAAGCTTTCAGATTCGGGTTTTCTCAGATGTGCCAACATGGCTCTCTTAATCAATTGGAACTTTGAGGAATGCTTTGCCTCGAACTCTGATTTAATTTTGGATGCTATTTGAAACCCTGAACTACTGAATGAATGGCCATAGGTTGAGGACCACAAGGCATCCCCTCTACTTCAAGTATTTAAACCTTTGAAATTAAAGAGAAAGATAGTTGAAATGTTGGGCCTTGCATACTGTTTACACAGGTAGTCCTCGACTTACAATGTTTACTGACCAAAGTTACAACGGCACTGATAAAGTGACTTTTGACTGATTTTCATACATACAACGGTTGCAGCCTCCCCGTGGTCATGTGATCAAAACTCTGATGCTTGGCAAGTGGTTCATATTTATGACGGTTGCAGTGCCCACGTGATCCCCTTTTGCGACCTTCTGACAAGCAAAATCTATTAGTAACAACGGTGTTACTAATTTTAACAATTGCAATGATTTGCTTAGCAACTGTGGCGAGAAACGTCATAAAATGGGGGCAAAAGTCATTATAAACCCGTCTTGCTTAGCCACAGAAATTTGGGGGTCAATGGTGGTCGTAAGTTGAGAACTAGGGTTCAAGTAATGCCCCCAACTAATGAGGCTTGAGATTCCCCAAAGTTCAATATTATTAAGATGTCATATTGGCACATCTGGGAAAACCCGAATTTGAAAGCTTCCAGGTTTTCCCACCCAAACAAAAGTTCAAGTCCCTGCCCAGCACCCACATGGCTCAATCAGGCACCATCCCAACT
The DNA here is from genome assembly GCF_964273705.1 of Natrix helvetica. NCBI lineage: Eukaryota > Metazoa > Chordata > Lepidosauria > Squamata > Natricidae > Natrix > Natrix helvetica. The sequence goes on from NC_138548.1 coordinate 11,406,199, forward strand.
GGAGATGCCTACCAGTCACACCCCTCAGGTTGTAGAGCAGAATGACCTTGACTCTCTGAGAAAGGAATTGTTAACTCCTAACTGTCCTAGTGAGAGAAGTGGGGGGATGGGGGATTCCACACATACTGTCGGCTGAACTCGGATCTCTGATTACTGCAGCAGGCTTGGGAGAGGTGCATCTCATAGGGAAATGTGATTTATGACACAGACTGAGGGGAGGGAAGGAACAGGAGTAAAGTTCAGCTACAACTCAAACAAAGCTTAGATATGACTGTGAAAAGATCTTGCCTATGGTGCTCCTGATAAATGACAAGTTTTGTATTGAAACTTGTCTCGATACTCATGAATCAATTAGGGCATTTTTAGGAAACCTGACAGGAATATTTTTTTTAACTATATCTACCCCACTCCATATAATCCCCCCTCTCAGTTTCCCACAGCAATATTTATACAATGCAATATAATAGCAGAGTTCAAAGGGACCTTGGAGGTCTTCTAGTCCAACCCCCTGCCTAGGCAGGAAACCCTATACTGCTTCAGACAAATGGCTATCCAACATCTTCTTAAAGACTTCCAGTGTTGGGGCATTCACAACTTCTGGAGGCAAGTTATTCCACTGATTAATTGTTCCAACTGTCAGGAAGTTTCTCCTCAGTTCTAAGTTGCTTCTCTCCTTGATTAGTTTCCACCCATTGCTTCTTGTTCTACCCTCAGGTGCCTTGGAGAATAGCTTGACTCCCTCTTCTTTGTGGCAACCCCTGAGATATTGGAAGACTGCTATCATGTCTCCCCTAGTCCTTCTTTCTATTAAACTAGACATACCCAGTTCCTGCAACTGTTCTTCATATGTTGTGGCAAGCCTGAAGGCCCAATCCAAAAGATGGCTTCGAGGCCTGACATCTTTATTATTAGACAGTGTTTACACAGCGGTGTGGGAATGGCTCTCTGTGCATGCTCAGAGGCCCTGATGCAATCTGTTTGTGCCTTTTAAAAGAAGGTCACCTCTGGGAAGCGATTGAGACCCAAGATAGGATCTCGATCACACTATATCTCCAGACTGGATGGCCTCTCTCTTTACTGGAACTCTGAGGAGTAAACCAGTCTTAGTCACTGGAGAGGCTTCACAGAGAATGCTAATAGCTTTCTCACATGCTGAGCTGTGACTAACAGCTTCCTGTCCCTTTTCCATGCTGAATTTGACTAGACGGCCTCCAAACCTCCCTCAAATTCACACAGCCTTGGCTGCCTCCTGCGACAAGGACAATAAAATAAATGTAATTAATCAGGGTGTGGTCATAATAGACACAGCTTTGATCACCCCACGGTGGCTGCCATATATAGCTTAGTCCTTGATTTACGACCACAACAGAGCCCAAAATTTCTCTCGCTAAGCGAGACATCTGTAAAGTGAATTTTGCACCATTTTGACACCTTTCCTGCCACAGCTGTGAAGTGAATCACCGCAGTTGTTAAGTCAGCAACCCGTTCACTGTTAAATGAATCTGGCTTCCCCATTGACTTTGCTTGTCGCTGTAGGAAGTTAAAACCCACCCCTCCCCGAGAAAAGTGAAACATCCTGGAAATATTAAAAAGGCAGAATATTATATTTCCCTGGAGGTGAAAAGGGAGAAACATGTTTTTAAAGGCAAAATCGCTCCCTGCAGCTTCCTGTCCCCGTCCCACCTCTCTCAACGGGCCATTAAAGCCTGAGCTAGTCTACTCTACACAACAAAAATAGGATTAGCCTTCTACAGAAACTCACCACAAGGCACCTGGGAAAATTAACATCAGCCAGCAAGGCAATCAAACTTGGACTCAAATCACAGCCTACAGAGTTGCCCCTGCATGGCCCCATGGGAGCCTGACAACCAATCAGAATACAAGCTGAAGATCAAAGGCCAGAGAGGGCATAAAACCAGGGACTTTCAGCCTCTCACTCTCTTTTCTTCTTCACCCAACATCTGGAAGCATGTGATCCCCCATGGCTCAAGCCATGGCATCCTGTCCACCGTTAAACCATCTTCCCAAGCAGCCTCTATATTTCCAGTGTCTTTTTCCCCACTTGGAGCTGAACCCAGAAGGACATTTCATCCAACATCTCAAAATGTGATCTCATGACCGCCCAATGTTGCAACCATCATAAATACATGCCAGGTGCCAGCTTTGATCACAGGACCACGGAGATGCCTCCTTAAGGGTGAAAAATTCTATTAATAAATTTATGTCTAGATTTATTATAAATATGTTAGATAACTACAATAACAATAATGAAATGTTAATGGATAATGTTTAATGATTTTATATGTGTTGGCATTGGTGAAAGCAATTGGGTATAAGCCTGAGGTTCACAGAAACAGCTAATGAATGCCAGCATGTGGTTGTGTCTTTAAATATAAATAATTCTAGATAAAAGCACGTTTAAACAATTATAGTTAAATGAGAATGATGGTACATTGATGGTAAAATACATAAAGATCTTTGATTTAAAATGTACAATCCAATATGAATGAAGTATAAAGAATGATTGTGGTAGTAACGCACGAAATTTATTTGTAACCAATTAACATGCTTTCTGGAAGATGTAATGAAGAATGATTTTTTTTTGTGTGTGTGTTTTTTGTTTAATTCAAACAATAAAAAATTTTCAAAAAAATAAATACATGCCAGGTGCCAGCTTTGATCACAGGACCACGGAGATGCCTCCTTAAGGGTGGGAAAAAAAAAACAGTCGCTAAGTCCCTTTTTTCCCATGCCCCTGTAACTTCAAATGGTCACTCAATGAACCGTTGTAAGTCGAGGACCGCCTGTGGTACAAAAGATGGTTTTGAAGAAAAAGAAAAATGGAAAAATCTCCCTTCCTCCCCCCCATCCCCCTTGCACTGCAGGCAAACAATTTTTGGTCTCGCCCAAGGTAGGTGGCACGGCCCTGCCCGCGTCACCTCTTCGGCTGCCCGCTGTCACCCTTCCTAGAAAAGGAGAATGGTTCCTGCAGAGGTAGGCAACGCAAAGGTACAGATCCGTGGGCGGGAGGAAGAAATAGACTCGCCTCTCCGCTTCGGTTCCAAAGTAGTAGGTGGATGTTTGGCCTTGAGTGATCTCCCAAATTTAAGCAGAGTCAGACGTGGCTGGATGTGGATGAGGCACCACTAAGAAATCCCAGGGGATAATTTTAGATGGAGGCGAAGAGAAGCCACACGTGCATCATTAGCCAACAATAAATAACAAAAGAAATTGTATAGAGGTTAGCGTGTCCATTGTCAATGTCGTTGTCATCAGAGTTTGTGTTATTCGGACTTCCATTTGACCGAAGGCCATTACCGTTTGCCTCCAATTTGTATGGTTAAAAATTGGAGCTGAGATTCCTTTCCGTTACAGGGTTTTAGATTGACTATGTGCCGTGAAGTCGTCGTCGTCGTCTCCTGGGGACCCCATGTAGGCAGTCCTCGCTTAACGACCTGGTGCCGAGTGACCGTTTGAAGTCACACAGACTCCCCAAAAGGTACTTAGGGCCCAGCTATCGAGTTCCAAAGGGCGCACACATACATTCTTCCTGCAGTCACATGATTATATTTTGGGCATGCAGCAACCAGCTCGCATTTATGGCTGTTTGTAGACTCCTGTGGTGACATGATTTTTGGCATTTTGGGGGATGTTTCCGGCATTTATTTCCATTTTCCATCCCAAAGAAAAAAAAGCCCATTGGATCAAACAGATTCATTTAATGACCACTGCCGTTCACTTAATGACTGCCGCAAAAAGAGTTGCAAAATCTGGAGCGGTCACATGGCGATCTGCTTAACAACTGCCTGCCATGACCGTAAATCCAGGCTGAGTTATAGTTATAAAATGGAAGACAGGTTTCTCCATGATGATCCCGCCTCCTCGGTACAAGAGCCAATCAGGTGTAGTGGGAAAGATGACTGGACTAGGAGGGGGAAATCCAGTTCTAGCCTGCCCACATCCCTGGATGCTGATTGGAGGAATTTGGCCAGTCCCTCCCTCTCAGCTCAAGAGCTAATAGGTGTAGGGGAGGAGGGGTGGGATTAGGAGTGGAAGGACCTGGGTTCTAGTCCAGTGGTGGGTTGCAGGCAGTATGCCCCACCGGTGCCTGCCGGGAGACCGGGTATTGTTCCAGTACGGTGCTCCAGAGGGCCCACCCAACCACCCGCTGTCCTTATCAGTATTTGAGCTCTTCGGTGCTTCCTCGCACAGAGCGCACCGCACCTTCGTAATGCTCCACTGAGCAGCTGGAGTGTCGCGGACGTGTCGTGGGACGCTGCAGGAGGTAAGGACGCATGCGTTCATGTGGTGGACGCCAGACCCCGTTGCACCGTACCGGTTGCACCGGGTTCTGGAACCCACCACTGTTCTAGTCCTACCTCATTTCCAGAAGCTGATTGGCTGACTCTGGGCCCCGCCCACTCAGTACTAGAGCCAGTCAGGCGTAGTGGGAACGATGATTGGATTAAGAGGGGAAAATCCATGTCTAGCCCTCCCTCATCCCTGGAAGCTGATTGGTTAAATTTGGTCAGTCCCTCCCTCTGAGCTCAAGAACTAATAGGTGTAGTGGGTTAGGGGATGGATTAGGAGTAGAAAGACCTGGGTTCTAGTCCTACCTCATTTCCAGAAGCTGAGTGGCTGGGCCCCCTGTCCCTCAGTTCAAGAGCCAATCAGGTGTAGTGGAGAAGGGGCTGAACTACGAGTCGGGAGTTCTAGTTCTACCTCAGCCATTTGAAAGCTCCCTGAATATAGAATATTGAATGTAGAGCACCAGAGTTGGAAGGGACCTTGTAGGTCATCTGTTCCCCATTTTTCTACTCTGTCTGCCTCGCAGGGTTGGGTTTATGGAGAAACTAGAATCAAGCAGCACTGAGCTGCGGAACAAAAGGTGGGACAGGAAAATTTAAAACAGCCGGATAGCTCTCCCGCAAAACAGCCTCTTGTCTTGCTTGTGTTTTCTCACAGAAGATCTCTAACATGTCTGTGCAACAACGATGCGTCCTGTTTCTTCCCTGCCCTGCCCTGCCCTGCTTTTACCTCCGAAGCAGGGATCAGACTACAATTCCCATCTGTCCAAACCACAGGGGTAAGACTGATGGGAGCTGGACCCCAGCATCATCTAGAACCAGGGGTCCCCAAACTTTTCGGACCTCGGGGACCGCTACATTTATCATGTTAAATCCCGTGGACCACTAATATAATGACCAGTTGGGTGGGCGTGGCTAGGTGGTCACATGACTGGGTGGGTGTGGCCAACTCAATGTCACTCACATAGAGGGGTGCCTCACCGTCTTCTACTTGCCCCTCCCCTCCCAGCCACTCCTCCCCTGCCCACCTAGACTCCTTAGGGCCCCAACAGGAAGCAATTGTTGGAGCTACACAGCCACCACAAGAAACAGTTGGCAAAACAAATGGCTCAGTTCAAATTGGACCTGGCCGAGAAGGATGCTCAGCAGAAGCACCTCACTGAGGACTAGGAGCATAGGCTTTCCAAGCAGAGGGAAGACCTGCGGGAGGGCAAAACCAGCTACCGGCACCTGGAGGCTCAGCGGGCTGAGATGGTCAGCCAGTTCCAGGCCATGATGCAGTCGCATTAGAATGAGGCCCTCCGGCTCTTTTCCACCAGCGGCGCTTCCCTCCAGCCTTCGCCCAAAGCCCTGCACCAGGAGGCTGAAGCAGACCCCAAGTTGGAATTTCTTCCCCCCTTCGACCCGCACAAAAGGACCCCAAAGAGGGAGACTCTCTGCAGCAACACAAGCGTTCATTATAGGTATCCAGCCCAGGGAGCGTAGTTTGAGGACTCCTGATTTAGTGCAGTATAAAAAATGCAAATTAGTTTTCCTGCAGGCCACCAAAATTTTCTCACGGACTGCTCGTCTACAACAGGGGTCTCCCACCTTGGCAACTTTAAGACTTGTAGACTTCAACTCCCAGAGTTCCTCAGCCAGTAGTCCACAAGCCTTAAAGTTGCCAAGGTGGGAGACCCCTGATCTAGAACAGCGTTTCTCAACCTTGGCAATTTGAAGTTGCATGGACTTTAACTCCCAGAATTCCCCAGCCATTCGGGGAGTTGAAGTCCATGCACCTTCAGACTGTAGAAGAAAGGGCCAACTAGGTTTCTAAAAACACACAGTGAAGGAAGGCTTCGCCAGCCTCAATCCCCTAACATTGCATTTCTGCAACACGATCACCCAAGGGTTGTGAGTTCCGGTAATCTTCACAACAGGAAAACGTTGCCGTCCCCCTCCTCCAAGGAGGAAAACGGGGGTGGGAGAAGAGATTTACATGCAAAACAATCAGTCTGCTGGTCCATATTTGGCATTTTGAGACAAAGCGTATCTCGGCTTTTATCCCAAAGATCCTCCCCCCCCCCCCAAAAGGCAACTGGACTTCCTTAGCGGTTTTTTCCTGTGAAAACATTTCACTTCCTTCGCTTCCCATCCCCAAGAAGCTTCTTCAGTTCTACAATTGATTGTGTGGAGTGTTGTAGACAGTGGTGGCACACACTATTTTTACTACCGTTTTACTACTGTAGAAAAGAAGCAATGGGTGGACACTAATCAAGGAGAGAAGCAACTTAGAACTGAGGAGAAATTTCCTGACAGTGAGAACAATTAATCAGTGGAACAGAAGTTGCCTCCAGAAGTTGTGAATGCCCCAACACCGGAAGTCTTTAAGAAGATGTTGGATAGCCATTTGTCTGGAACGGTATAGGGTTTCCTGCCTAGGCAGGGGGTTGGACTAGTAGACCTCCAAGGTCCCTTCCAACTCTACTACTGTATTATTGTTTCGCACATGCTCAGAAGCGTCCGGCAGGTGGGCGGAGCCTCACCCTGCCGCCATTACCAGTTTGCCCAATCTGGGCCGAAACAGGAGCAACCCACCTCTGGTTGTAGAACTGAAGAAGCTTCCTGGACGAGAAGCGAAACGTTTTCAAAGAGCAAAACCAAGAAAGTCCAGTTGCCTTTGAGGGGAGGGGGGAGGAGGAAAGCCCCTTTGGGACAACCGCGACATGGTTGATTGAGAATCTCCACACACACTTGGCTTTTATCCGTTGGAGCAGCACATTAGGAACACTCTGATTTGTGCAAAACCCCAGAAGTAAACACACCCAGTTTGGTTTTATAAGCCAGCTTTCCCTTGTCCTTGAGTGGTTGTCTTGGGAGCTGTCATCCACACACACCTGGACGAGAGAAAGTTGGCAAACGTTTTACGGTACGCAAAGCATTCCGACCTGCTTAGTTTATCACAAAAGGAACGTCATTGCTCAGGCATCCTTCCTGCCTGTGGGGCCTGCAGGTACCCCACCCTCAGCCCTGACCTGTGGCTCCCCCCCCCTCCCCACAGCTATTGCTAGCTTGGTGCCTCCCACGATCCCTTCCCTGTGTGGATTGCCACGAGAAGCCTTTCCAGCTTGCTTTCAAAGTCTCCCACTCGTTGCTTTGCGAAAGCCGACAGCGGCGCATCCTGATTTGCAGCACACCTCCAGCAATTCCTGGGCTGGGCTGAGTTTCACCTACACCTGCCAGCTCAGCGCGACCACGCTGGCCTCGGGATCACAGAGGTCCCAGGCGAAAAGGCAGCTCGAGAACCAGGCTGCGTTACTCGGCACCGGTGACGCTGGGCCAAAAAATTAAAAATTAAAAAAAAAAGAATTCTCCCACAAAGTTGACTCGTGATTCTCTACTGGAATTCTCCAGCTTTTTAGTTGTTCTCAGATCAGGATCTAGATTTCTGGGCCCTTTGCTTCTTCCCTGCAAATACCTCCAAGCTGATTTGCTTCAGCTAATTCACTGGCCTCCACCATCTTGCGATCTGAAATGATGCTGTCTTCCTTTCGCTCCTGCTCTGCTTTGCTAGATGCTGGTTTGCCATGAATTCCTTTTGCTCCTGCTTTGCCATGAATTACAGTGGGAAGGAGCTGGGGGCAGCTAGCCCACCTTTGCAGGGAGGGTTACCAAAACATCATCTTCAAATGTAACTGGACAGTTGGGAGCAGGGACCTGCAGTCAGGGGAGGCAGAGCCTCACCTCTCATCATGAAATAATATATAATATATAATAATAATATATATTTCCTCCCATCCCTTTTACACAGCTACCGCTAAGCTTCGGTAAGGAGAAGAGCCTTTGGGGAGTGAAGAGGAGGGAGGAGGAGGAGGAGGTGCCCGCGTGGGGCGGTGCCAGCTGGGCAACCGGCGGAGGCAGGAGGGTTCTCGGAAGCGCCAATGACCTTACTGCCTCCGCTGTACTTTGTGCGCTCCTCGCGACTGCAATAGAGGTCCAGATGTAGCAGGGGCTGTTGGGCTGGAAGCCCAAACCCCATTAGCCACAAAAGCCGCTTCTGGACGTATATTGCAATCGCGAGGAGTGCACGAAGTCCAGCAGAGGCAGGAAGGTTCTCGTCATTCCCCAGTCACTTTCGTGGCTTTGTCATCAAGACGAAGTCCGAGAGCGCTGACAACATTTCTGCCTCTGCTGGACTTCGTCTTGATGACATCACCGCAGCTGCCAGGTGCGGACGGACGGAGGTAGCCAGAGTGGCGCCGAGGCAGTCCGGTGGGCGAGCGACCGAGGATCAGGCTGCCTGATCCTCCATCGCTCGCTCGTTCGCTCTTTCGTCCGCCAGGACTGCCTCAGCGCCGCTCTGGCTACCTCATCTGGCCGCCTCCAGCTGCTGCGGCGACGTCATCAAGACGAAGTGGCTTGGAGGCGAAGTGCTTTTCAGTACTTTTCTGCGCGTCTGGCATTTAGATAGATAGCAGGTTGTCCTAAACGCCAGATGCACAGAAAAGCACTGAAAAGCAGCTGCTGTTGGGGACCGCGGAGCGCGAGCCGGCGGAGCACGCTCAGGAAGGCGGGGAATGGGATCACGTGTGCTGGAGGCTGAGGCAGCCTCAGCCTCCAGCACACGTGTTCCCATTCCCCGCCTTCCTAATGACGTCACCAGCCTCACCAGCCATAAACCTCACCGCACATCACTGGTTGGGAGAGAACGGGGAGAGGGGTGGAGGAACACAAAGGGGAAAGTTAACTAGGAAACCTTCGCACGCGAAACCTCAGATCAGGCTTTGCTTTATTGTAACCGCTTGGCTTTTAGTGAAAGAATTCTTTTTGCTATCCATGGAGTCGAGAGTATTTCTTTCCCAGAAGACCACTGTCCTTCACTGCCTTTTAAATTCCTGGAAAACTTGCACTCATCTACTACGGCTGGAGCAGTTTTTTTCAACCTTGGCAAGTTTAAGATATGTGTACTTGGACTCTGGGGAATTCTGGGAGTCGAATTGCATATATCTTAAAGTTGCCAAGGTTGAAAAACATTAGGCTGGAGAATGTGTCACTATTGTCCTGGATTTTCCAGCTCCTTGTTAGAAATCAGGACCCAAACTTTGTTCTTAATACATTTTGAGCAAGCTGAGTCCAGAGCTGCTGCATCCCTAATTAAGAAACAAGGATCTTTATCCTAAGATTAAGGGTTGTGAGTGTGGGAAATACCCAGCTCTTCTGAATGATACCCCCAGAGGCCAGTTCAATGTATCACTTGCTCCCACCGACAAGTTAAAGGTATCATAAAAAGACAGGAGCTGCAATATCAGCGGATTATATTTTTAGGGATTTGCTCTCCCCAGGCAGAGGCAGAGGAGAGAAGCAGGCTAGGTGGAGACTGACATGATTTCAAGAGAAAATGAGTTCTGAATGCTTGTTGTTGCTCTGACTGGATTCTTGCCTTGCTATCCCCAAACTCTTTCTGCTACCTGATGTACCTCGAAATATCCTTAACAGAATAACAGACTTGGAAGGGATCTTGGAGGCCTTCTAGTCCACCTCTCTGTTCAGGCAGGAAACCCTACACTTCTTGTGGCCTTCCAGCAGACAGTGAGGAGGTTGGGGAGGAGCATGGGCCAGTTCTGGAGTCTGGGGAAGGCTCGGACGAGGGCTCTGCATCGGAGGCAGAGATGGGGCCGAGGCCGTCTGGCAATGATCAGGTGCCTGCAGAGGCAGTCAGCAGTGAGGCAGAGGAACAGCTGGAGCCTGTTCCCAGTGTGCACATGCGCAGAGCTGCCAGAAGACAAGAAGATCTCAGAAATCAGGGTTGACTTGGGAATAAAGTCACAGGTGGAAGGTGATTGGCCCCTCCCATAGGACATGAAACAGGAGCGAAAGGGAAGTGGGCTTTTGCAGGATACAATTCATTCATTCAGTCGTTAGATTCATTTCAGGAGTGTGAAGATCTGTCCGTGAATCTCAGAGACTCTGTGCCAGAGGTGGGTTGCTCCCAGTTCGGCCCGGATTGGGCAAACTGGTTTTAGCGGTGGCAGGAGGCTCCGCCCACCTGCCTCGTCATGCACACGAGAGAGAGAGAGAGGGGGGGGGAGGGAGGATCGGTAGTAAAAAATTTGGAAACCCACCACTGCTCTGTGCCCAGTCTTTCCTTGCACAGCACCTCATTTGGGAAAATATTTACGTGGCAGCTTTCCAAGCTAGATAAGTTCTGTAGTCATAAATATTCCTTTGAAAGACTCTTTCCCAGGCTTTGCTGAATGTGAATGAGAGGAATTCACATTCGTTTAATAAAAGGGGTTTTGTCGGGACCAGGACTCTGCCTCCTGCTTTTTGGGGAAGCCTCGGTCAGAACAATACTAATGGCTCCCAACTTTTTGGACACCCACCGTGTGTGTGCAGTTTTGCGTGCTGCCTGCATCCTGCGGATGGGGCTTCACTCGATTTACAAGAGAAATCCTGAACTCTGTTATTGCTGTAAATTGAGGATTGCCTGTTTATTATCAGTATATAAACTACGGAGTTTAACTAAGGCTTATGACACACAGAAGAATACACGAAGCCTTCAACGCACGACCACGCTTGACCCCAAACTTTCTGTCGTTAAGCAAGACATTTGTCAAGTGAGTCGTGCCCCATTTTTTTCGACTTTTGGCCATTGTTAAGTGAATCACGGAAGGGGTTAAGTCAGGGGTGTCCAAACTTGAGAACTTTAAGACTTGTGGACTTCAATTCCCAGAATTCCCCAGCCAGCATGGCTGGCTGGGGAATTCTAGGAGTGGAAGTCCACAAGTCTTAAAGTTCCCAAGTTTGGACACCCCTGGGTGAAGTGAATCGTGCCGTCATAAAGTGAATCTGGCTTCTTCCATTGACTTTGCTCATCAGAAGCCACCTTGTTGTTGCAACCATCGTGAAAACTTGCCAGTTGTCAACCCCCAAAGCTTGATCACAAGACCGTGGGAATGCGGCAGCGACTGTAAGTGTGAAAGCTCTTCATAAAGTCCCTTTCTTCAGTATTGTTATAACTTTGAATGGTCAGGGAATGAATGGTTGTAACTCGAGGACTTATTTCTATTAACCAAGTCATAAGCAAACACGGATCTATTTATTTATTTAAAGCAAATACGTTTATTTCCTGTGCGGTGGCGAGAACACATCAAAAAGACACCATTTTATTGTTTCAAAGTTTAGATGACCCAATTCCAGGCGTAATTCTAGTGGAAGTCTGTTCCAAAGTACCGCAGCCAGGTAGGAAAAAAAATATATTCTTAACCACACAGTAGTAGCTATTCTAGTAGCTTATATATTGCCTCCATCCCTATTCTCCTTCCAAGCTTAACCACTCGAGCGATTTCCCATTCAGCATCAACTAATGTTTGAGGTCCACCTCAGAACAGATCCTAAATGTTGTCTACCAAAGCTTGAAAATGGCTCTCCGGTGCCTGGAGGCGTGCAGAATTCACAGGCAACATTTGTGATCCTGTGTGGAGGGCTTTGCCCTCCCTGCGGGACTACCGCCCACATGCCCTAACCTGGACTTGGAGTTTGGATTGGCCACGAAAAGCAAGAATCGGAGGAGGAAGTGCTTTGCTGGACCAGAGGACCCCCGAGTCTCATTTGGGATCCACTCAATATCTTCAAGATTCCCCCAGAGGTAAATTGTGCTCAGTTAAGCTGCATGTGACTCTTTCCTCCCTCTGCTGCAGCTCTCTGTCGCCGGTCGGCTCCACAATTGATAGGGCTTTCGGTTAGGACAGGAAGAGGAGGAAGGATGCCGCACTAGGAGGAGACTCTATGGTGGGGGAACTGGACTTCCGATAGGTTCCAGAATTGAACGGGGGGCTTCCAGGTGAGGACCTTTGTGGCTCTTTGAGCGTTTAAGGTTGCCGACCCCTGAGCTAAACCGATTGCAGGCTTGCCTTTCTGGAAAGCCGCCTCCCTTCTGTCACCAACGTAAAAAAAAAAGCGAAATGTTAAAATCCCTGCACCGCACTCCTGCCCGATTCCACCCAGCGTGCCACGAAACCTCGGAGCTAGCTTCGTTGTGTGCCAGGGTTTCTAGACTGGCGGCATATGGTTTTGTCTGCCTAGCTCTGCCTGTTTGGCCTGAAAGGATGAGAAATGGCAGATGTTCCTGGCTGCATCATTCTCCACGCATACACGCACACACAAGCACACACTTTATATACATGCAAAAAAAAAAAAACCCACCCCAAAAAACAACCAAAAATCCCAATCCTCCCCCCCTTTCCTTGCATGGCTGCTCCTTTGCTCTGAACCATTTGAGGGATCCCGGCACCCCAGATTTTGGAGCTTGTGGTTCGCTACTGCAGCTCACAGCCCTGGCATCACACACCCTTCTCTGCTGAAAACCGGAATCTATGTTAACTGGGTGAATGGCAGAATTACACAGCAGATGGCAATCAGCAATTACCCAGGGCCACAGAGGCTAAGGCCCAGCGAGATAAATCTCTGCAGAACCTGAGTTGCTAGCTTAAGGCATTCGTTTTGATCAAAGCTTAGAATTTGGGGCACGGCAATCAAAGGAGATCTCTACCCAATTTGTATCTCGTAGAGGAAAACCCAACCAGGGCACCGAATGTAAGCTTTTATTTTTATTTATTTTATTTTATTTTATTTATTTGTTTTGCAAGCATGTATAAGATAACAGATATAAGTACATACAAGATTATGAATACATGAAATGGATATGAATAAATGGGATGGTTAGGACAGGGACAGTAGGCACCCTGGTGTACTTATGCATGCCCCTTACAGACCTCCTAGGGATGGGGGTGAGGTCAACAGCAGACAGTCTAAGGATCAGGGGTGGGTTCCTGCCAGTTCTACCCTCTTCTATAGAAGAGGTTCCACAAATCTACCGTGCCGTTTAGAACCGGTTGCAGCTCCCTCCCCCCACCCGTCCGCACATCATCAAGATGAAGAGCGAGAGGAGGAATTCTGGGAGTTGAAGTCCACAAGTCTTAAAGCTGTCAAGTTTGAACACCCCTGGGGTTTTTTTTTCTAAAGGATTAGGGGTTCAAGGGTCTTGTAACTTGACAGCTTTAAGACTTGCGTGCTTCAAATGCCAGAGTTTCTGAGCCAACATTTTGGTTGCTAAGCAAGAGCGTTGTTAAGTGAGTTTCACCACATTTTACAAGTTGGCTACGCTCACCCAGTCACATGGCTGGAAAGCCACTCCCACCCGGTCACATGACCAGCAAGCCACACCCACAAAGCAGGCCACACCTACAGAAGAGGTTCTAAACATTTTTGAAACCCACCAGTGGTCTAAGGTTAAAGTTTCGGGGGTTTGGGGAAGAAACCACAGAGTCAGGTAGAGCATTCCAGGCGTTGACCACTGTTGCTGAAGTCGTATTTTCTGCAATCAAATTTGGAGCGGTTTACCTTAAGTTTGTATCTATTGTGTGGTTGAAGCTGAAGTAGTCATTGACAGGTAGGACATTGCAGTAGATAATTTTATGTACTACGCTTAGGTCAGACTGAAGTTCTAAGTTGTCCAAGGCAGTGGTGAAATTATTATTTTTTTACTACAGGTTCTGTGGGCGTGGCTTGGTGGGCGTGGTGTAACTTGGTGGGCGTGGCCTGGTGGGCATGGCAGGGGAAGGATATTGCAAAATCCCTATTCCCTCCCCACTCTGGGGCCAGCCAGGATGGCATTTGCTGGTTCTCCGAACTACTCAAAATTTCCACAACCATTTTTACGAACTACTCAAAATTTCCGCTACTGGTTCTCCAGAACCTGTCAGAACCTGTTGGATTTCACCCCTAGTCTAAGCTCAAAATTTCGAGCCTGGTGGCATAAGGGATTCTATTGCAAGCAGAGGAGTGGAGGACTCTTCTCGTGAGATATCTCTGGACTCGCTCAATGGTGTTCATGTCCGATATATACCGTATTTTTCGCCCTATAAGACGCTCCGGAATATAAGACGCATCCAATTTTAAAGGAGGAAAATCTAGAAAAAAAAAAGATTCTGAACCAAATACTGTAGTAAAATATTTTATATCAACTGTATAAAGTTAACAGCAGTTTAAGAACAATTTTATGTCAACCATGTAACATATTAAGAACTATCTTTACTCTCATTAACAGTCAGTAAAGTCAGTAAACAGTGAAAGTAACAAAAATAAGGCTGTAATGTTTTTATTCGAACCCCAAGAATTCCTCTTCTTCGCTGCTTTACCTGCCGCTTCTCGGGCGGTTCCAGGCGGCAGAGATCGTAGTAATAGCATTTTGGATGGCAGCGCACCGATCTCAGGAGCCAAAGCCTTTGAATCAAGTTTGATTGTGTCCCATCTAGCGTTCTCCACCCCCAACCCCAAATCTCTCCGGATCTGCTTATTGCGATTGCTGCTATTGCGCCCAGCTACTGTATCTCTTTGCTGCATGACAGATCCGGGCAGATTGGGGGTGGGTGGTATTTTTCTTTCCTTTTTTAAGCGTAAACTTTGCAGGCCCCTTCATGGATTGCTGCCTTGCCGTGGCAAAGGGGCTTGCATAGCCCAATGAAGCGATGAGGTATACTACCCAAGATGGACAAGTAACAGCAGATCACTCCGACAAAACGTGATCCACTGGGGAAGGAAATGGCAACCCACTCCAGTATCTTTGCCAGGAAAACCCCACGGACAGTACCAAAAGGCAAAAAGATATGATGCGGGAAGATGAGCCCCTCAGGTGGGAAGGTGTCCAATATGCTACTGGGGCATATGCAGAGGGCTACTACTAGTAGCACCAGAAAGAGTGAAGCGGCTGGGCTAAAGTCGAAAGGACGCTCAGCAGTGGATGTATCTGGTGGCAAAAGGAAAGTCCATTGCTCTAAAGATCTATACTCCTTGGGCATCGCAGGAAGAAAATCAAAATTCACCGAGAAATCGTCCCTTCCGTAGATTATCTGAGGTAAGCCAAAGAGAACCTCTGGACTGCGTTATCTTAGCTATCTAATTCCAACAGTGATCTTTTGCCCTGCACATTAAAATAAACTTTGGATTACTTGAGTCATTAGAACTCGCGGGAACGGCTCAGGAGAAGCAGATTACACATTTACTACGTGGGTTTTTCTGAATGAAACCGGAACAACTTTTCTACGCAGTTTTTTTTTTTTTTCAAGGAATGGATTAATTCCATCACGGGTTTTTTAGGCTGCTAAGTGGAGAGAGTTTGGCTTGCGGTGAGGTTCTTGACCAAACTGAAAGCCCAACATAGTAATGGCTGCTAGTTTGAACCCGGAATATTGTCTAGGGCAGGGGTGTCCAAACTTGGGAACTTTAAGACTTGTGGACTTCAACTCCCAGAATTCCCCAGCCAGCTGGCTGGGGAATTCTGGGAGTTGAAGTCCACAAGTCTTAAAGTTCCCAAGTTTGGACACCCCTAGTCTAGGGAGATTCTCGGTCATCCATTGTCAATTTGATTTGATTCCTCAGCCAAGCTTGGGTAACTTGACCTATGGGAGGGAGGCAGGGAGGTGTTGTGGCCCACCAGCGGAGCCCGCAGCAGATTCGGACAGTGATGAGGTTGGGGAGGAACCTGGGCCAGTCCTGGAGTCTGGGGAAGGCTCTGATGAGGGCTCTGTGACGGAGGCAGAGAGGGGGCCAGGGCCGTGTGACAGTTATCAGCTGCCTTCGGAATCGCACATCAGTGAGGCAGAAGAACAGCTGGAGCCTTGTTCCCAGTGTGCGCATACGCAGAGTTGCCAGATTAAGGGAAGAGCTAAAGAACAGGGGTCGATTTATTTATTATTTATTTATTTATTATTCATATTTATAGACCGCCCCTTCTCCCGAAAGGGACTCGGGGCGGTGTACAGTCACTAAAATGCGTTATAAAATACATACATAAAACAGTTAAATAATTAAATACGTAGGTGGAGGAGGTTGCAAGACTGTATATAGAATAATAAATATAGTACATTAAAAGCTTATTAAAACCCCAAACCCAATTAAAATGAATAAATCCCCGGGAGGTAAAACTAAGAAAGTGCCAGGCCTTTGGGAGTAAGGCCACAGCTGGACGATGAATGGCTCCTCCCAGAGGAAAGAAAAGAGGAGCGAAAGGGGAGTGGAGTTTGCAGGAGACCATTAGTTGGCTTAATTGGTTTGTGACTCCTTGCCAAGTTTTGCAGATATCAACCTGTTCAGCTCTCCAAACCAGATAAGGTCTGTGACTCTAAATTCTCCCTTGAAAGACTTTGCCGGATGTGAATGAGCAGAATTCGCAGTCAATTCATAAAAGGGTTTTTTGTCGG